>NC_090935.1:323158191-323461221 GCF_040938575.1 Ambystoma mexicanum
TGATGTGTGGTAGGAATGCCTTCAGGGCCCATCGTACAGCTCTGTGCTCTAACACGTTTATGTGTAGGAGTGACTCCTTTGGAGACCAGCGACCTTGCGTTTGGAAAGCACCCATGTGAGCTCCCCATCCGGTTAGGGACGCGTCCGTGACTATGGTTCGCTGAAACTCCGGTTCCTGTAGGGGTACACCGTTGTTCAGATTGTGGAAACTCTGCCACCACTGAAGGGTCCGAAGCAGCTTGTCGCTGTCGATGGTTATCTTGTCTGACCACGATCCTTGTGCCTGCGTCCATCGGTTCGCGAGGAATTCCTGGACTGGCCTCATGAATAGGCGACAGTTTGCCACCAGATGGATGGAGGATGCCATGGCCCCTAGGACCGAAACGTATTTTCTCACTGAGATCCTGGTGTTTCGACGTAGTCGGCTCGCCAACTGATTGAGTCTCGAGGTTCTGTCGAGAGAAGGTTTCACTAGCCCTAACCGGGTCTCGAACTGCGCCCCCAGGAATACCAGCGTTCTCTATGGACGCAGAGAGGATTTTTCGAAGTTTATGGCGAATCCCAGCTGTTGTAGAAGCTGCATGGTGGCTTGTAAACTTGTGTTGGTCGACGCTGGGGAGGATCCCCTTACCAGCCAGTCGTCGAGGTATGGGTATACATGGTGGCCTGCTTCCTTAGCCAGGCCGCTACTGGAGCCAGGCATTTTGTGAACGTTCTGGGGGAGGTCTTGAGCCCAAAGGGAAGAACCGTGAACTGGTAGTGAGTCCGCCCTATTACAAACCTCAGGAATTTCCTGTGTTTCTGACACATTGGGATATGGAAGTACGCGTCCTGTAAATCCAGGGACGCTAGAAAATCCCCCACTTGAACAGCGCGGATCACTTCCTGCAGAGTGAGCATTTTGAATTTTAGGCTCTTTAAAGACCTGTTGAGATCGCGTAAGTCTAAAATGGGACGCCATTTGCTGTTCGGCTTTTTTTCGAAGTATCTTGAGTAGACTCCTTTACCTCTGTGTGATGTTGGAACTAATTCTATCACGCCCTTTGCTAACATGAGTGTTACCTCTTGTTGCAGTATCCTCAGATGGGAATGAGCGGTGAATGCAGGTGCAATGTGCGGAGGGCTGTGTTTGAATTGTAGAGAGTGTCTGTTTCTTATAGTGTCCAGCACCCATTGATCCGTCGTTATTCGTTCCCATTTGTCGACATATGCTGTCACTCTTCCCCCCCAGAACGGCGTGTTGTATGTCACTGCTGATCTTTATTTTGCTGGTCTCTCGACGACGACGGATAGGATGGTCTTTTCCTGGACGTCTGGAAGTTACGGCGTCGGTTTGCCGTTTGGGAAGCACGTCTGTATCCCTGGGAGGGGTAAGCCGGCCTGCCAAAGGATCTGTCTCCAGACGCAGAGAATCTGGAATTACCTGAAGCCCCTCTAAAGGGACGAAAAGCCTTGTAGCTTCGGCCACTCTGGAGGGCACCCAATGAACGTGCCGTGTCCGAGTCCTCTTTCATTCCCTTTAGGGCTTCGTCCACCTTCTCACCGAATAGAAGGTCTCCCTCGAAAGGCATATCTAATACTTTGTATTGTACCTCTGGCCTGAAGTAGGTACACTTAAGCCATGACTGTCGTAATACGACCCCATTATTGACTTGCTTGAAGCCTGACTCAGCGAGGTCCACCGCGATGTTTATTGCGTGATTTGAGGCTTCCTCACCCTCTCGGACAAGTAACATCGCTGCCTTCCTATGCTCTTCCGGAAGATGATCAAGCAACGGGGCTAGCCTGTGCCACATCTCTGTCGTATCTGGCTACGATCGCCAGAGAGTTTGCGGCCTTTTCTGTGGTTGCTTCCACGGATAGCACTTTTTGCCAAAGGCATCCTGGCATCTCGCTTCGTTTTCAGGCTGAGTCGTGCACTTGTGCTGGGCCTTCGCCTTTCTCGCCGCTGCCGCCGACACCACCGAGTCTGGCGTTGGTTGGGAGGATAAACACTTGGGGGTAGACTCTGGAGCCTTAAACTTTTTCTCTAGGCGTCCTTTCACTGCCGGCTCTGAAAAAGGGCGACGCATTGTCTGCAACCCCTCCTTCCACACGTGGTCTAGTATTGGTATTGAGAACACAGACCTTCTCTTACCCATGTGGTCGAACAAAAAACAATCCTTTTTCGGTTCTTCTTGGGACAAACCAAATTCTTTACACGCCTTCTCCATCATAGAATGGAATGATGCAATGTCGTCCGGAGGGGACGGGTGAGCTGGGCTTCTAGGGGTTTCCAAGTCCACCTCTGACTCCCAAGTTGGATCCCTGGAGGGGGATGATGAGATGTCCGACATGGCTCCCCTGTCAGATTCCGAATCTGGCAGCTCACCTTCCTCTTGTGCCAGTGTTGAGATTGGCGTGCGTAGGTGCGTCGGTGGACGGGACGGGCCCGGCTCGTCGACGGGTGACTGTGGCATGTTTGCCTGAGGTAGTCTCTGGTCCAACGATTGTAGCAAGGACTGAAGCGTAGACAGGATTTCCAGCGACAAAACAGATTGCAGATTTAGAAGAGGGGCAGATACCGGTACACCGGATCCCCTCGTCGTCGACTTGTCGGCCACTCGTAGCCCTAGGTCTGCTGGGCCAGCTATTCTCTCGCTCTCGTCCTCCGAGGACAGCGACACAGCCTGTTCTTGTAGTAAAGTATCTGGGGGATCGGATCAAAAACTTCCGGCCTCCTGTAGAACACCCGTCGACGAGGCCATTGTCGCCGCCGTTGTCGGTGAGACGGTGGATGCTACCTGCGTCAGTGGCAGGATGGCGGCCGTTGACTGGACCGCCGTCGACGGTGACTTAGCAGGTGGTTTTCGCGGTCCCGCCTTTTCCACGATTGGCCTGCTTTTACTCGACTCTCGGTCGATCGATGATGATCGCCCGAGGAGGATTTCGGCCTTTCCTTTTCATGCTTTTTTGATGAAGATGATTTTTTTTTTTTTTGACGAGGAGTCTCTAGCTGAGTGACTCCCAGATGACTCTTTTTCCGTCGGTCGAGATTTCTTCGCCGGTGGTTCCGACGAGGTAGCGCGGCGTGATGTTTTTGCCGATTGTGTGGAGCCTACCTCCGAAGGGGGGTATGCCCCCGCTCCATCATTCAGCCATGCCACCAGCCGTCGACTCCGGTCTTGGAGGGTTTTTTGAGAAAACCCTTTGCATATGTCGCAGTTATCAGCCGAATGATGAGGGTGGAGGCAATATATACAATCTATATGTCCGTCCCCCTCGTAAACTTTTTTCAAGCCGCACGTCGCACATGGACGGAACAGCGCTTTTCCTGACATGGAGGACATTTCTCTAACTCCAACTCCAGGTATACAACCTTGTACAAAATAGTAAGACAACGCGAGGAGATCCCACTACTTTGGAGACAGTTGAAATCTGAAGGGGAGGCGCGGGGGCGGGTCTCTTATACTGGGACTGCCTACGGAGCATGCGTAGGCGGGTCCTAAAAGGATGTAGATAGGACACAAAAGTGTCAGATGTTTTCCTATAGGAAAAGGCTATATATGTGTACTGAGGGGTCCCAGTCTGACGACGGGGAATATTCTAAGCATGTGAATCCATGAAAGATCCAATGCTGGAGAACTCAGGTGGGCTACTGTTGAAAAGGAATGTTTCAGTATAGTTTGGAGCATTAGGCGTTTTAGGCCCTACCTTACGGGTTCTACCTTCAAGGTCCAAACCGACTATAAGCCCCTGAAGCGGCTTATGCAGATGACGGGTGAAAACCCAAAACAGCTCAGGGGGGCCATTAGCCTGCAAGGGCTAGACTTCACCATTGAACATATAACAGGGAAGAGTCACGATAATGCAGATGGCTTTTCCAGAAGGTATATTGACCGGCTGAATGAGTGTCAATCTCATGGGAGATTTGACGCCCTAACCTCAGTCTTCGGCGGAGGGGGGTTGACGGATGCTGGAAATGCATTGGAGGGACAGGGCCTCCCTGTCCTTGTTCTGTAGTCCTTTTTTGTGTATGTTCTGTGTTATTTTCTGCACAGGAGTCCATGTGGGACTCCTGGCAGTACAGCTCTTCCTCTTTTTTGTTTGGTGTACAGACCCCTGGGATACCCTTATGGCACCCATGGGTGAGGGTACAACCATGTACCACTAGGTGTATGTTTTGGGCACCTGTGTGTGGCCCACAGAGCAGGGTATGGGCTGGGCTGGTGGCAGCTCCACGCTGAATTTGACAGGTGCTCCCATTATCCTCCATTTTGGGGTACCCAGGCCCTGCCATTCTAATCAGTTGATTCCTGACAGAAGACAAGATGGCCTGTGCCCTCTGGCTTTCTATTGCCCGTTACCTTGTTTTTACCAATGTCCTGGGAAGCCCAGACTCTGTCCCTTCCCCCTGACTGGCTGTTGGGTGGAAGTTCCATGTATGGTAGTGTGGGGAAGTCCAGGCCAGACTGGCTGCAGCCTTCCCAGTGACTGTTGTGGGTACACCCTGTGGGTGGGACCTGGGTGAATGGAGTGTGTGACCAATATGCACTTCTTGTTATGGATGTCTAGTTTCTGGTATGCGACACAGACAGAGAGCCCTGCCCGAAATTGGTATGAATGCAGTGTGGAGTGCTGAATGGCTGGGTCCCAATACACATTCCTTGTTGTGCGTGTTGAGAGGAAGGAGAATGGCCTGAATGCAGTGTGAGCCCGATTGGCTGCTGACTGCTGAATGCCCTTCTGAGTGATTGGTTGTCCGAGAGTGACCCAGCAGAGTGAATGGGAGGCAGAACAGTATATCTGGGGGCCTCTCACTGCTAGAAATTGTTCAGAATCTGAAGTCGAAACTGATGCTAAATCTCGAAGCAGAGCCCGAAGAAGGTGGTCGACTGCCGTTGCCTTCACTACAATCCGAAAGCTGCTGTGCCGTCAAAACTGATCCAATAGAGGACCTGGCTAGAAGACCTCTTCCCGAGCTACGAGGGACCATCGTGAACCCTCAAAGCGCCAGGGAAGACAGCCTTCGAACGACTGTCAACCGGAGACGGGAGAAGCACCGGATATTCCACCGGACACCATCGTCGACCAGGGTTTGCAGGTTTGCTATAACCGCTGGAGACACGAAGCTGTGTTGCCCAGGAGCGGGAACCACTTGAGGCCGAACCGCCGTAGCCGCAACACTGCATTGATTAAGACACCGAGTTCAAGGGTGCTCTCGCCAGCACCGCAAACCGGTTTGTCCCGCCGGAGAAAGTCAATGCCGCTGAGGCACCGAGGAGTATCCACCGGTGGGTTTCCCGCCACCCAAACTGCTGAGATGCCGGACGACCCGATGTCCTTGCTGGGCCAAAGTTCTTCAGTGAGCCATTGCGGCTACAAACTACCGTGTTGAGGGGCACCGCACGCCTCCTCTTTGCAGGACGTCCACGACCGATCGTCGACGAGCACAGCCACGATCAAAGCTGCTGCCTCGATGCTGTTCAACATTTCTTTGAGGAATCTCGACGATCCATGGCTCCTGCCTTAAAGGGAGCCGCTCAAGAAGGATCAGTCAGTGACCAGACGTCGAACTCTGCTATTCCAGTTAGACTGGGGTGGTAGAACCATTTTAGAGTGAAATGAGACCCATAGAAACAATATATGGACTGTGTTATATAATTTATTTTACAGATTGCCCAGGTGGTGGGATACTCATACAGAATTGTGCCTGGTGGTAGGGGCCCAGTATGTATTGTGCCCATTGTTTTAACCAACCTGCTTTCCTCCTATGTCTATTGTTGGTTGACTTTTTTAACTGATTTGTATGCCATTTGAACTGAGTAAAGTTGATGCATTTTAATGGAATCAAAGAGTAATTGTGGTACCACATAGAAACTGTATATATTTACCATTTTAGATGAACTTGAGTGCAAAGTCTGTTATTGTTATTGTGTACATAACTATAAAGAACTGTTTTCACCAACAGTGTGTGAACATTCCTTTGTGGGCGCTTGGGGCCTACACTGTACTTAAGAACCAGCCTGCATCACCTCCTGAGAGCTCAAGCCTTGATTGCTCGTCCAACGTTACCAAATAGAGAATCTTGGCTTGGGTGGTCTGTGCCTCTACTCTGCCATGTAGGGAGCAGAAGTACAGATATCCCCCCCCCAGTCTTTACACCTACCTCTCCTAAAAAAAAAAAACAATCCTTGGACCCTACTAATTACATGCCAATTACAACGGTCCCGTTCTAACTGCAGATACTAGACAGGGTTGCATACCTACAGATCTAGGAATACCTGGAGACCCATCATCTCTTAGGGACTCGACAACTTGGCTTTAGGCCTTAACATGGTACCGAAACGGCATTGATCGATCTAAAGACCCAGATTGACGAACTCAAAGATAAAGGGAAAACTTCACTGCTACTACTTTTGGAACTATCGGCCACCTTTGATCTGGTCGACCACAAAGTATTATTTAATCACCTGGCCACAGCAGCCCTTTTTTTCTCAGGACGCAATAGACTGGAACCAATCATTTCTAAATGACAGGACCATGAGAGTATTCTCCCCCTCAGCGGCAGCCGACCCGAACCCAACAACATGCAGAGTTTCCCAAAGTTCCTGCGTGTCACTGACAATGTACAACATCTTGACAAAGCCCCTGTTCGATTATCTGGATCATCTGGGTGTCACCTACACTAATTATGCAGATGACACCCAGATCCTCCTACCTCTCACGGGAAACTGACACTGATGTAGTGCTAGTGAATTAAAAGTATCTAATCATTCAGGCATGGATGGCCACCCATGGCCTCTGCCTGAATGACGATAAAACAGCTCCTGACTCTAGGTTCCCCAGCCAACTTTAACAAACTTGGCAATAAGTATGCCTTCTTTAACATTGACGGGAATACCATTAAAGTGGCAAAAGAGGTTTTTACCTCGACTCAGCACTTAACCTACGCAAATAAGTTAACACGGCCTCAGCAACACCATATACTAAGTTGATATGGGCCTGCAAACCCCTTCTCTCTAAAGAGAGCTGTCTGACCCTAGCCAGAGCCCTCATCCTGTCAAAATTGGATTATTGCAACAGACTCTACTTAGGTGGAAGTACGTTGTTAATAAACTCCAAATTTAGCAAAATAATGCTCTAAGGACTGCTCTGAGTATATCAAGGAGAAACACATTTCTGAGGTAAGGAGACAGCATATATGGCTTTCCATTAAGGACAAGATCCAGCTCAAAACTATGTCACTAACTTATAAATGTATTAATCATGCAGCCCCACTATACCTATCAGAAAAATGTGTCTGACGATCTTCCTCACTTGCCACCTGGTCGGCCAACTCTTCCTGCCTGGAAGTTCCCAGGTACAAACTAAAAAAAAAACAGGGAGGAGGAGAGGGCTAAGGGGATTAGTTTCCAGGTTATGGTGGCTCAGCTATGGCACAATCCCACCCGCCCGAAAAACGAAGCAATCCCTCTAACGTTAGGAGAAACTCCATAGCATGGTTAAACGAGAAAACTAATCACTAGGCCAGGATAGCTCTTCTCTCAAAGTCAACTGCTGTACTAGGTTTTCCCTGTGTTGCTCTTGATGTACACATTGAACTGCTATTGACTGTCTTGTGTTGTACTTCAAATGCACTGCCTGTAACTGCTGATTACGTTATGCTGTAACTTATGTAATGCGCCTACATACCCCAGGGTTCGGTGCGCTATGTAAAATCAATAAACAAACAATCTGGCCGTTTGATGGTGTCGATGAAGTCTTTGATGCGGACAACCCCCTCAAAGGGCTAGACCCTCGACACAAAGGAGTCTTTAGTGAAATTTCATTGTATCGAGGTCTCGACGGCTCTTGTTTGGTCGATGGCTTACATCCTGGGCTCGAAGGCACACAGGATTTTGCCTTTACTGTGTCGCCTTTATAATGCGCAACCGGAGTATTTGGTCAGACATGATATTCTCTCAGGAAGGGACTCACTAGAGGACGATTGAGATCTGTAATGCCTTTTCTTCGACTTCTTAAACGAAAACTAAGAATGGTGGGAACCACTCCTGGTTTTTTTGGCAATATCGTCAGAGGAGTCTCCTCTCAACTCATCAAAAGATGGGATTGTAGATTGGGATAAAGGGATTTTGAAGGGGTCCTACCCGCTGCTAGTTTCCCTTTACGCTCTTTTAGAGCCTTAACGGTCATTACCTGACAAGAGTCACAATCAGCCATTCGATGCTCTCTGACCAGACACCACAGACATAAGCCACACCAGGCGCACTCGAGGGTCGGTGATGGACATTTCGGCACTGCAATTGTGGCATTTGACTGTCTTGGGTGTCGATGGAGCCAACGATGAAGACATTTTCACTAGAGCGTCGTACTTTGTATTAAAAGAAACAAAGCGCGCCGTAATTCTTTTTAAGAGATAGCTCAGAAATGCAGGAACTGAAGCCAAATGGTGCTGCGCGTGCTATATATACTGGTGATGACATCGACCTCCAGACGGAGGCTCTCGAGGCACATGGAATCAACGGGCAGCACCCTATGCTGAAAATGTTTTTCCTAACCAGCTGAATCTGGAAAGGGGATATATTAAAAGATGAGGAATACGTGAGAGGACACTATTCATTCGAATAGTTTGGGAGGATATGACAAAACTTGGTTTTGCGTTCTAGAGCTGGCCACTCATAACTACATCACAAAAGTAACAAGTACTGCACAAAATTTAGTTTGAGGATAGACTTCAATTTTACAGCAAAGATCAAAAATGGACTGCGATCTGTAACTTGAATGTGCTGCAGTCTAAGGTTTTAATACTTAGACATTTCACCTGAACTGCTGAAGCTGCCAGGCCAATTATCCTGGGCATCCATTAAGTCAGTCCTCCAAACTTCACACAATCCTCGCCAACTATCCTCAGAAAGGTTGCCAGCATATTCAAAAATCACACACATTCAAATAGCTTGTGTTTATATAGCTCCATGGAGTAGTCCCACCCTCTCAAGCTTGCTGAACATACTCCCCTCCTGCAATGCTATGCAGCCAAACTCCCCTCCACCCAACTCTCCCCCAAATCAACCTGGGCTTTCGGGCCTCCAACCACATACTCATAAAATTAAGGACATTCAAACACTGATTGGCTTCAAGATTGCCTATAACCATCATTTCTCCCAGGAGATATACACAGGGCGTTATTCCAGCCATCACCTCCTTCCGTCAATGACCCCCAAACCACTTTCATTGCTAGATTTCATGTCTGATAAATCAACACATACAGTAATTACTTAGTATAGATTGAAAGTCTATCTTTTCCAAGCGATGTAATGTGTTAGCACCTAGAAACAGGACAGCAATTTGAGGAACCACATTTAATTTACATTATATTTCCATTAAATCGTTTCATATTCTCTGCCATGGTACAGACACAAAGTCCAAATAATGTAGAATCAAGGGCTGAAACCGTTTTGCTCCCATGTCTCCCTTGGCTCACGTAATTGTAACATTTAAAAACATTTAAATCGTAATCAAGAACGAATATGCTCGATGTTTATGCAATCACATACACCCTAAAATGTAACGCCTTATTTTTGATCTTGCTAGACCACTTTCTTGCTTCCAGAGTAAACAAAAATTACATTTATGCATGAAATAAAGCTAAGTAGACAGAAGTAGTGAATGCTAAAAAGTTGAATGACTAATGTCTTAATTGCCTCCGAAATGTTATCATAGTATCTAGTTACAACGAATGGAATTTGCTCATTTGCATACTTGAGAAAGTACACATTAAACGTGTAATATAGGGTGTCCCCCCCTCCCAAACAACTTGGCTTTGTGTCTTTGTCCATTTGACGACTGAAAGCTCTATTGTTCTGAAAAATACAAAAAGCTGTGTAGTTACACAACTCGTGTTATCCCATTTGTTAGGTTTGTCCGATTGCAGACTATACAAATAGCAAAACAAAAACACAAAACACAATGTTAATACGGGGGTGGCAAACTGGGGGAGTTGTGCATCTGTGGAGAGAAGGAGCAGTATAGAGAACCTATGTTACAAACACCCAAGTATTTCCCAAATATGCTCGTTTCTCCACAGATTATCACCTTAACATATTACCCAGTTCAACGACAAACGTACGCAGAGAAAGTAAAGTCTCATAGGCTTTGGGTAAAATGCTCTTCATTGTTGAAACACATTTGCTGTGATAGCATCCAAGCAGCATTCATTTCCTAAACATGCATCTTTCTATAGAGATTATTGAAACTCTGTCCCCAATACAATCTGCCCACTTACATAAAGAGGCCCCAAAAGCACCAAGAAGGGTGAAAGAGATGGCAAAGTAGCAGCTACTATTCACTATGCTGACATTCTCCAAGTTATCCGTTACCAGGGGTCAAAGAGTTGGTAGCAGGAGAAAGCATGATGAAAATCAATTTTCCACTATACAACTGTTGGTTTAACAGATGTGCAGCAGGACACTGTTGAATGTGAAAAGCTTCAACTTTCAAGTAATCGTAGCTCAGACTTTGCACATGTGAGCCATAATGAAAATTGAACCAATAAAGATTTTGATTTTTAAATCTGTAAGTAACTGTCAGCCAAATGAAAAATGACACCGAGCCTGAAACGGGCATGAAATAGCACAATAAGTAGATGAACTTAATTTTGACGTCAATATCTACGTTCTGAAAGAGCAGATAAAAGGTCAGGAGAAAATACATTTAGCCAAGCAACTAGCTCAGAATAGTAATAGTCACATGCTGTTTGTTACGGGATTGTCAAATTGTGGCTTACATTTTGTGATAAAACTGCAGGTAACATCCGAATGCATCCAGACTTGTACTAGAACAAAGTTGTTCTTCAGTCTGACCCGTGAAGCATGGGATTGGGCACGTTATGTTCTTCAAGAAGAGCACAAAGTAATCGACTAGGTATAATGTTGTGGAAGAATGACAGGCTACAGCAAAAGTTATGCTGGCAACTAAATCAATAAGCATTTTTATCCAAAAAACAAACGTATTGCGCAGAAACACATTTTTCTTGAAGAAATGAAGGCCAAATTGGGAAACCAAGGCAAAAACCAGACAGATTCTACAGTGAAGGCGAATGTGGCAATTGTTTTCTATTAGCACAAGGACAAACACTTCAATAGTATCCCAAACACAAAAAAGAAAGTTTTTAAAATGTCAAAATAATGTCTGCAGCCAATTGTTAGCCCTGTACAAAGTACGAGGCTGGAGAGTCTCCAGTGTATAATCCAAGAAGTACATTATGGCTATTGTGCCACAATCAAGGCTCAGAAGACGAACTAAGTCTTCAGTAGTGAATGGGGCTACAAGGACATTTGCTCAGAACACATCAACAGCATGACTTTGTGGGGGGGGAGGTCTACACTGAAGCAGAATTCTAATGGCCATTGGGGAAGAAGCAGGCACAGAACATTGGCCACTTTGAAAGTGTGTAATACCCGAAAATCTTTAGGAACACGCAATGCATATCATCTATCTCCTTGGTTTAAACTACAAACCAATTCCACTCCAAGTGTGCTGGCAGGTACTTTATTATTCAAAATAATGCACATCTTTAATTCTGCACTCAGAGGTAAAGTATTTGAAAAAACCATTGTGTGGCAAAGATATGGCAGTCCTTGGTAAATTCCATAAAAATTAGAATAACTAGCTTTAAGTCAAAAATAAGATCTCTACAAGATCGCCAAAACCTCCAGAACATATAAACTGACCAAACCAGGGAATGAAAACAAAGGTCCGCCAAAGAAAGGTCAGGCAGATCATCACACATACTCTTACTTTGAGCAGTACTTCAATACCACATGAGTGACTTAAATTCCACGTGAAAGGAAATGTTAATTAAACAAGAGTATGCCAATTCATTAAACGTACTGCCAACGACATATGAATGCCTTTCAGTGCTACTAGTGTTTTGTGAAGCAGAAATTATTTTTCCTGGCTAGTTGATTACTTAACAGGCTATAGCTATTGGCATCTGCAATTGTTAACCTTCAAATGACCTTACTAGCACAATCAAAAGCAAATTTATGCCATAGTGCTAATTCGCATTGAGGACATATACCAGTTGGTAAGAAGTCAAGATACTTTTAGGACGAAACTTCAACAAAAGTCAATCGGGCTTTTGGAATCCAAAGTCATTGCTTTTGTTTAACATAATAGGTTCAAACTCAGAAAGGTTATCACAAGAGCATAAGATGCATTAAGTGTACGGAGAACAGACGAGATGCTCTAGCACTGTGCCAATTCTTGCCTCTGGTTCTGAAAATCTTTTCATATAATACAACATGCCATGGTGCTGAAGTGCCAACTGAACGAGCAACTAAACACTATCCCAAAAACCATACAAATTAAAAACCTGTAGCAACCCCAGTGATAAAGGGTTAGCTATCAAATGCCATCTTCTTAGTTTTCAACATTTAGCAAGAAGGCTCGTGAGAACCAAATTGGTTTGATGGAATGGACCAGGAGCTTAAATGGATTATCTATGCTACAACAAGAAGTGATAATTAAACATTAGATTGCATTTCTAGAGTAGAGCCCGATTAATTCAACCCTTGTACAGTTAAAAGTTAGGCTCTTACAAATTCATGCCTACTTACATGCTGATAAAGGTTTAATCATTTTACTAGGACGAATTTGTGATGAACAAAGATATGTGGGGTAAAAGTAAATTCAAACCCAAAAATCCAAGTTGTTTCCAAGGATGCAGAAAACAGGGAAAATGAACAGGAGGTTATACCAAGGAAATTCTGCTGAATGATTAACGGCTGCGCTTTATACAGTATTTACATAGAATTTCGTACACAAAGGGATACCAATAGAAACTACTGTACGTTCGACAATGATTGGGGTGGAAGACAATTTTAGACAAACAAGAAATTATTTG
This sequence comes from Ambystoma mexicanum, assembly GCF_040938575.1. Lineage (NCBI taxonomy): Eukaryota > Metazoa > Chordata > Amphibia > Caudata > Ambystomatidae > Ambystoma > Ambystoma mexicanum. The sequence goes on from NC_090935.1 coordinate 323,171,078, forward strand.
GCTTTATATAGCAAATGATTCACTGCACTTCGCCCCTAGATACCAATGAAAGGCTCTTAACAAGCAGACGTGCAGGTAAGCGGCACAAAACACTCATGTCAAACAGTTATTCAACTGTCGAGAAAGACTGAGATTTCCAAAATCATGGTCCTTGGGAAAGTGGAAAAGAATCAAGCAGAATGGAAATCACAGGCTAAATATTTTTAAAGATCTAGAAATATGGTTGCGATTTCAGGCAGCCTGCTGGAGGTCAAAAGTAAGTCTATTGTCATGGCAAATGGGGCCCAGACAAATCAGGGAATAGTGAAATTGTAAATGGCACTGAAGCAGTGGCCAGCTGGCCAAGAGAGCCAAACATCCACTTCTACCAAGGACACATTCCAACGTCTTGGTGGAGGTGTGCAGAACTATTTTTAATGCAGGTTCTCTAAATCCAGAAACAAAACAGCCTTTGTCCAGAAATATGTGAAATGTTTTCCTCCATCAGCAACAATCTGGCAAAGCCACATGTGCTTCAAGAGGTAAGCTTTCTTGTAACTTCACTTTCTCGACTGGGAGAGGCAGATATGTCTTTGAGTAGAAATCCTGGCTATTTTCCAGTCCTGCGAGACTGCACAGTTGTTCTCGCTCTACCACAAAGATTCGGAGAACCCGAATGATTAGCCAGTGACAGCCCAGTGAGCACTCCGAAGAAAGCACTCAACCTCTGAGTAGAGACACTTCACAGCTTAGACAGCAATATGATTGTTCTGTACTTTCTTCTCCTGAGACCAAAAAGCCATACTGTGAGCAAAGACTTACCCGTCCTCGACAACACCAGTGCAGGGAAGGAAGCGGAGACCCAGCCCAGCGTCTGCATGCCTCCAAGGGGCCTTCGATAGCAGAGTCCTGTAGAAAGGGCAGATGTCAGTGAGTAGAAAAACGCCAGATACACCCAGAGCAGGGTTTGAACCTACAACTCTAATGCATCGAAGTACAGTGTAAAAAAAGAAAGGAAAAAAAACGAAGGTACGGATGTAAAAACATGGGGGAAATGGGCAAGAATACATGGAAACCTATCTTTGAAGATGAAAAAATGTTGTATGCAACACAAAAACGTTGCTCGGTGAGAGTTAGGCTACACTGCTTTCCAAACCATTACCAGAAAAAAGCAAGCTAGCACAGACAGGATTCTGTTGCATTTCTAACATACAATCATCCCAGATCATTGTAATTAATCTGGGAAAGGTTCTTTCATTTTTCAAAAAGAGTCCACTGCCTCTTCCTTGGATTGCCCATTTGCATCACAGATTGCATCTACTCCAATTTACATTGGTTTTTAGTCCCGTAGCCTAAACTGCTGAAAGTATTTAATTATCCAAAGTAATGTGCCTCCCATAAGAGGTTTATTTAGTACTCCATTGCGGGGTACACACCTACATATCTTTAACCTGCTTTGTTACGTTTCCAGAAATGCCTGTTTGTGCTTCTTTCCCTTAAATTGTATACACATTCCCCCCCCCCCCTTCCAAATGGTCTAAAATCCCAGCAGATCACAGCCCACCTGCACATATCTATTTTCTGTTGCATTTATTTGTCCACGGTTAAAGGTTTATTAGTAAGATGGACTGTTTGGTTTACCAACTCTCCTCCGCAGCCTGGACAGAGGAGGAATCTAACTGCCCTTAGAACCAGACATCCAGGGCACTCTCACCCAGTCACTGGGCTCAGATGGCAATTTGAAGATGAAGATCGAGAGCCAAAAGGAGCTTACCAATGGTGACCGGCTCCTATCGCTGCAGAGGAAGCAGTAGATATGATAAAGAAGGCTATGAGTTCTTTACTTCAACATGTCCCGAATTGAGATCCCTGCATCATTTACAAAGTGTTTCATAGCATTGCTGTGGGTTTGCAACAATCGCTTCAACTCAAACGTGGCGATACATACAGAGCGAGCATATGTAGTTTGTTTTAGAACACACACTTATCAAACCTTTAACTGCTGCTGATAAATTAGGTTTTGCACCTTTAAAATACCCGCGAATACAACAATACTGTGTAAAGTCACAAGAGCCATGCAAGATTTTCTGGCCTCGCAGAGGTCCCCTCTATGAGCGCCGTAATTCCTTTAACTTCACCATAGTCACTGGGTTGCTGCTAATGAGGCAAGAAGACAAACGCAAAAGAAATCGCTATAGAAAATGGATACCTTATAGCTTTTACCAACCGAATGAACTGTGTTAATTGTCAAAGCCGAGAGAAATCTTACATAAATGAAACACTAGGAGGTACAAGTATTTCATCACTTCCTACAAACGATGTAATTTGCTTCATTTTGTTTTATTTAGTAGTAATTCTTGCAATAAAGAAATTATCAAATTATACAATAAAAACACACTCCGGTCCATCAGGAGCAAGCCACATCGTTCAATAAACATTTGAACACCATAACCTCTCCAGTTTCATCATTAATCTGCACATGCCAGACTGCTCTCCTTCAATACCATGTGAAGTCTCTCAAATGCCCAGGTGTACGCCTTGTTTGATCTTAATTCATCACTTTGAAATAGGTCTATAAAAAGAAGCAAACTTATCAAGCTCTATTAGAAAGAATTACAGATCATGCAATACCAGGGGTTCCATTTATAGGCTTCATTCAATATGAAGATCATAAGTGGCATGAGCCTGGACCCTTAAGTTGACATTATCATGTATGCTACTTATATAGTGAAAACGCAAGCCATAACTCTCCATAGACATTTTTCACAGTACTGCGACCTGGGATCCACCAGCATGGGAGATCTCCGTTTCCTTGAGTTAGAGTTTAGAAAGCGGGCATCTTAGACATTGCCCAATAACACCATATAAAAGAGTTACAAGGAGCTTGCTATGGAAGCACCAGAACGTCCTAAAAGCCCTGGACTGTTGCATATAGCCACCATACATAATACTTTAAGTAGGTGCTGGAACAGAATGTCACCATCTCAGACATTTGGATCCATTTATTTAATGGCCATGGACCACAAAGGATATTTAGAACTAGTTTTCATTGATCTGGACCCACTGAATATGTAGCAGATTGTGTCCAAGTACTGACGTATACACTTTCCTCAGAATTATCTTTCAATGGCCTGCTACAATGTAAACCTATATATTTCTTTATTTAGCCTTTCCCATTTGAAGGGTTAATGATTAAAATTCCTTCAGATACTACAAGAGGATCCAGATTCCAGTCCTGGCGACTTACAGGGCACACATAAAATTGGTGCCACTTGAGAATCAAACCTCTTATAAAACTCTGACACTAATCCATCTGGCCCAGGTGATTTCCCATCCTTCATCTGTGAGATAGCAGTATAAACTTCTGCAACATCAATCATAGAATCCAACATGTTTTTTCCCCCTAGATCTAATTTAGACAAAGTAATTTTATCCAAAAAAAAAGATTCTAAATTCTCAGTACTAGGATGTATTTCCTAATGGTAGAACCGCTCATAATAACCTCTGAAACATTCACAGATTTCTCTAGTCAAATGCAAAGTATCTCCTCTGTCTGTTTGAATAGATGAAATACATGTGTCTGTAATCATCCCTCTTATCCTATTAGCTAATAGTTTGCAATTCTTGTCACCATATTCCCAAAACCGTTGCCTTGGATAAAACATATCATTATTTGCCAACTTTGTACTCGGTCATTCATTTCAGCTTCCAATTTCATTAATCTAATCCTATTCTGTTCCGAATCTCCAGTTGCACAAACCTTCTGCATAACTTTAACCTCCTCCATTTTACTAATCTCTCTCAGATTTGTCCTTTTAACATGCATAGTTCTACTCATCAATTCACCTCTTAGCACTGCCTTAAAACAATCCCAAACAGACTTCATTCTGGCTGTATCCTTATTATCTTCAAAATGACAATGCATTACTTACCGTAAAAGCATTTCTGATGGTTGTATCTGCTTAGATTCACATGCTGTGCATAGGTCCGACATCCAGTGGTCACTGCAGAGTATTGCACTTTGTTTTTCGTAGTCGAAAAGGGGACGTCGACAAGGCGTGTCTGTAACACTATCCCTATAGTGACGTGCGTTGTACCCACAATCCCTCACGCGTCAAAGTCCTTCTGTTTGTATTTTTCTGCCCTGAGGGAGCCTTCTAGACGTGAGTGAGTACAGAAAAGAGAGAAGGAACAAGTTACTTACCTGTAACTGTTGTTCTCCAGCATGGGTCTGGCATGGATTCACATGCTCATGAATATTCCCCGTCGTCAGGCTGGGAATCCTCGGTAAAGAAAAAACCAGTATCAGTTTTGTTTCTGATCTGTCTTTCGTAGTAATAACCAATCACTGGTCTCTGCGTCATACTGACCACAGCCAATGACTGCCCTCTACCTAAGCACCGCCTCTGGCAGCCATCTTCAGATTTGGAAGCACGTGAAGTGGCAGTATGACCAAGTGAAGAGCCGCAGAGGGGTAGGCGGGAGGGTTCGCATGTGAATCCATGCCAGACCCATGCTGGAGAACAACAGTTACAGGTAAGTAACTTGTTCCTTCTCCAGCATGGGGTCTGGCATGGATTCACATGCTCATGAATAAAGAATACATAGCAGTACACACATGCACAACCACGGGAGGTGGCAAAGGCTCAACATTAAGCATCACATCAACTCAACATTAAGCATCTTACCTCCTCACCAGGCTCACCTCAGGCGAACAGGTTGCGCAGCACTGCTTGGCCGACCCTGGACTCCTCCCTGGAATCCCGGTCGACGCAGTAGAATTTCGTGAAGGTGTGCGTCGACCTCCACGTAGCAGCCCTGCATATGTCCAGCAGGGGCACACCAGATAGGAACGCCGTGGTAGCTGCGATCGCTCTGGTGGAATGGGCTCTCGGACGGCCAGGCAGCGGTCGGTTTGCCAACCGGTGACAGTAGATGATACAGCCGGAGAGCCATCTGGAGATGGAAGCCTTCGAGAGAGCCTTCCCCTGATTGACAGGTCCAAAGTTCACAAAGAGTTGTGACGTCTTCCGAAAACCCTTCGTGCGGTCCACGTAGAACTTCAGCGCTCTAGCTACATCCAGCGAGTGCAAAGTCCTCTCAGCCGGCGACGAAGGCGACGGGAAGAACACAGGTAACACCAAGGGTTCGTTGAGATGGAAGTCCGACGGTACCTTGGGCATGAAGGAGGGGTGCGTCCTGAGCACTACCCTCGTGTCGTGGAAAGTCAAGTACGGGGCCTTGCAGGAAAGGGCCTGGATCTCTCCCACTCGTCGTGCGGAGGTGATGGCCACAAGAAAAGCTGTTTTCCACGATAGAAACTTCAACGGGGCCGAGTGCAGAGGCTCGAACGGAGGTCCCATGAGCTTGGTCAGCACCACGTTGAGCTCCCACGCCGGGGCCGGAGCCTTCACCGGCGGGAACGATCTGAACAGTCCCTTCATGAACTCTTTCACCAGACGATGAGACCACAAGGACGTCCGCCCCGTGGTTCTGGTGTATCGGGAGATCGCAGCAAGATGAATCTTGATGGACGCGTGTGCCAAACCAGCTTTGGCCAGCGTCAGCAGGTACGGCAGTACTTGGGGAGCCGTAATCCGTAGAGGGTTAATCTTCTGTGCGTGGCACCAGACAGAGAACCTCTTCCATTTGTGTCCGTAGCATTTAAGAGTCGAGGACGCCCTGGCCTTTGCAAGAACCTCTCTGCAATCGGCCGGTATGTCGTATCCTCCAAACTCTAGCGCTGCAGGAGCCAGGCCTGCAAGTTCAGCGACTTCGGGTCGTGGTGGAGGATGGCGCCTCCTTCCCTGGAGAGTAGATCCGCGTCCGCCGGCAGCTTGATCGGCGGGGACGCTGACAAGTCCAGAAGGTCCGGGAACCATATCTGCCTCGGCCACGCAGGTGCGACGAGGATCATCCTGCACCGTGACCTCTTGAGCTGGTTGACGAGCCGGATTAGCAGAGGCAAGGGAGGGAACGTGTAGAGGAACAGGCCCTCCCAGGGGAACGAGAAAGCATCGCCCATGCTCCTCGTCTGGGGAAACCTGCTGGCGAACCTCCGGCACTTGGTGTTCGTCGCCGTCGCGAACAGGTCGATCTGGGGTGTGCCCCACCGTCGGAAGAGGCGATCCACCAGATCCTGCCGTAGTTCCCACTCGTGGCACGAGCGCAGCTCCCTGCTGAGTGAGTCGGCGATGGTGTTTTTTATCCCTGCCAGATGAAACGGCACCAGAAAAATCCCTTGGGCGACGGCCCAATGCCACAGGTCCTGCGCCTCCTTGGACAGCGCTGGGGACCTGGTTCCGCCCTGTTTCCTGATGTAAAACATGGTGGTGGTGTTGTCGGTGAAGATCCTCACCACCTTGCCCTTGAGGGACGGAAGGAAGGACCTGAGGGCCCAAAACACTGCACGGAGCTCCAGGACGTTGATATGCAGGGACTTCTCCGTCGGGAGCCAGAGTCCCCTCGCGTGCAGATTTTCGGTGTGCGCTCCCCACCCTTCCAGGGAGGCATCCGTGGTCACAGTCTCCTGGTGGGCTGGGGTCTGGAAGTCCATGCCCGCCGTCAGATGCGCGCGGGAGCCCCACCACCGTATCGCTCGTCGGAAACTCTCGTCGAGCTTGATCCTTTCCTCGAAGCTGCCCGTCGTCTGGATCCAGCGCGCATCCAGGAATTCTTGCAACGGGCGCATCCGGAGCCTGCACATGGGAATGAGGTAGATGCAGGAAGACATCATCCCGAGGAGGGACTTGATGGATCTCACTTTGGCCGCGTCGGCCACCAACATCCGTTGCACCTTGCCCAAGATGGTCCTGGTCCTCTCCTCCGACGGGGAGGCCAGAAGGGACACTGTGTCGAGCCTCGCTCCCAGAAACAGTGCGACTTGCGCGGGCACCAGGTGGGATTTGGCGTAGTTCACGGAGAATCCCAGGTCACGGAGAATCCCAGGTCCGTGAGGAGTTGGACGGTCCTTGCCGTGTGGACCACGGCGAGCTCCTTCGTCTTGGCGCGGATGAGCCAGTCGTCCAGGTAGGGGTAGACGTGAATCCCCTCGCGGCGCAGCTGCGCCGCCACCGGTGCGAGGCACTTGGTGAATACCCTGGGTGCCGACCGTAGTCCGAAGGGAAGGGCTTTGAACTGGTAATGACGCCCTTGGACCACGAACCTGAGGAATTTTCGGTGCCCCTTTAGGATGGGAATGTGGAAGTAGGCATCCTCCAAATCCAACGACGATAGGAAGTCTCCTTCCTCCAGTTGACCCAGGACGTGCTGGAGGGTGACCATCCGGAACTTCTGCGCCTTGATGAACTTGTTCAGCCGTCGCAGGTCCAGGATGGGGCGCCATCCTCCCGTCTTCTTCTTCACGAGGAAGTATCGCGAGTAGACTCCGGAGCCCCGAAGCCTCTTTGGGACGAGTTCGATGGCGCCCTTTCTGAGCATCGCCTTTACCTCCAGGAGAAGTTGAGGGACGTGAAGTTCTTTCCTGGCCACGGGGGGGACGCGCGGGCACCTTCTTTGAAACTCGAGCGCGTGGCCCCGGGCCAGGGCGTCCAGCACCCAACGGTCGGTGGAGATGGACTCCCACACGCTGACGAAGCCCGCCAGCCGGCCTCCCACCGGGGTGCTTCGGTGGGGGACCGACCCCACGGCCGGTTCAATCCTGCTTGGACGCGGCCTTGCCGCCTTGACCTCCTTGGCGACGACGGCGGGGTCCGCTAGACTTGCCTCGTCCTCTGTAGGCCTCTTGCGACGACGAGCGGGCCGCTTGACGGTAGGAAGCGAAACCGCCGCCGGAACCTTTGGAGGCGCCCTTGCCTCCGCCGCTCCGAAAGGGCGTCCGTCATTGCTGCAGGACTCCAAGGGCCCGGGCCGTCTCAGTATCCGCCTTGATGGCCTGAAGGGAATCGTCCACTGTCTTCCCAAACAGGTTGTTCCCGTCGAAGGGCATGTCCAGGACTCTGGTCTGGACGTCCTGCCGAAAGTCCGTAGCTTTGAGCCATCCACGACGTCGAAGGCAAACGCCGTTGCCCAGCTGGCGGAACCCAGTGTCGGCCATGTCCGTCGCCACGGTGATGGCGTGGTCCGAAGCCACTTCACCTTCCTGGAGGATCTCAAGGGCCTCCGCCCTCTTGTCGTCCGGCAGAAAATCCAGCAGGGGAGCTATCTTGTACCAGAGCTCCCTGTCGTAGCGGGCCACGATAGCCAAGGCGTTGGCCGCTTTAATCGTCGTCGCTGCCGACGAGATGACTCTACGTCCCATAGCATCCAATTTCTTTCCCTCGCCGTCCGGCGGGGAAGTCGATGTGGAGGCCGCACCCCCCCCCCGCTTTCTTCCTGGCTGCCGCGGAGACGACGGAGTCCGGGGTAGGCTGCGCCCGGAGGCATAGGGGGGCCGTGTCCGGGACCCGGTACTTTTTCTCGTACCGGTCTCTTCTAGCTGGCGTAGTGGAAGGGTTCTTGAGGAGGGAAAGGCCCTCATCCCAAATGTCGTCCAACAGAGGCACTGCGAGGACCGTCTTCCTCTTGGCCTCGCGCCGCTGATAAAGGAAGCCTTCCTTTTTCTTCTCCTCAGGGCAGAGTTGGAAAAGCTCGGAAGCCCTGGAGATCATGGAGTGGAAAGATCCGATCTCGTCGGGCGGAGAAGCCCTGGTGGGAGGCGACGACGGAAAATCCTCGTCGTATGCCTCGTCGTCCGTACCCGTCGCTGCCGTGTCAGTCCCCGTATCATCCCCTCGGGTGGACGGGGAGGAGGGCTGGACGGGGCGCGACGGTTGAAAAGGAGGTGGAGGATGGATCCTTCTTTTCTTGGTAGGGGGAACACCAGAAGGTCCCGGTTCTGGATCCCCCGACGGGAGAGGTTCATCCGTCGGTAACGGTAGCCTCGTCCTTATCTCGGTGCATAAGGACTGTATGGCCAACAAAATGGCCGCCGAGTTGTCTCGCGGCGCTGGCAGAGGGGAATCCGACGGGCGAGCAGGGGCCCCGTCGGTATCCTCGACGATGTCGTCGTCGTCACCCGCGTCGGGGTCCATTCCGACGGGCTGGCCTTGTTCCACGCCTAGGCCGTGGCTTAAGACCTCGATCAGCTCCTCTTCTGAGGTTGAGGCCGAATCTACGACGACGCCCTGCCCCCCTTCTTCTTCCCCACGGAGGGTTTCACGGGGGTCCTATCGATGGGCACAAAAGAAGACTCCCTCCGAGGAGGCAGGGAGATTCTGGGCCCTGAGGTCGCCACCACTGGCGCAGCCTCCACAGGCTGAGCCAGGGCCGCCGCGACCGTTTCGATAGAGGGCTTGGTTGGATGGATCAAGGCCTTCACCACCTTAGGTGCGCTCACCGCCTTATCCTTGAGGGAGGGGGCACTGCCACGCTCCTCCTCTGCCTTAGAGCTCGACCGGGGCCTCTCCAGGAGCTTCGCCGGGTGCTCGGCCTTCCTCTTACCCGACCCAGAGCGCTGGCTCGTGGTTGATGGTGCCGGGGAGGGTGCGCCCTGCCTGGCGCCCGTAGAGCCCGACCGTTCGGCGCTCCCGGTGCCAGCGGACTCGCGGTGCTTGGCCTTATGTTGGGCCCCCGTCGCCGGGGCGCCCTCAAAGGTCTTAGAAGACCGCTCGGATTTCTTCTTCTTCTCGCCAGACGGGCTCTTACCCTCCAGCCAGTTGGCGAGACGTTGATGACGGTCCTTCATGGTCCGTTCCGACATGTTGCCGCAAAACGCACAGTCCTTCTCCACGTGCGTTTTGTCCTCATGAAGGCAGTAAAGGCAGAAAGAGTGTTCGTCTTCCTTAAAGACGTTCTGCAGCTGGCATCCAGGGCAGACCCTGAACAGCTTTCCGGGCGTCGAGCTTCCCTTCTCCTGGGCCATCTCCGAGACCGGGCCTGAGAAGCTTCTGGAGTCCTCCGAAGTGTAGCTCGATGAAATCTTCACCCTTGAGGGGCACAGACGAATCCGACACGGGTCCCCGTTGATCGGATGTAGGATCGGTGGAGCTTGAGGCTCTTTTGACCGAAAGAATTGAAGTTTTTTGTGAAAAAGCGCGAAAAAAAGCACTAACGCTCGAGAGCAATAGCACGAGGATCCCAACACATGAACGTGCGGTAAAAATCTGAAGATGGCTGCCAGAGGCGGTGCTTAGGTAGAGGGCAGTCATTGGCTGTGGTCAGTATGACGCAGAGACCAGTGATTGGTTATTACTACGAAAGACAGATCAGAAACGAAACTGATACTGGTTTTTTCTTTACCGAGGATTCCCAGCCTGACGACGGGGAATATTCATGAGCATGTGAATCCATGCCAGACCCCATGCTGGAGAAATATAGAAAATGATGTCTATGTTCCTTCCATCCGAGCGGGGAGGAAGGGTGGGCGCATGTGAATCTAAGCAGATACAACCATCAGAAATGCTTTTACGGTAAGTAATGCATTGTCTTCTGATGTTTGTTAATCTGCTTAGAATCACATGCTGTGCATAGACTAGCGAGCAGTACCCGAGTTGGCGGTGGGTTATGAGAAGGAACAGTAGAGAAAAGATGTCTTAATACTGCCTGTCCCACCTGGGAGTCAGATCTAGAGTGTGCATCTAGACAGTAGTGTTTTGTAAAGGTGTGCACAGAACTCCAGGTAGCCGCTTTGCAGATGGACTCAAGGGGAACATTTGCAATGAATGCTATGGACGCCCCCGTGCCTCGAGTAGAATGTGCTAAAGGGCAGTTCTCTCTTAGCAAGAGTATAGCAGAGAGTGATGTATTGAACAATCCATCTAGAAATAATGGACTTTGAAACTGCATCCCCTTCTCTTCCTGCTGCCACCGAGACGAAGAACTGATTAGTCTTCCTCAGTGGTCTGGTTCTTTCCATGTAGAACATGACCGCTCTGCGGACATCTAGTGTGTGCAGAGTCCTTTCTCCCAAGTTGGAAGGATTTTGAAAGAACGCTGGTAGTTCTATAGACTGGTTTACGTGGAATTTTTAGATGAATTTGGGAGCAAACCTTGGGTGAGTGCGTAGAACCACCTTATCTTTGTGAACTGTAACAAAGGGGTCTAGAACAGAAAGAGCCTGTAGTTCACTTACTCTCCTGATGGAGGTGATGGCTATTAGAAAAGCAGTCTTAAGAGTGAGGTCTTTAAGAGATGCTTTGTGCATGGGTTCAAATGGTGAGCCCATGAGTCTGGTAAGTACCACGTTAAGGTCCCATCCGGGAGCTGGGTCAGCTATCGGGGGGTGTATTCTCTTTACTCCCTCCATGAAGGCCTTTATAACAGGGATCTTCCACCACGACACTTTGAGTTGGGAAGTGGTGTATGCAGAAAGTGCCGCTAGGTGGACTTTAATGGAATTGAACACTAGACCTGAATCCAATAAATGGGTCAGGTATAGAACAATATGTGTGGGTGAGCAGTCAATCGGGTTGATGCTCTTTCCTCTGCACCAGATGACAAATCTCTTCCACTTGCTAGAATAGCAGTGGCGAGTGTTAGGTTTTCTGGCTTCCCTGAGGATGTCCATGCATCTCTGCGGGAGCTGTAGATGTCCGAATTCTATGATCTCAGGAGCCAGGCTGCTAAGTTCATGTTCTGGGGGCATGGATGCAGAGTCCTGCCCTTGTCTTGTGACAGCATGTTGTACGGGCAGGGGAGTTTCACTGGGGGAGATAGAGACATCTCCATCAAGTGAGCGAACCATGGCTGTCGGGCCCACATTGGGGCCACCAGTATCATGGTTACTTGTTCCTGGTGCATTTTGTGCACCACCTTGTTGAGAAGGGGAGTCGAGGGGGGGAAGCGTAAACAAATTTCCCTGACCATTGAATCGACAGACCGTTCCCCTTGGATTGGTTCTGGGGGTACCTGGAGGCGTAACTTTGGCATTGTGAGTTCTCCAGGGGTTCGAACAGGTCTATTTCTGGGAATCCCCATTGCGTGAAGACGTCGAAGACGATGTCTTCGTGCAGTCGCCATTCGTACTCTTCGGGCAGGGGGAAATCTCTGCTGAGTTTGTCTGCCAGCAGATTGAGTTCCCCTGGTACATGTTGTGACAGTAGGAACATATTTTGTTTGAGATCTCACTTCCATATATTTTGGGCAAGTTTGGACAGTCCTGGAGAGTGGGTTCCCCCCTGCTTGTTGATGTAATACATGGCTGTGGTGCTGTCTGTAAGGACCATCACTGTCCTGCCTTGTAGGTGTTCCTGGAAGGCTTTTAGCGCCTTGAACACCGCTAGTAGCTCCAGAAGATTGATGTGTTTGGATGCTACGTTCGGAGTCCACACTCCGTGAGCAGTCTGATGGGATAGGTGAGCCCCCCATCCTGTGAGGGATGCGTCTGTGGTTAGAGTGGCTTCCGCCGCGGGTGTGGCAAAGGGTTTCCCTTTTTCCAGGTTTTCCTTTGTCCACCACCGTAGCGAGAGAACTAAGGCCTGCAAGACCACCACTAGATCGTCCCATAGTCCGCTGGCCTTACACCACTGGCTGTTGAGCCACTCTTACATTGGGCACATGCGCAGGCGCGCGTGAGGTACCAAATAAATACACGACGCCATCATGCCTAGCAAGCGCATTGCTTTGCGTACCGTCACCTCTCGACCGGTCACATATTGAGGGATCTGAAACAGCATGTTTTGGACCCTCTCTTTGGAGGGGAAGACGAGGCCGTCCTTTGTTTCAATTAGAGCCCCTAGGAATTGTTTGATTTGGCTGGGGTCTAGGCTGGACTTCTTTTCGTTGATGGAGAAGCCCAACTGGAACAAAAGGTCTACACTCTTTTGGGTATTGGAGAAGCATGTTTCGTAAGAATCCCCTGTTATGAGCCAGTCGTCGAGGTAAGGGTAAACTGGGATGGACAACCTGCGCAGGTGGGCCGCTGCCACTGCCAGCACCTTCGTGAATACCCTTGGTGCAGATGCTATGCCGAAGGGTAGCACTCTGAACTGGTAGTGTTTGCCCTCTATCATCAACCGGAGGTATTTTCTGTGCGCTGGCAACATTAAAATATGAAAGCATGCATCTTTCATGTCCAATGTTGTCATGTAATCTCCCTGTGATAGCAGTGGGATCACTTCTTGTAAGGTCACCATACGAAACTTTTGGGGTTTGATAAACTTGTTCGCTGGGCGCAGATCTAATACAGGGCGCATGGTTAGATCCTTTTTGGCTACAAGGAAGTACACTGAATAAATACCTTCCGTTACCTGAGATAGAGGTACGACCTCTATGGCTCCTTTTTCCAGCAGTTGTTGTACTTCTTGGAGAAGGATGGCAAGATGTTCCGGTGTCATGCGACGTCCCCTCGGGGGTTTGTATGTTGGGGAACTGTTGAATTCGATGCAGTATCCGTGGGCTACGGTGGAAAGTACCCAGCGGTCTGACGTTATACCCTCCCATGCTGGAAGAAAGGATGTTATCCGGCCCCCGACCGGTGTTGCATGGGAGGGGACGCTAATCTTCGCATCACTTGGTGTTGTTGGGGGCTTGGGAGCCTCTGGGGGTGGACCCCCGGCCTCTTCCTTTGCCCCGGCGCTGGCCTCTTTGGCTGTACTGGCCACTATTGGTCTGGAAATTGGTGGCAGGGTACTGTTGCTGCTGGTTTTGTTGTTGGCGTTGGCCACGAAAAAAGCGTTTGTTGCCATAGCCGCGCCTGGTAGAGGGCTTAGAGATTTGGTCAAGAGTTTTGATAGTATCGAACTCTTTTTTAGCCATCTCCAGAGCCTCATCCACCGCTTTCCCGAAGAGGTTTGAGTCTTCAACAGGTTTATTTATTAAAGACGCCTGTGTCTCCGGTTTGAACCCCGAGTTGCGCAGCCATACGTGGCGTTTTAGGATTATTCCCTGAACTAGGGAACGTCCCGCTGTTTCTGCCGCATCCAGAGAGCTCTTTACAATACTCTGGTTGACCTGGGTTCCTTCGCCAATAGTTGTAAGCAGGCGTGTACGTAATGGTTCCGGCGCTTCTTCGGCGTCTTTGCGCAGTTTGGCCCACTGCACGTCCGCATAGCTAGCGAGCAAAGAATTGTTGTTCGCAATTCTTGCCGAAAAGGCAGCAGAGGATGTAACTCTTTTTGCAAGGGCATATAACCGCTTGCCCTCCTTGTCAGGTGGTGCCTCACTGGTGGAAAGTGGTACCCCTGCCCTCTTTCTTGTGTTGGTTACTACCAGGGAATCCGGAATGGAATGTCCCCTGATGTACAGCGGGTCTGAGGGTGAAGGAGTGAAAAGTTTTTCAATTCTAGGATTGACCCCTTCGATTAGTGCGGGTGTGGACAGCGAAGGGATGATTCTTCTCTTCACCGAAGCGAGGAGGGGAATGGTCTGACTGACCGGGGGTTTCTACTTAATTACTCTTTCCACAAAGTCTAATTCAGGAGAGAGCTCCCCAGTGTCCAGTTCGAAATGTGCTGCTGCTCTGCGCAACAGGGCATTAAATGTGGGCTGATCGTCAATGGGAGACGTGTTTCTAATAGGTGAATTGTCAGGAGGATTTAGGTTCAGGACATCAGTGTCGGAATATATTGATGGGGATTGCCAGGGGTGAGAAGGTCCTTCTTCTGGATTTTCTCCGAAGCCTTCTTCTACCAAGTCTGGGCTGTCTTCCAGACCTTCCTCCTGGTTCCGTCCCTCTTCCTCGTCCATAAAATCATCCTCTTCCTCAAAATAATGTTCTTCCCCAGTGAGGTCATACACACTATGGAAGTCTGAGGATGTGTCCTGGTGGGGATTGACTAGTCTCGGAATTTTGGCCCTGGGGTCCTCCTGAGGCCCTTCTCTTATTCTCTTGGGAGTGGGAGGGTTCTGGGTATTCATAAACCTCTCCATTCTTTCCATGCAGAGATGGAGCCTTTCCATGGTTTCATGGGGTACCCCTGAGCGGTCTAGCGGGGGAAAAATGGTGTCTTGTAGCTGAAAACGGCTCGACCTCTCCCACAACGTCGAGGAAAGTGTCCCGTCGCCCTCCAAAAAGCCTTCAGGTGTGTTGGGAATCCCTTCGACTGAAGGAGATCGTCCCTGCTTTTCTTCGGGCTTTTTCGGTGTGTCTTTCGACCTTTGCGTAGCGCTCGACGTGTCTTTCGGCGTACGCTTGTGGGCGTCGGCTACCACGATCCTCGCCAAGCTCACAGTGACTCGTTTGTCAGCGGAGGGCTGTGGTTTCGACGTTATGGGTGTCAATCGCTCTACGGCGGCATGCGCTTTCTGCTGATGCGCGCCGGCCGATGATTTGGGGGCGGCGCCCTTATTTGCCGAAAGCCCAGTCGCTGGTCGCGGCTGCGAGAGGGGCTTCGAACCCGAACGGTCCGAGGAGGCCGCCGGTGTATCCCCATAAGCAGGGCGTGAGCCGAGCCCGTCGGGGCCGGGGACAGACGACGAAGCGCGTGTGCGCTCTCTAGGGGGGTTTTCGACTTCCGTAGCGGAGGTCGTGGTATCACGTTCCTCGTCACTGTCGGAGGTAGCAACAGTGGGTGGAGCGTCGGCCTTCGACATAGCGTAGGCCGGCCACCTCTTCACCCTACGGTCTTTTAGAGTCTTCGGCTTAAGAAGCCGACAAGCCGTGCAACCTTCCTCTTTGTGATCGAGGGGCAAGCAGCGGTTACACCGTGAATGCTTGTCCTCCAAGTAAACTTGCCCTTGCAAAGCGGGCAAAACCTAAAGGGTGTCCTCTCCATAGCCGAGGCAATAAATCGTGATAACCACCCCAAGGGAAAGGAAGGGGAAAAGGAAAGGCATTCTCAGAAAAGAACTAGAGATGTCCCACGACCCCCACTCTCCCTACTGTATATGGCCTGCGAGGCCAGGCCACGTGTTCGTCAACGCCGAAGGATCTCCTCCGCTCGTCCCCTCCGTCGAAGATCTTGCTCGGCGGAGACAGCTTCACAACAGCTTCGAGGGGGGGATCGATATGTTCTATATTAATATAGGAAAACGACCAAAGGTCGAGGAGATGAAATCTGCAATGTCTCTCGAGGAGCTCCGCGTAAAGGCGACCAGTAGCTGGGCGAAAAAAAACAATCTGAGGGACTTCGACGCGTGAGGGATTGTGGGTACAACGCACGTCACTATAGGGATAGTGTTACAGACACGCCTTGTCGACGTCCCCTTTTCGACTACGAAAAACAAAATGCAATACTCCGCAGTGACCACTGGATGTCGGACCTATGCACAGCATGTGATTCTAAGCAGATTAACAAACATCAGAAAAAAACTTATAAAATCTTCCAAATCCCTTTATGACTAGATCATCCTTAAGGCTGTTTGCTTGCATCCTCCACCTTTTGCACTTCACTCCTATGTTTTTCAAATTAATATGCATATCAAGCAAAGCATGGTCTGATATTCCACGTTCCTGAATATTCAAACCCATTACCTGGTTAATCATTGACTTACTGGCAAAACAATAATCTATCCTTGAATAAGAGTTATGGAAAGGTGAATAAATGAAACTTCTTCTTCCCCATTGTGAAGTTCCCTCCATACATCTGCTAGCCCATACTTGAACACAAAAGTACGTAATTCCTCACTAACCTTTTCACTATTATACCTACATTCAGATTTCCGGTCTATTTCGCTGTCCATCACTATATTAAAAATCACCTCCCAACAACAACACTTCACCTTGCATTTTGTCCAGTAATGATCCTAACTTATTGAAAAACTGTACATTGGGGGAACATGGAGCATAAACTGTTCCGATTGTCAACCTCTTCCCATCATAACTTAGGTCAAGTAACAAAATACGGCCTCATCATCTGTCAATGTCTTTTCAACTCTTACCGGAAGATCTTCCTAAACAATATGCTCACCCCCCCTCGACCTAGAATCAAACTACTTTCAAATATTTCGGTATAGACAAAGAACTTCCACTTTGTTCAGTCAAATGAGTCTCCTGAAGAAAAATCATCCCCCGGATTCTAGCTAAGACCTTACCTTTTGATTGCGTTATTAATCCCCTTAACATTCCATGAAACAAACAATAACTGGTTCATATCATTAACACCAACATTTCTATAATGACTAACATTCACAAGGGGACTACTGGATAAAGAAAAAGGAAAGAAAAAAGGAGAGAAAGAAGAGAAAAAAAAGAAAACTACTGCTAAAGACACAAAAAAAGCAAACCTTAATCTTTGTACGACCCTCAAAGTCTGATAATCATCAGGCTTAAAATGAGCTAAAGTATATACATCCAACATAGCATTCTGAACCATATAGACCAGATACCCTATGCCCCAACAAATGCAATTTTATATCTTAGCATATTCCTAAATAAAATGGTCTTTAGCCCCAAACAAATGCTTATGAAAAGCCTCATTTAAAATCACCCTAGTAATGCAGTTTAAGGCAAATACAACATGTTTACATTTTCCGTCAATCAACATATAGATTAGAATCCCACCCCAATACAACACCCACAAACTAGTCAAAATATGTACACTGCCTTCCATAATATATGAAAGACCTATTCACTATAATTATTGCTTCAATCAAGCATCATTCGCACAAAATATCTTTCCATTTTTCAGTATTGCATCTTTTTGTAATCATAAGACATCAGTATTGCATATCCATATATAATGCTGCGCAAACACATATCCTGTAATCCTATCACCGCATTGTGATCAAATACAGGCTAGCATGCAGTCCCTTTTAACTGCGTTATTGTAAAAAAGAAAAAAAAAAATCCAGCAATCTTCCACATTCCTTTAGGGAAAAGTAAACCGTCATTAAAGGCCAATCCATACACATTATACGTGCCCCAGTGTATGGTATGCGGAAGTCTCCATTCCAGTTTTGAGGTAATACCTGCATACCTTCACGCGGCGATACAAACGGGCCAAGCAGAGAGTTTGCAGCATGCACGCTAAAGTTGCTGTCTGCCATTGCCGGTGCGGGCAAACACTGCAACAGTGACTGCCCCAAACAAAAGTCGGTACCATTGTAGAGCATGCAATAACCGTGCTCAAAGACAACTCGCCTCCCAATCCAGGCTGGCTTCAAGTTTCTGGCATGATGAGCACAAGTTTTGTAGGTGCACGCAACCACCGAACAATTCCTTTATTGTTCCACATGACCCCGTTCTTCACATTACGTCGCATTACGTTGAAACGTGATGAAAGGTGCTTTCCTCACTGAAATCTTCACACAAGTAAAGCCTTTTGCTTATCTCTGACGAAGTTAAACGTTCCAATTCAGTTACTAATAGCTAGAATTGAAGGCAGACATTTCGTATCCATTTTAAACTATATAAAATCCCAAAAAATAAAAAAAAGGTATTAAATACAGAGTCAGCCAGTCAGCTCAAAGCATTAAAAAGACTTCATTAGTGCCAATCAGATCTCCCTTTTTTCTTCAATCAGTTTTGTTTGTCTCCAGGTCTGAAGACATACCTTCCATGGTGTCCAGGTCCAAGTCTAAGTCTGTTAAAAAAAGGTTTCTGCTGAACCACTTTCAGTGAAGGAGTGCAGATGACCCTCCACTATGACCCTAAATATTGCTGGGTATATCATAGTATTTTAGACCCTTTTCACAAGCTTTCCTTTTGGCTTTCACAAAGGCTCTCCTCTTGTCCGTTACATCGTTACTTAGGTCCACAAACACCATCACCTTATTACCTCGCCAGGCAAGGTCTTTTAATTCCCGAGCTCTCTTAAAAACCATTTCCTTTACACGGAATCTCAGAAATTTGACAATAAGGTGTCTTGGAAGCTCACCTAGCGCTGGTTTGGGTCTGAGTGTCCGATGGGCTCTTTCAATCTCCAATGTTACTGTCGAGTCCAAATTCAACATTTTTGGCAAAGTCTTTTGCAGATAATCAATAGGATTACCTGTCTCTGCATTTTCTGGAAAAATGGCAAAGCGAAGGTTGTTTCTCCGAGAAAAATTCTCTTGCTCCGACAGCTTCAATGTGATCTTCTCATTGGTTGATTTGAATTCCCTAATCTCATCCATAAGTTTCAAGGTCCTTTGACCCACAACGTTTAGATGATATTCAGCTGAATTGACCCTCTTAACAATTGCTCCAAACCGCTCTTCAGACTTTAAAAAAGCAGTCTTGATCTCAGCAATGACCATTTTCATTTCACTCTTTAAATCCAAAAGTTTGTCATCTCTACTCTCCCCTACATTCTCCTTCTCCACTCCGTTCTGTCTTTTAGCCAGCTGTGTGGCTTCTGGGGTAGTTGGCACAGACATTTCTTATAAGATCAGGGAAACAGCACACGGCACAGCAGTTATGCTGCCGTCCTTGCAGCTGACAGTGCTAGAATCAAAACATATCCACAAGCCTCAAATTATATATGGAATTCATTACTCGACGTAATCGTATTTCTGATGCTTGTATCTGCTTAGATTCAAATGCTGTGCATAGGTCGACATTTAGTGGAAGCTGCGGAGTATTACAGTTGTTGATTTTGAAACTCGAAAAGGGACGTCAAAGGGACGTCGAAAGGGCGTGCCAGTGATACTATTCCTAGTGTGAGATCCACTGTACCTACGATCCCTCACGCACGAGGTACATCAGATTATTTTTCTGGTATGAGGTGTAGCGCGAGTACAGTTGTATCCAAGCAGATATGTATCAGACAAGCTCATAAGCATCCATGCGCCTTCTCTCCGAGGGGAGGAAGGGTGGGTCGCATGTGAATCTAAGAAGATACAAGCATCAGAAATATGCTTGTGAGTAAGCGTGAGTAATGTATCCCTTCTGAGGCTTGTGGAATCTACTTAGATCACATGCTGTCCATCGATTAGCGAGCAGTGGAAGAAGGATGTGAGAAGGTTCAGGAGCGAATACATGTCTTAGAACCGCTTGTCCCACTTGTGTATCTGTCTTGGAATGAGTGTCCATGCAGTAGATCTGAATGAAAGTATGTAAAGAGCTCCATGTAGCAGCCTTGCAAATACTGTCTAAGGGGACATTTGCAATGAAAGCCAGAGTGGCTCCTGTACCTCTTGTGGAGTGAGCCTTGGGCGTAAAAGGCAGCGTTTTATCTGATGGGGAAATAACACAGTTGGATACATCTGACTATCCACCTAGAGATGGCATTCTTAGAAATGTGGTCACCTTCTCTGCCTGGCCCTATGGAGACAAACAATTGATCTGTTTTCCTTAGCTGTCTGGTTTTATCTACGTAGTAGAGGACCGCTCTCCTCACATCTAGTGTGAGGAATTTAACCTCAGCTGAGCTGTTGAGTTCTCGGTAGAGAGCCGGTAGCTCGATAGACCGGTTTACATGAAAATGTGGAGATGAATTTAGGTGAGAACCTAGGGCGAGTACGTAAAACCAGCTTGTCCTTATGTATAGTAATGAAAGGATCCTGCACTTACAATGCTTGGATTTCACTAACCCTTCTTATGGAAGTGATGGCTACTAAGAAGGCAGTTTTATAAGTCAGGTGTTTGAGACTAGACTTGTGATTAGGCTTAAACAGGGGTCCCATGAGCTTAGCGAGTACCACATTGAGGTCCAACCTGGCGGTGGGTTAGAAAATGGAGAGTGGAGTCCGTTTACCCCTTTCATAAATGCTTTGATGACCGGTACCTTCCACCATGAGACATTATGGGAAGTGGTGTAGGTGGGCAAGGCCGCCAAGTGGACTTTTAGGGAGCTGAACATTAATCTTGCAAGTGGAGCGTATAGGTTAGAATATTAGATCGAGAACAATCTATGGGGTTGATTTGCTTAGTCTGGCACCAGCTTACTAATCTATTTGTCATAATAACAGTGCCTAGTGTTTGGTTTTCTTCAAGATATCCATGCATCAGGCGTGGCCAGCAACGGGACAATGAGGACGCGAGTTCCTGGCCCTCCGACGGCTGCAGCAAATAGCCTGAATAAATAGCCTGCTACGAGTGGCAAATCTTCCTAAAACACATACCCTCCTGAAGGCAATCGCCCCCGGCGCACATGGAGAAAATTCCAGGCCGAAATGCACCGTTTTGAGCGAGTTCGGAGCGGCGGGAAGGAGGAGACGCGCTCGCGGCATCGCACGATCAAAATGGCCGCGCTCACCTGAGTGAAGCAGGGCGGCGGGAAGCCACGTTGAGGGAGAATCGTGACTATCCCCCCCACGGACCGCAAAGCAAACGATCTGTCCGCTACACCTGCATAAATCAACGGAGCTGTTGGGCGGCAGCCCCCCGTGTGGTCTGTAGAGACTTTGGCTGGTGAGGCGAGACGGGCGGGAAACCCACCACATGCCCCGCACGACACGGCAGGGCCGGGTCGGTGGAGAGGAGCCCGTGAATTGGCTGGGGAGACTAGGCGAGCTGGTCCCCCACCACACACCACGGCGAACGAGAAGAAACGGCTCCGCTGGGTGCAGCACAGAGGACTGCCCCGTTGCCGAGACCAGTGAGGGGAGCCTGTGACATTAAAAGAATCGCCGCCATACCCGCTACAGCAGCCCGGACTGCGATACCCACACATTGGCATTCAACATGGGCAAAGACAAATCCAAAAGATTGATATCCCAGAGCAGGATAGATCAATTTACTACGCCGACAGCCAACGGCCAACAAGACCAAGACCAAGCAGACGGCATTGCGGGAATGGAGGGCTCGATATCACTAAAAGACATCATGGTGGCCATAGCCGACTTGAGCGCCTCCATGGAGCAGAAAATGGATGGCATCAGCATGGACGTTTCCCTCCTGCGACATGACCTCCAGAAGC
This sequence comes from Ambystoma mexicanum, assembly GCF_040938575.1. Lineage (NCBI taxonomy): Eukaryota > Metazoa > Chordata > Amphibia > Caudata > Ambystomatidae > Ambystoma > Ambystoma mexicanum. The sequence continues at coordinate 323,192,716 of NC_090935.1, forward strand.
TGACATCGCGCACCGGCAACGCATCTCCGGTGCGGAAGATGGAATAAGGAACATAGAACAGCAGCTGGCCAGAGTCACAACACGTTTGAAAACCATGGAGGAGCGAGTGGATGAGAGCGAGGGAAGATCCAGGCGTAATAACGTAAGGATCCTGGGACTGCCGCAGAAAGCGGAGGGACCACATATGGAGCTATTTCTGGAACAGTGGCTTACAGACATGTTTGAAGAAAACACGTTCTCCAATTTCTTCTCCATTGAACAAGCCCACCGTGTACCGACGGGTTGTCCAATTCCGGGCGCCCCGCCTCGTACAGTGATCGCCAAACTTTTGAACTATCGTGATGCGCTGATCCAGTCCGCAAGGGCGAAAGGCACTCTCACCTATAATGGATCCAAAATAGCATTCTTCCCAGACTACACCAGGGAAGTTCAGAAGGCTAGACAATCGTTTGACCCACTGAAAAAACAAACTACAATCCCTCGAGGTGAAATACGGCCTGATGTTCCCTGCCCAACTTAAAATTTACCATGGAGGCACAACAGTCCACTTCACCGACCCCGAGAGGCGTCGAGATGGGCGGAACACATCGAGGGAGATTGGATGGCAACGAGGGGCAACAGAAACAGAACACCCCGTGCCCGGCCGGGTCCTGAACCGCCAGACCAACAACCGCCTGCACCAGGAATCGCACCACAGCTGCAGGAATAAGAGCACCGACTCCTGAAACATATGCGAACAGAAACACTCGAGACCCTACCGTGCAGGGTTTAAGGTACTGTATAACAACCTAATGCTGAACATGTATACAGACTAGCCATGAAGAGACACACAGCTAAGCGGCCAGCACAGACGGAAGCCCCCCTTCCCCTGGTGTGACACCGCACCGGGGTACGTCCGGAGCCTACACACAGGGACACAACCCCGAATAGTTTATTTGTTCATTTGTTGGCGGGCTCACTCAGCTACGGTTGGCTGAGGCTTGCTGTTGAATGTTCTGGCAACAGATGCTTCGAGTTAGGAGTATAGGGTGGGAAGTTTGTTTAACAACGGTTTTGTTAAGAAAAGAGTCCAAAGTTCAAATCTAGAACGCTTTGCCACAACACTATCAGCAGACGACATGTGCACATGGTGCTATATGCCAGTCATTAACCCGCACTCTTTACCAAATGGCCTCCGCTAACACAGATATCAGGACCCTACGACTCCTAACCTGGAATGTTAATGGGATGGGAGGTGGAATCAAGAGACGACTGGGCCAGAGACTCACAGGGCCACAAAGGCAACTCTACTGCCGCGCGGCATATCAGAGCACTCCCCAATGCTAATCGAGCTTAATATGGCTAGACAACGTCTACCCCCCTCCTGGCGCTTAAATAACTACTACCTAGGCCTCCCAGATTTTCTGGAGCAAATACAACAAACGACAAACGTACTTTGAGTTAAACACGGGATCGGTAGATGACCCGGGGATCCTGCGGGAGGCACTCAAACCAGTGCTGAGGGGTGAGATTCTGTCATGGTCTGCTGCACACCGAAAGAAACACCAACAGAAATTGGTAGAAGCCGAAGAACAAGTGACCCAGGCTGAACTAAACCACCTGGAACTAGAATAACAGGACACAAATCGAGAACTAGCACTTGCCCAAAAACGCTTACAGAACTTTGCGCTAGACAACGTTAGGCAGGCACATAGGACGATGAGAGCTAGAATATACGAGACCGGTGATAAAGCCGGCAAAATGCTGGCATGGTTAGAGAAACGCGAAATAGGCAGCGGCCAGGTCAGAGCGATAAGATCAGAAGGAGCTGAACCCTTAATGACCGGCCGCGACATAGCCGAGGGCTTCGCAGCTTACTATACAGAGCTCTATAAGCCACCCACATCGCCTATCAATAGATCGGTACTAAACGACATAGCCCCCGCCCACTCTAAGCGCTGAACAGCAGGCTCTACTTGAGAAAGATATCACAGAGGAGGAACTGATAGCGGCCATGTCGGAACTCCAGACGGTAAAGACACCGGGGCCAAACGACTTCCCGATTGAGATGTGGCGTAAACTTGGTACAAATGAAATTGCCCCCCACTTACTGTGAATGTTCTTACAGTCCAAGGAGAGAGGACGCCTACCGGCAGACCTCCGGAAAGCCACGTTGATAGTGATTCCCAAAGCAGACAAACCGCCAGACCTCTGTAGTTCATATCAACCGCTTACAAAAGGTCATCACAACATTAATTCACCCCAACCAGTGCGGATTTATGCCGAAACGGTCGACCCGCATGAATATTCATAGGCTACATACTGTAATAGAAAATGCTCCCACCACCCGAGGCCCCCTGGCTGTACTGGCGATTGATTTTGAAAAGGCTTTCGACTCGGTGTACTGGGAGGCAATTTGGGAAATAATGGGCCGGATGGGGTTTGGTCCCCAGTTTCTGAGCTGGGTGCAACTCTTATATGAATCCCCCGAGGCACAAATGAGAGTGAATGGGTGGCCATCGCAAACCTTTAAGCTTGGGAAGGGAACCAGACAGGGATGCCCATTATCCGCCATGATATTTGCCCTGGCTGTGGAACCGTTAGCAGAGACATTGAGAACGTCACTGGCCTGGTGTGGTATTCAGTGGGAAGACGGGCAGGAGGATAGGGTCTCCCTGTACACGGATGACTTTCTTCTTTACTTAAAAGACCCACTCCAAGCCTGCTCCACGATTGTAGACATACTGGACAGCTACAGTGCTTTCAGCGGGCTAAGAGTAAACTGGCCCAAATCAATACTGTTCCCAATAGGTACCACAACTTTTATACCGCCAGCCAACTGTCCCTTTCGCTTAGAAACCGAGCAGTTTAAATACCTTGGCATACAAATTACTAACCACCTGAGCAGTTATGTGACCAATAACCTCCATCCGATAAACAGATTCACAGAAGATGCCAGGCGCTGGGTCTCTCTCCCATTGACCCTACTAGGAAGGGCAGCGTTATTCAAAATGATGGCTCTTCCACGCTTCTTATACATACTGCAAAACGCCCCACTGCACATCCCAGCGAAAGAATTCAAAAAGATAGACAACGCACTAAGGAAACTCCTCTGGAACAACGAACATCCACGTATTCCGCTGGGCACTCTGCAGCGCTCCATTTGGGAGGGAGGGATAGGGCTCCCCCGCCTACAGTCCTACTACTGGGCTACCCAAATGGCAGTGGTCAACGACTTACTGCATGGGGACACCACGCTGCCACACAATAGACTGGGGAGTGCCAGAGAACGCGTTAGACCTCAAACTGAACTCCTTTACAAAGCGATTCCTAACTCAGCCCCACAATCTATGCTATCACACAATGCCCGAGTATGGAAAGACACACACAAGTTCCTGGGATGGGAAGGGAAGATCACCCCACTACAACCTCTGTATAACAGGAATCTACCTGAGGTAAACAAGCTTCCGACATGGCGTACATGGTCACAACATGATATCAGTACAATGAGCGATATCGTAGAAGGGGGCAGACTGGTGTCCTTTGAAACCCTAGAGTCCAGATTTCACCTCCCAGGCACTGAACGGATCCAATATGCGCAGATGCAGCATGCCCTACAAGCCCACCTCCCAGCACTTGAAGACATGGCCGAAAGCACTCCCCTCGAAAGAAACATATTTGAGGCAAGCATAGAGACTAAAGTAACGTCCACCATGTATAATGTATTCACTTCCTTTGCCACCACTGAACTAACCAGCCTGAAGGGCAAATGGGAAAGAGACATAGGACTTATACAACCGGAGGACTGGGTGGGGGCCCTCATGTACCCTCGGGAGGTGACCATTTCGGCCAGACTTAGACTTATCCAGCTTAAAATACTGCATAGGATTTACTACCCAAGGGTGGCATTATATCGCTGGGGGGAAACATCTGACCCACGCTGTCTTCAATGCAAGAGGGAGGAGGGAACCTTCTTCCACATACTGTGGGACTGCAACCATATACAACAGTACTGGCAAAAATGTTGTGATGAACTCACGGGTATTGGGGAGAACGATACACAGAGACCCGAAGCTACTCCTGCTCGGGATAGAGGAGGAGGGAGAAGCATCTAAATACGAGACGTTGCTTCTATCGACGACCTCAGCAATAATTAAAAGGAACATTGCACAATTATGGGGCTCGGAAACACCGCAGTACAAACAATGGGTGACGGACGTCAACATATGCATTGCAATGGAAAGGAGAGTATATACAGCCAGGGGATGTCCGAGGAAAGCAGACAAAATATGGAACAAATGGGAGGATGCCCAATGACTGCACCAACCTGAACAATGGATGATAAGGCACAATGTGCAAAAGTAATCCAATATGGCATATAGCGTGAGAAATAACGGACACTGCAAGACCCTTTTCCTTTCCTTTTCTTTTCTTTCTTCATTTCTTTCTTGTTTTCTTTTCACCTGACCAGGGACTGTTCCACTGGTCATATAGGTTGAATGTTTATATGAAGAATGTATGTTTTATGATGTTAAGTTGGAAAAAACAATAAAATGTTTTATTAAAAAAAAAAAATAGATATCCATGCATCTTTGCGGTAGATTGACATGCCCGAACTCTGAATTCAGGAGCCATGCTTCCAAGTTCATAGAGTGGTTGTGGGTACACTGTTAGTCCCTCGTGCTGGGCGAGTGGGTTGTACTGGCAAAGGAGCTTGATGGGATCGCACATCGCCAGTCTGTGCAGATGTTGATACTGTGGTGGTCTTGCCCACTTAGGAGCAACTAGGATAAGCATCATCGGTTCCTTGTGTAACTTGTTCACCACCTTCCTCATGAGAAGAGTTGGGGGGAAACGCGTAAGCAAATTTCCCTGACCAGTTCATCCATAGGGTGTTCCCCTGGGAGCCTGGCTGCGGGAACCTGGATGTGAAGTCTGGGCATTGACGATTTTAGTTTGTGGCGAATAAGTCTATAGTTTGGAAACCCCATTGAGAAAAAGAGGTCAACTACGACTTCTTCGTGTAGACGCCACTCGTGTTCCTCTGGTAGGGGATCTCTGCTCAATGAGTCTGTTAGAGCACCGAGTTCCCCTGGAACATGTTGTGATGACAGGAACATTTTCTGTCTGAGTGGCCATTTCCAGATTTTCTGTGCAAGTCTGGATAGATTTGAAGAACGTGTACCGACCTGTTTGTTGATATAAAACCTTGCTGTGGTGCTGTCTGTTAGGATCAGCGCCGACAGGGTTTTTTAAAATGGGGTTCAAATGCCTGAAGGGCTTTGAATACTGCCAGAAGTTCCAGCACATTGATGTGGTTCTGAGCTGCAGTGTGAGACCACAGACCCTGACCTGTGTGGTGGAAGTAGCGAGGCCCTTACCCTGCCAGTGAGGCATCTGTTGAGACCACTGCCTGCATCTGTGGGTCGTAGAAGGGTTTCCCTCTTGTTAGGTTCTCTCGTCCACCAGCGAAAATTTTGTACAATTGTTGGCGAAACGATCACTAGATCGTCCCACTAACTGTTTGCCTGAGACCATTGTTTCGCCAACCACTCTTGTATGGGATGCAGGCACGAGTGAGGAACCAGGTATATGCAAGATGCCATCATGCCTATTAAACGCATTGCTATGCGCACCCTTTCCTGGCGGCCGGCCTGATAATGTGGTATTTGCAGTAACACATGTTTTACTCTATCCTCTGAAGGAAAGACCAATCCTTCCTCTGTGTTTAGGATAGCTCCTAGGAACTGTTTGGCAGTGCTTGGCACTAGGCTTTATTTTTTCTAGTTGATTGAGAAGCCCAATTGAAAGAGGCGGTTGATTGTTGTTTGGATGTTTTGTCTGCAAATCAGAGGGGATTCCCCCGTTATGAGCCAGTTGTCCAGGTAAGCCATCACCAACCCCCAGCCGAAAGTCACCTCCCATGTAGCCAGGCGAAGGCAGCTGCAATAGGGGTAGTATCGATGGGGCAGGGGGGGGGGCAGGGTGGAGGTCGGGTTCACATGGTATGAGACAGCTATCAAAGGGAAGTGGTGACTCCACGAGGAGAGACGCATTATTCATCTTCTGAGGATGAAGATGAGATCATTCCCAGAGATTTAATGGCATACTAGCAATGTACCAATCCCTCGAATATCACTGTGCAAAAAGCCAGTTTAAAAAATCAGTTAAACAGAACAACGTTGGTGCCTTAGAGACTCCGGAATTAAAAATGAAAACCTTCAATTGCCATAATTCTGTCGTAATAGGAGGTTCTCCCTCAGATGTGAAATTTCAGATTCTTTCCACAAGCTCCCCTTACTCTAGTAACTCTCAGTTTATAGAATAAGGTGGCTTAATTGAAAGTGACATGGAACAATTTAATGTTACACATTCTTCTATGGACTATATGTTAAATGTACAGGGACGAAGGAGCTTAGAGGCAATGAGCCACCGCAGAGACCAGCAGAGCGCAAATGCTGACACCCGGGGCGCTCCGTGCACGAAGGCCGTCACAAGACCATAATTTTGAATACTTAACTATTAACAAATGAAAGCCAAACTTATTTAATAAATACCAAATAGTTAAAGAAACAAAGCTAAGTGGCAAAGAAGAAAGTTCCTTCATAAGGGACTACAAGAGGGGAAGTTTATAAACACTACGCACAGCCAAGAGGCTGTCAAAAGACTTTGGGCAAATGATCAGTGGAGAAAGCCTCTAACCAATACTACCCAAAGCCAAGAGCCTACAAGAAGTAGATATTAAGACAACCACTGGGAAAAACTCACAACCAACATTACCATAAGCCAAGAAGTTGTGAGGAGCCCTTAAAGCAGCTGAAGCATGAATCCCTTTACGAGAGGTATACTTTTGGGAAAGCATATGTCTCACCTTGCCAACAGCTAAGCGATTGTGAATCTAGATTAAGCCGACAAGGGTGCAACTATTCCCTTTTGGGATTTCAATTGGAGGAATCTTGTAACCCAAACTGCTACCAGTAAGAAGGCGGTCAAGAAGTAATTAAGAGACCTTTTGAGAATAATTCTTGTAACATTTCGTGCTCAGTTAAGGGAAAACTGGAACACAAGATATCAAGTGTCGAGAGACTGTAAGAAGAGGCAGCGTTTGGTTAAAACTCCTTCCTAGAGAGACTGGTGTGGAGAGTCTGGAATCAACATTACCATCAAGTTTTAAGTTAGTGGTAGGATTTGTATTCTGGCAGGCGAGTATACCAGGAAAGAGCATCTAGTGATTAGTGCTGGCAGGCGAGTGGACCAGGAAAGAAGATGGTTTGATATCTTTGTGGCAGAAAGATATGTGGAAAAACCTTTTGTTGAATGAAGAGAATTCATGCACATAATTTTTTGACAAGCAGTAGCATCACTAAGAAGTTGCTTTTTGCTATTCTGACAAAAGTATTCTATTTCAAGAAGAAGCATTGAGGAAGAGGGACATGATATCTTGACAAGAAGTCGTTTCTTTTGAAGAAAGTGTTACATGATAACAAAACAATTGCATTTGGTTTATGGAATCTGTCTTGGGGAGAAAGTCAATCATTCTTGCAAGAGGGATAGTGTGGAAGACATTGTTTTGTTCTGAACAAACAACCATTTGTGGTGAAAAGCACAGGTGTTGTTTCTCCAAGAAGGAGACTGGTTGGAAAATAATGTTCTATTTTGCTGAAACAGAACTTTGTTTAAACATAAAACTAATATTTTCCATGTTTAATTTGATTGCATGCATTAGTGCGAAGGCCAGAGGTATTTGGGCACTAGCTCATGTTTATTTAGTTGACTAGGCAGGGACCTCTTTTAGGTTAGGGAAAGCTATGCATTCATCAGACCCCCTTTTTACTTTGAATAAATGGCAAACTTTGAGAAAACGTTAACTTTATATCTGTCACACATTTTCGTCCCCTCACAGTGCCCCAGTGTTTTCAGTGTGGAGAGTGGGGGCCTGGTTCTGTCAGACGAGAAGTAACCCTGATCCCATGAAAGTAGCAGCATAGAACTTTCAGAATCAGAAGATACCCGTACATGATGGATGTGCAAGTGGCCAGTGTATCTACCAAATCCATGTTGGACAGCGGAAGCCAACAGACAGCCGAAGCCAACAGACAGCAGTTATACCTCAAGTAAGTCTATCAGGGGTGGGTCAGCAACACCAGATCCAAATTAAATGTGTGCATGGGGATGTAAAAGCATACCCATACAAGGTTCAGCTTAAAATGAAGACGAACAGAGGCATAGACATAATAGCCACTGTTAGGTCTTCCTTGCCTGCCCCAGTGCTCATACGGTCTGAGCCATCTTAGTTCCAAGAGATTGTGGCTGAAAGAAGAGGAGAATGGTTATGCAAGGCTCCCTTCGTCTCAAGGACATTTTAGTCCCCCCAACCTCATCACTCAGACCTCAGAAATCCTGGTAAGAGATCAGGCAGGAGAAACAGATCCGGAGAAGCACAATCAACCATAACCATATAGTGGACTGGGAACTAGACTAGTGGGTACTCTCCTTACAGATACATTCAATGGCAGACGACACCATTGGAATCATGTGGATGAAAACAGACCAAGAAACAGGGACAGGAGCACCTTGGTTCAAGAAACAGAATGGACTGTACTACAGTGTTTATTAAAGCAAGGCCAACTAAGAGAGAGAAGAGTTACGGGTACAAAAACCACACCATGAGGTCTGAAGTTAGCACACGACTTATTGGTGGAAATCTTGATACCAAAACACAATTTAACGATAAAAATGTATACTCGCCAGGCATAAATGTAAAGATGTCTTTTTTTTTTAAAAAACATGCCCTACCAGTCAGCTAAACAGTCCCTGCATGCCACCTAAAAAGCTACTACAGTGCATGCAGCTCATAAAAAGGTACCATTCCATACGATAGAAATTGACCCAATAGGCCCATTGGTACCAGCTAGCAGAGGGAACCCGTACATCTTGATGACCGTGGATTTTGGGCAGCAGGTATACCAAAGATTTATCCGACGAGACGTCTACCAAATAAGTTTGAGACTAGTTAATACCGTTTGTTCGCCACAGTGGGTATACCAGAGGAAATAATCACTGATCAAGGCACCAACTTCATGTCGATTGATGAAACACGTTTGCCAACAGACATACATAACGAAATTTTGGATCTCAATTTACCACCCTGTCAAAGTTTCTAAGCGGGAATAAGGCAATCACTCTGGGTAACAGGTAAAAACTGTACATTTTATTCAAACAGAATACACACTTATAACTGCAGCAGCAGGCACTCCTTAACCTTGTAGATGCCTGGCTTCTCTTCTATACCAATTTATAAGATTTTTGGTTTCTCTCAAACTGGACCACAGTCAGTTTCTTCTCCTATTTTTTAGAATTAGTCCTTTGGTCTTTAGCTATTTCACTTTATTGTGAAGTCTCTCAGGCCACTTCCTATATGTATTTATAAGTTAGATTGTTCTCTTGTCTTCCATTCTTTCCACCTTGTGGGCCGGCCACTTCCTATTAGATATGTCCGCTTATGTCTTTATACTTTCAGTAAACTCCTCATTCAAGGGATATCTGTGCTAGTTTAATGCATCATTTTCCCTCCTGACCTATTCTGTTATGTCGTACCTGCTCTTCCTCTGTTAGTCGCTAGAGGTCCTCACTTCTATGGACTCTGCGGTCGCGGGAGAAGAACAGCTGATCGGGCCTAGCTGCTGTTTCTGTGCGGCTCCGCTCAGCTGCAGCCACTCTGCTTAATCGCCTCACCTGGGCCTTAATCGTAGCCGCGGGTTGATCAGCTGCTGGCAGGCTGCTGTTCTCCGGCGGCCTGCGACATGGATATGTGAATACGTTTCAGCGCTGCTCAACATGGGTTCAACTTGCTGCCTTAAACTGTCGCAACTCCCTGATTTCAACACGGATCTTCTTTTTTTTAAACTTATAACATTTTATCTCTTGAACTCGAATCCCTCCTGGGCCACCTCGCAATATGCCTGTGTATAACTGTTCTCTCCCTCCTCTTCCTCGGTTACCTGGCAACCAACAACATGAACATAGCCAGCTTATAAAAAGTCACCTACACAGGCAAACCCTTCTCCCATTTGCTAGGTGAAGTGCCCTTCAACATGCTTAGGAACCTCCTTCATACACATCCTTTTAGTCTATTAGTGCTGCGACACCTGATGTTATCAGATAACCTCCCCTGGCTTGAGATCATGGAATTAACCCTTCATGGGATCAACCCTTTCACACACCCCCAAAGGGATCGTCTCGTGGAGCGGTATAAGACTATCAAACAAATGTTGGAGAACGGAGCCACTCTGAAAAAACAGGGAAACTGCTTTTACACTAGTCTTAATGGTCTTCCGTGACATCACAATCCTACACAAAGTTCTCTCCCTTTGAAATTCTCTTCGGTAGACAACCGAGGACCATTATGGACATTGTAAAAGAGGAATGGAATAGTCAGAAGAACTACCCCTCCCCTGAATATATAGACACACTAAACAAAAAACACATAGGGAAGGTACGAGAAATGGCCCATAACAATCTGGTCCTCGCACAAACAAGTCGATTGGTTGAGTTGCACACCTTGTTTTTAGATTAAGTTCAAGATGATGTTCTTAGGTATTTTACAATAATTTAAGGGTGCTGGGGAGAAAACCACAGCCCTGACACAAATAAGCCATTACAATAACCAATGCATTTAATATAGAAAAAAAAAAGTCACCTGTGTTGACACACTCCAGTCCCCTGCACACCTATGGTACTGTCAAAAGGGCAGTCAAAATTATGATAATTCTATATCTGAGGTAGTAGCGGTAAATCTTATTAAATACATTATTTAGCAATAGTGTTTAAAGAAATTCAACAATATTTTTAATGATGACAAATGTTGATCACAAGAACACTTAAATTTCAACCTTTATAACAAAAATAGCTCAACGCGTTTCAGGAGAATCCCTTCTTTAGGAGTTTGTTAATCTTTCTTCTATGAATGTTCAGAAATATCTAAAAGGATACATTTGAATATGTTCAAATAGTGTTCAAATATCTACTCTGGACATAGTATATTTTATTTTAAGATCAAATAGTTTTTCACCTGGCTAGACTGTGCAAACTTCAGGTACGTTTTCGCAAATTCGCCATCTGTGGGTACTCACTGTCCACTCCCTATGGGTAAAAGTAGAATATCCGATAATCATTTAGACAAATTACCCTGTGATTCACTGTGTTTCTAAATATTTCAACATTAGCTTGCTTACCTATACTGTGGTTTCTCCACTAGTGTTATTTTCAAGGGTGTATTCGAGAAGAATTCATCATTTTCATCTCAGGCAATCCCCTATTGTGAAGGGTATACAAAAAACTCCTGATTTTATTTCTTCTGTCAATAATTGATAAATTCAATGCAGGCTTTATAACTGACTTGCATGTGTAGAAGTGTCTCTCAAGTAGTACTTCATGGAAGTAGTATTATCAGTGGCCTCCAATCTTCGAAGTAACGTGCAGATAGTGGATCCAATTTGAAAAATTAGAAGGTTAGATCTCCTTCATCTTTGTTTCCTATTTATGGGTTCAATAGCTGTCTCAGTTTAAAAAAGTAGAGTTGATATCCTAAGTTTGCAGTGTTGGCGTTCCTCTGGAGGTCTAAAAGGGCTACTTTTTGTTTATAACGTCAAGTGCTTCACGTTTTAGCGTGGATGACGTCACATGTCGCGATGGTATTTTATAAGAACGCGGAAGAACCTCATTGTAAGACAAAATATAAACAAAGGTTGATATTAGTTCGAGTACATATAAAATACTCAGCAACTATGTTAGGGGGGGACATATTTCCATAACGTTAAAAAATATTTTACAGTGTCCAAGTTGCATGCCTGGTTCCTATACCCAATATCTACATCTGGCAACATGGCATTCACCTGTAAAGAATCCAAATCGATGTACATTTCCACAATCATTTGTGATGTTACAGTTCGGTAAAATATATTCCTAACATTAGATTTTTCCTTTTCCATTCCACCATAGGTGCACTATCATGCTTATAAAAATGGTGTTCGTGAGAACCCTACTTCCATTCCCTTGGGGTCTAGTGTGTACAGTTTATGTATCCCAAAAATCCCTTTTTTTATGGACATCAAACTCACGAGATTATACCCCTACCAAAATAAATCCACCCCCCCCCCTCCGTCGTGGTGCTTTGATCATTTCTAAAATTACAAATCGTATTTCTTATATCGAATGCCACAATGATGTAAAGTGCCTAGCCACTTGGGATTTCTCATATTTTGTACTGATGTTAGATTTGTGTTCCGGAATTTATTCTTTTACTTTGTGTGATGTCAGGCCAAGGTACATTTTGCCACATGGTCAAATTAATCCATAGATTACATTTTTGGAGTCACATGTCACAAAAGTTCTTAACATTATCTTTTTGCCTGTGTTTGGGTGTTGCAACATCCACAAAGCAGACATGGGAAAGTTTAGTTAATTTGTAAAGCGCACCTAGCCCTGAGGTAACTGGGAACTGAAGTTTAAGACAGAGTTACAGAACCATGCATAAAGTTACAAAAATAAATACATAAATAATACATGAAAAGGATAATCTTATCGCCAGAGGTTACAGTGTAGTCGATTTTTAAGTTGTAGCAAATAAGAGCATAGTGTTGTCACCAGATGTTACAATATGGCCAACCATACCGGAAATACAATAATACGAAGGAATACCAGGTGAGCTGTGTTTTAAGGAGCATTAGATGGCGGTTGGACAAGAATAGCTGGCTAGTTGGGTATTTTGTCAGAGAGACAGATTTTTACTTTAGCCCTGAAGAACCAGAATGATGGTTCGGCTCTGATAGTAAGTGGGACAGAGTTCTAACACTTGGCGGCCAGGACTGGGAAGCTAGGTCCTCCCGCTGTTTTGAGATTGAACCATGGGATGGTGAGGCAGAGAGAGTAGAATGATCTTGTGGGTCTGGCAGGTATGATTCTTGAGAATGTGTCAGCTAGGTATTTAGGGGCACTATTTGACAAACATTTGTTTTTGATAACTAAGGTGTTGATGCTAGAGATACGAGATATTTAACGCCGATCTCAAGGCGTTATTCTGGAGAACCTGCAGTCTATTGAGGTTCCATTCTGTAGAACCTAGGAAGAGAGTATTGCAGTAGTCAAACTTCGAAAGGACTAGTGCCCTGGCTAATGTGATGCAGCTATTAGGGGACAAGTAAGATTTGCAGGGATTGTATTTATTTGTATTTATTTATTTTGTTCATTTGTTACACGCCCAGACCCTGGCGTAGCACGGCGTAGTTACAGACAGCTTTAACATTGATTATACATAGCGAAAGAATATGGACATCAAGGACAGGATCATACAGTACATTACAGAATAATATTTACAGTTCAACAGGTAAGCAATCTATTAGTGTTGGTTTGCATTACCATAATACTAATACTGGTCAAACAGCCAGGTTTCTAGCTGTTTTTTGAAGCAGGGGAGTGATGGCTCTTTTTTGATGTTGATGGGGAGGGAGTTCCAGTGTTTGGGGGCCAGGACATAGAAGCTACTGCCCCCGCCTTGCTATTTTTGTAGCGGGGTAATACTAGAGATCGATTGTCATTGGATCTCAGTATTCTGGGGGAGTTTTTTTTCTGTAGGGCGCTATGGAGGTAGATGGGGGTTTTATTGGCCAGGCATTTGTGCGCGATGCACAGTATTTTAAAGACAATTCTGGCTTTGATGGGTAACCAGTGAGCATATTTTCTGATCTTGGATAAGTGGTCGAACTTTTTATCCCTAGGGCTGCTCTTAGAACTTTATTTTGCATAAGTTGCAATTTACTGAGATTGGTATTGGATATCCCTAGTAGTAATACGTTGCAATAATGCAAGGGCCCTAGCCAGAGCGAGGCAGTTGGTGTGAGACAGGTATTGTCAGCTTAGTGTGATTAGTTTGGAAGTATAAGCCATAGAAGCTGAGAGCGTGCTAATATGTTTAGTCATAGTGAGGTTGGCATCTAAGTACACATCTAATGTTTTTACTTGCTTGAGCGCTGGGATCGATGTTCCATCTATATTAATAGAGGAATAGTCTGGGTGGAGGGCAGCTATTTTAGATTGCGAGCCCACAATGAGAATTTCTGTTTTCTCATCGTTGAGGCAGAGACTGTTCAGCGCCATCCAATTTTGGATGATGGCATATATTATATTAATGGTAAGTGTGTCTTGGTCATAATTCCCTGAGATGGGTATGAGGATCTGGATGTCATCTGCAAAATTAGTGTAGATGAAACCCATATCGTCTAATGCAGAGAAGAGGAGCTTTGTATAGGCATTGTAGAGGGTAGGAAAGAGGCATGATCCTTGGGGTACTCAGATAGGGACTGGGATAGGATCAGCCGCTTCTTTACCCAAGCCAACTCTAGAGGTGTTTACAGCTAGAAAGGATTTCACCCACATAGTGGCTTTAGTCGAGAAGCTGAAATCATTGGCTAGTGATGTACACAGTTTGTCGTGGTCTACAAGGTCAAATGCTGCGGAAAGGTCCAACGGCTAAAGAAAGCAGAGCTTCCCCGAATCTCTGATGGTATCCATCTGATTTTTTAGATCCAGGATGGCTGTTTCCATGCTATGGTTAGGCCTGAAGCCAGATTGTCTGGTTCCGAGGAGCTGGTTCCTTTCGAGGTGTGCTTGGATTTGTGTGCAAGCTATTCTATCAATGATTTTGAGTAAGACTGGGACTGTGGTTATAGGGCGATAGTAGGTATTGTGGGGTATAGTGTAGTTTTTATTTTTTTTTTAGAAGTGGGGTGACCCAGGCTTCTTTGATGCTGACTGGGACTGTATTCGTGTTGAAAGAGGCATTAAACAAAACTGGTGATGGTGGGGGTGAGGGTGGATGCACATGCTTTGACTAGCTTGTCTGGGACATTATCACCTTTACAGTTAGAGGCTTTTAACTTCGAGATGGTGTCGAGCACTAGGTCTTGGGTGACTGGTGAAATGGAATTGGGAGTTGGTGTTTTCGTTGGGGATAGTAATGGGGTTGGAATTTAAGGCTTTTTTTCTAATACCAGTCTTTTGGTAGTTATTTGATTTTGAAGGAGAGCAATTCTAGAAACAAGTGCACCATTCTTTGCTCGAGTTGGTCGGGATGTGACTGGGGTGGGATTTTCTATTTCTCCAAGGATCGAGAATATGTCTTTGGAATCTGATGAAGCATTACTGATCTTTGTGTTCTAGGCATTGGCTTTGCGGGAGACAATGGCTGATTTATAGGTTTTGTTGGCGTCCTTGAGCGCTTTGGCAGATTCAGGGGTAGGATGTTTGATATGGGAGTGTTCAGTGGCACACTTGGTTGTTCTTAGTGAGGTTAATTCTTCGTTGAACCAGAAGCGGGACTTTGTCGCCACGTCATGCGCTGGTGGTTATTGGTGCTACTTCGTCGATTGTGAGGGTAAGGCATTTATGGAAGTAGTCAGCAATGGTATTAGGGTCCTTACTTAGGACTAGGTTATCTTCTAATGTTTTGTTAAGGATGGGGGCAAAGTTCTCAACAGTGAGCGTGCGGGAGTTTCTACCTTCATAGGTGTCGATTACTTTGGAGTTAGGGGGAGAGGGTACATCACTCATGATTGCAAATTTTATACAAGAGTGGTCTGTCCAGTCGAGGGGAGCGATTGAATCAATAGTTAGACTGGTGTTAAGGGAAAGGATCCAGTCGAGTGTTCTGCCCTTGATATGCGTGGGAGCAGTTGGGAGAAGTTCATGTCTTTAAGAGCTGAATGTAGGACTTCAGCTTTGTGGTCTTGGTTATCATTGAAGCCTAGATTTAGGTCTCCGAGGATGATGCATTTTGTATTGGGTTTAATGATTCGGGCGAGAAGTAGTGGGATGTCCATTTCCGGGTGGCTATTGCAACTAGGTGTTCTATATATTATAACCATGTTGATTGTAGTCTTCTCATTCAGAGCAAGTTTGCCTAACTGAAGTTCATACCCTGCAATGTCTTCGATGGAACTTACCCTAAATTGTAAATTATTCTCAACTATGATGGCTACTCCACATACTGTGGTATGGATTCTATCCACTCTTAGGATAGTATAGTATAGTCAGCGGGATGGCAAGAGCTAACAAAGATCCAGAAGCTTGGTGAAGCCAGGATTCTATGATTCTTAGTACGTCTAGGTTATGTTCCATAATTAAGTCATGGATTTCGATGGCACGGGCTCCTAATGATCGGACGTTGATGAGGGTGCCTTTAAGGATGGTGTCTTTGGTTCGGTAAGGGTGGCAATCTTGGGCGTCTGCGTAGTAGATCTTTTTTGGGTCAAGGCGGGCAGAGGCGTGTAGTTTTTTTTTGCCCGAGGCCATTGGTCTTGGCTGGTTTGGGTGTCACGAATGAAGGTGTGATGTCGGTGAAGTGCTTTGGTATGACATCTAAGTTGAAGAGTCCCATCATGGCCACTGACATGGTAGGTTTTAGGCGTTGCTGTGGTCTTGGTAGTGACAGTGTTATCTACTTTAAGGTCAGTGGGTGAGGGCTGTGTAGTGGGGATACTAGTGGGTAGACTAGGGCTGTGGTCGTAATGTGGGCTGGCTGGAAGTGGAGAAGTAGGTGGGAGGAATGGCATTGGGCATGGTATGGACCAATGTCTGGGGCATGCCAGTCTGGATAGGCCATTTCTAGGTACTAGGAAGTGACTGCCTGTACACAGAGTGTTCTCTTGGATCAGTCAGAAAGGGAGCATTGTGATAAGTCGCCAGACTAGCATATCTATATCCGGTATGGAGTGGGGCTAGTGGGAAGGGTGTGCAATGCTGGGTTTAGCAGGCCTTGGCCTAGGTTCAACATTCAGTGCTGCGTACAAAAATCAAATGCCAAGTGTGGTAGGCGTGGGGATAAATACAGGATGCAGAGCACAATTTTAGCAAGCCTGGGTTTAGAATCACGAGCCAGATGCTGTAAGCAAGAATTAGATGCCAAGTACTAGCGACAGCATACAGTTTAGCAGACATAGGGCTAGGTGCAAAGTCTCCAATGCTAAAACGACCATCAAGTACAGTTTGGCAGTCATGGTGGTGTATGTACAATTTAGCAATCCTCGGGTTCGTTGTACAAATACCAATGCAGTTATCAAAGTACAGTAATACATGCATAGGGCTAGGTACACAAGTGGGTGCACAGTTAATACGTTAATGCAGTGGTGTTAGTTGTTCAGGGCTAACAAATGTTTTCTTGGGCTGGCTGTAGCCTGAGGCATACGATATGGTAGCAGAGGTTGCAAGCTAGGTTGTAGCGCAAGTGAGATGAGGGCGGCAGCAGGATAAAGTGCACCGAACAGTGAATGGTAGTGGGTCGGGGCTGAGCCAAGGTTCTGGGTGGTCCTGTTGAGTCAGATATAATGCTCACGAAGTTATGCAGATCTAAGCTTAAAAGCAGGAGGGTAGCCAACGCAGGTTAAGTAATACGGATAGAAAGTACACATAGGACTGCAACCAGTTGCGCCGGGCACAAGCGGCCCGCCACAGACAGGCCCTTAGTCACGGCCCTTGGATACGGTGCCGGCTTCTGCCTGCCAGCTGTGTCGGAGCGCTGAAGTAGGTGTGTGGGGCCAATCATGCGCAGGGCTTCTA
Source organism: Ambystoma mexicanum (assembly GCF_040938575.1). Classification (NCBI taxonomy): domain Eukaryota; kingdom Metazoa; phylum Chordata; class Amphibia; order Caudata; family Ambystomatidae; genus Ambystoma; species Ambystoma mexicanum. Next base: position 323,210,305 of record NC_090935.1, read on the forward strand.
GTGCAAAGGGTTCACCTTCACCGGGAGCAATAGAATGCAGCGGCCATTAAACACGTTGTTGCCAATGGTGGTCAATGGTGCCCAATGCTGGCGGGGCACTTCAGAGGACTCTGAGGCTTCGTTGAGGTACAGATGCATGGCGAATCAATAAGTAAAAATAATGCACCTGGTCTTGAGTGATTTTTGCTGGTAGGATTTCTAGCTACATTCATGATCTCTGGAGGCAGATATTGTGGAGGATTGTCTCCCCCTGTGTGACGATCGGGGAGAGAAGGCTCCTGCCTTCTCTCTCGGCATGACAGCGGCATTGATCAGTTTATTCGTATAGGCTGTTGAGGCAGTGGCATTCACTTGTTTCTTCAGAGGCAGGTAGTCCAGATAGACGCCTAGTGTTTTGACCTCCTTTAAAACTTTGATGGTGTTCCCATCAATGTCAAAGGACAAGTAACAGGAGTCAAGTTTATTTAGATGTGCATGGGAACCAATGATTAAGGAGCTCCGTCTTGTCATCATTGAGGCACAGGCTATGCGCAGCCATCCACGCCTGGATCGCGAGGTAGATCTTGTTTTATCATTTTGGAGTCATCTTCGTAGCAACCATTCAACGTAATGATAACCTGGGTGTCTTCTGCGTAATTCGTGTAGGTGACACCCAGGTTGTCAAGACGGTCAAAGAGGAGCTTTGTGTAGATGTTGTAAAGCGTTGGCGATACGCATGAACCCTGAGGTACTCCGCAGTAAATAGGGACTGGATCAGCTCCAGCTGAGGGTGAGCAGACTCTTGGTGTTCAGTGTGATAGAAATGATTGAATCCAGTTGGATGCATTTGTAGAGAAGGCAGCAGCAGTGGTTAGTTGTTCAGTGAGGATCTGGTGATCGACCAGATCAAACGCTGCTGATAGGTCCAAAAGCAGGAGGATGGCAAAGTTACCTTGATCTTTGGCTTCATCCATTTAAATTTATAGATCCAAAAAGGGCAGTTTCCCTGTGTCTCGGTCTAAAACCGGATTGTCAGAGACCTAGTAGGTTATTATCCTCCAGATGTTTCTGGATTTGGACATGGGCTACTCTGTCCAGTATCTTTAGGCCTACAATTGGTCAGTATGTTAGGGTCGAGGTTCGGTTTTTTTGAGGAGTGGCAGGAACCATGCCTCCTTGATGTTCTTGGGGACCGAACTTGTGTTAAAAGGGGAGTCAATCACAGCTGTAATGAATGGAGCTAGATCTTTAGCGCTTTCCTTGATGACTGAAAGAGGACAGAGGTCACTGGCACCATGATGGTTTTAGGCTTAGGATAATGTTTTCAACTTCTTTCGGAGTGACTGGAGAGAAGGAGAAAGGCGGGCAGGAGGGGGCAAGGATCCATAGGATTATTGGTGTTGGATCAATTGGCCAAACTAGATTTTTTTATTTCTATTTTGGTTTGTAACATTGTAATTTTGTCAGAAAGCTTTCTGCATTTTGGCGCAACAAGCCGCATCCTTGACGCATGCTTCAGTTGGAGGTGCTGGTGTCTCCAGTTCTCTCAGAATGCTAAAGAATGCTGGTTTGGGTTTTGATAAGAACGGTTGATCTGGCTTTGTTCTTTCTGCCTTCACTAGGCTGTCTTTCAGGTTCCTCCCTCTAGTATAGGCTACCATTGGAGGTTTTGTTAAGAGTTTGTCGAGTTGAGGATCCAGTTTTGTTATTTTTTTACCAATCAATTTATCGATTACTCGGTCTTGAAAACGTGATGTGAATTAACTCAGGAGCATCAATGTGTTCCCTCGGTGCTAGTAAGCGTTCCCTCTTTTGAATCCAACATCTGTTGGTTGCCTTGGCTAATACCTCACCTGGGTATCCCTCCCTTTTTGAATCTGTCTGATATCTCATTGGTTTCTTTTATCTTGTGCCAATTAGATCCAATTCTCTTGATCCTCGGGTTTGCTCAAAGGAAGGTTATCATTTAGGTGTTGAGGATGGAAACTTTTGTAATGCAATGTGTTCACATACGTCGGTTTGCGATATACTGTAGTTTCTAGCTCATTATTTTAAAACTTGATGACTACATCTAAGAAATGGCTTTCTGGGTTGCCCATTTCCAACATGAATTTAATTATTGTGACACATTGTGTTAAAATATTCAAAAAATTATTGAAGTTCTATTGTTGTCCCAATCCAAATCCCAAAGATGTTGTCTACGGATCGCCTCCAAGTTAGTAGTTTTGTAGACCAAAACGTGTGTTCCAGCACAAATGTTCGTTTAAATACATGCATGAATAAATTGGTATACACTGGGGCCATTGCAGAGCCCATTGAGTTGCCAGAGATTTGTAAAATAATGTTCTTTTCCAAAACTAAAGTACTCTTCCCTTAGCAATGCCCATTCCAGAGCCTCCTATCCCTCTCCATGTGGAATCGATGTATATGAACTTTGTACACCACACAAACCGAACAATAGAAAAAGAAAAGCAGAATGAGAACCTTTTTCCTTGGAGAGCTTATATTCACGTGCAACAATAAATGACTGGCTAAATGGAGAGGACCTTGCATTATAAAAATCGGGTATTAGACCCAGTGAACTAATTCGTAGACCAACCCGACAGAGCACAGGAGAATGATCACGTCAATCTCCTAAAGATATGGATCTATCCAGTTGAACCAATAGCCCTCATTAATTCCAATCCTACCATTCCCATAGAACTAACCCCACAAGCAACCCAGGCGGGTCAGAGAGATGTGAAGTGGGGTTCCGACTTACAGGAACAACAAAGAAATCTCTGCACAAAACTTTAGCCTTCCAGGTCGTACACACTGGTAGAGCATACCATACATACCATCCGTAACAAAATGGGAAGGCTACGGCCGCATCGGATCACAGAAGCCAAACCATGCCTAGTACAACGAGAAATTGAGGCAATGTGGAACCATAGACATCATTGAGCCATCAGTAAGTCCTGTGGAGCTAAGTCAGTCTTAGTATTGAAACCAGATTGGTCGACATGGTTTTGCATGGATTTTCAACAAACATTTTTGTAAACAAAGCGTACCCAATGGCAAGAGTTGACAAACTCATAGAATAGGAAGGAAACGCACGGTCTCTCAGCACAAAAGACTTGACCAAAGGGTACTGGCAGATACCACTAAGGAAACCAGCATTTGCCAGACAGCAGGGACTAGCTCTACAAAGTGTAAAGTTGTGAATTACACGGCGCACCAGCAACGTTGCAAAGGTTGGACAGAATACTGAAACCCCATGAGTCATACACCACTGTTAATCTGGACGGCATAATAGTCTTCAGTAAACCATCAAAAGACGACCTGATACATTTACAGAAGTTGTCGAGATACTGGAAAATCATTGGTTTGAGAATCAACCCAAAGAAAACAGTTTTGTGAACCACCCAAACCAAGAACGCGGTCTACAACATGAGCCAAGGTGAAATAAGGCCCCAATATAAGGGGCCATAAAGAGGATCCCCTTTCTTCCAAGAAAAAGGGAATACACGCCTCTCTGGGTTTTGTGTGATATTACTGCAGATTCATACATCAGATTTCAACAATAGCCACCCCTCTGACGGATGCCCGTAAGTCACAGAATGAGATCTATCCCAAGACTTGCGTACCCAACAAGCTTTTCTCCAGTTAAAGGACAGCATTTCCAGGCATCCTGTGTTCATGCCCTGCCTTCAAAGAACCTTTTAATCTACAAACAGATGCTTCTGGGTGCAGTTCTCTCTCAAGGGGACCTACAACCGGTTTGTTTCATCAGCCGTAAACCATTACCTCATGGACTGCTTGATTGAAAAGGAGTGGTTGGCGATTAAATGGGCTGTGAAATCATTACAATATTACTTGTTGGGCCGTTCTTTCCACTTGTATACGGATCACGCTCATCTACAATGGTTGGCTGTTCACAAGGACTTGAATCACTGTGTCCTATGTTGGTCCCTGATGCTGTAACCGTTTTTAGTTTGGCACGTTTAAATTGGCACGCTTCTTTCCAAGTGGTAGCCGTTTACCGCACTAGGGCTTATGATCTGTCCGCTTGGCAGCTTCCTAGTAGGGGGTTGGGGGGTGTCATTACAGTACCTGGGGCCTGAAGACTACAGTGGGAGGGGGGGTGATAAGCAGAGCCCATGCAGGTTCCTGATGCAAAGGAGACGTCAAGCCTGGGGAGCCAAAGCACAGAGCAGGACATTGTGATGAAAGCTCCAGTGGGTCCAGTGAACCCAGATGTGGAACAGGACGCTACACACGAACAGGTAAGAAATCACAACAACTCTGCTGCAGCAGCAGCAAAGAGAGACACAGGCGGTCTTGCAATTAGCGCTGCCATGGTGGACGGATCCACAGATGGAGCAGGGACAGGCAGAGAAGGTGTCATGGCGGCCAGTAAGTCTGCCAGGGTCTGAAGAAGGCGGCGGCAGATCCCCCATGAAGGGTGTGGTGGTGACCGCACAAGTACGACAGGATAGTTGGATAAAAAGCCAAACTGCTATAAAGCCGGATAAGGTTGATCCACTCTGACCTTCTGCATTCTAGGAAGAAGATGCTGCAGAGAAGAGCCCCGAATACCGTTTATTAAGCAGAAATAGGAAGAACAGATTGAGGGTTGCTGAGAGATTCCTTATTGTGTTTTCCCGTGGAACATATTGTACTCTCTCAGACATCCATTGTCATTTAAGGGGATTTTGCAAAACAAGACGACACTTTGTGTTTCGGTCTGTAATTACAGGGTGGACCTAAATCCCATGCGCCATTTCATACAGTTGTTGACAATTAACTTCATCAGGACTAAGACAAATGCTTGCATGTGGACTCAATCTTCAGTTCCCCCTAATGCAACAGTGTTCGTTATATGTTCATGCTCCAGGACTCATCGGGTGTGCCTGCCTTCACAAAAATCATTTGCGCTCAGAAGTCTCAAACTGCAATACACCAATCAGTATTTTGAAGCCTTTAATTGGTGTTCCAGTGTATCTCAGTTGTGAGCAAAGAGGCATGGCAATATTGCCCGTTTCATGTTCATAAAAAGGGACAATTACTTGTTGACCCGTGCACCAAACCACCGAGACATTTTCAGTGGAGCTGCTCGCACAACCATCAACCAGCTTTGCTGCACAACTATCAACCAGCTTTGCTCAAATTACTCAATGGCTCGGTGTATAGAGCGCGTCTCATCAATGAAAACTCAATGTCAACAGGCTTTTCCGCACATCTGTCATCCTTTCATACATCAGATGAATCACACTGCCAGAGAATCCATATGCATGTTCTGAATGTGATCAGTCTTTCAAGCAAAAGGGAGATCAAATGTGACAGCAGGGAAAACAATCTGTGGGGGTGAAGCCATATGTATGTCCAACGTGATGAGGCTTTCAGACAGAAAACTTGTGATACACTTGGGGAAATCAGACATGTTCTTAATGTAATGGGCCCTTCAAGGTGAAGTCATGTATTGATGCATCAGAGGAAGCACACTGGGGTTGAGACATATGCATGATGCAAAGTCCACAAGGTTTTCTGGGGCCTGGGACCTTCCTATCACGAGCAATGCCTGCCTAAATACCGTCCTTCCCGAGCCCTCCACTCATCTACCTTCAACCTTCTGCGTGTGAGCCGGTTCTCCAAGCAGAGATTCACACTCGGCGGCAGCAGGCAATGAATCAGCCTTCAACATCCTGTAGGCTGCCCACCTTTTAACCCTGCGTTCCTTCAGAGTTTTTGGTCAAAGGAGCTTGCATACCGCGCAACCAGCCTCGTGTTCGAGGGTGAAGCAGCAGTTGCACAGCTTGTGCTGGTACTCCCACGGAAATTTGCCTTTACAAACTGGGCAAACTCTAAAAAGGAGTCCTCTCCATAGCCGAGGACGTAATAATTGATAATGACCAGCAAGGAAAGGCATGCTAGAAGAAACAGAAATGTCCACCCCAACCCCCCACTCTCCCTACTGTGTAAGCCAAGGAGGCCAGGCCACGTGGTCGGCAGCGCCGGTAGGATCACCGTCCGTCAAAAACAACCGTCCGTCAAAGATCTGATCTTGGCGGTGTGGAATGGCTGTCGAACGAGGGCTGGAGGTGATGATAGTTAACGATATTAACAAAAAACTACCAAAGGTCGAGTAATGGCAATGTCTCTTACAAGCTCCGCTTAAGGCAACCAGATTCTGGGCGGAAAAAAATAATCTGAGGGACCTCGACGCGTGAGGGATTTTGGGTACATTACACGTCACAATAGGGATAGTGTTACAGACACGCCAATGTCGACGTCCCTTTTTCGACTTTCGAAAAACAAGATGCAATACTCCGCGGTGACCACTGGATGTCGGACTATGCACAGCATGTGATTCTAAGCAGATTAACAAACATCAGAAATACAAAAACAAATACAAATAACCCACAGGGAAGTCAGCCCGCTGACCGAGAGGATGGGAGATGTGCCGATTAACCACAACCAAGAACATTGGTAGATACCATTAAGCAGCAACCAAAGATTCACACCAGAGGCTTCACCAAACCGAGCTACTTACTAACCCATTTCCCCTTCATGATCCTGCACCCATATAACCAACACCACTAGACTGGACTATGGGCTAGCCACACTAAACAAATGCACCAAGAATCAATCTAATGTTCGCACCCTACCATCTTTCAGATACTGGGAGCAAACCTGGCGGGAACTCCCTGGCGCATAGTACATAAATCCATCAACTACACAATTACACACCAACACAATAGAACGTCATACACCAACAATCATCCACGACACTGGACCCATTATGGATACAACCAACCAGTGCGCACAACCATAATCCTAACATCACACAACACACCCCCAACATACACATTAGCACACATCCAAGGCACCGAGTCCTACCCATACGGTTACAACACAGGTCCTTCTGAACCAACTCCCACATGCAAAACAATGCTCACAGGCGCCAGATCCTCCAGGTTCTGAACCTATCCTATCATCTTATCCCCACTAACACACTCAGCCCTCCTCTCTTGCAGCCTTCCCTTGGGGGTTAGCGGTGCATGGTGTTAGGGAGAATTCTCAGACATGTACTAATTCCTCTCTACCTTGGATACCCCCAGAACTTTGCTGGATTATAAGGACTTGAATTTTTAACCTGGAGAGAGCGAGACCTTTTTTCCCCAAACTCATGTATTTGCATGCGATTTTGAACTAGGTTTCTTTTGGTTGTGGAGTCTGACAAACTCCATAGGCATCATCTTTTACATTGCGTCACACAGCACCTTCAGTGCAGTGGCACGGGGAAGTCTTCAAGATTTCCCCAAGGTTTAAATACCTTCTCTTGGATAAACTACTGTTTCCAAGAGCAGTGAAGTGAAATTTACTTTACTTACATTTGTAACTTTCTAGACCCAGCACACACACAATCTTACAATAGGGTGCTGGAGGAGATACTTAGTATATCTTTGTATAGCTTCTCATGTAAAATGTTTGTTACCCTTTCCTCAATGAATGGCTGGTGGCAGTGGTTTACTTTTAACTACTGTGGTGTGCATTTACCGCGGGTTGCATTCGCAGCTGCAGTAAAGCACCCAAGGGTGCCATTTTTGTCAAAATGGCCCCAGTCTTTTTTCGCCATTTCTTTGTGTAAAGGTCCTTCTTGAGATTTACTCTGCGCGTCAAACCAGGTTTGGTCCCTTTGTTCGTTTTGTCTTTGGCGGGATTCAGCCCCGAATCCTGCCTCTGACTCCAGTGTGTTTGGAAAAGCAGGATGTGAGGGAGGTTCCTGGGACTCCCCTGCCCTTGTTCTGCTCACCTGGTTCCACGGGGACACCACCCAGCAGTTGGGACTCAGGTATCCTTCTCTGCGGTTCCCAGGTTGACTAGCAGGAGGGTTCTGCTTGGAATACAGGTGGGCAATGTTGTAGCCTGGGCAACTGGGGTAAAGAGCCCCCCACCACCCCGTATACCCGCGGCCTCTCTGGACCTCTCCTCACCTTGTTTTTGATGCAGGTGTGCTCTCCGTCCTGCCTTCTTGGCAGGGGTGCATTGTGCTTGGTTAGCGATCAAGTTATTTCACTGATGCCGGCCCGCTTTGAGTCTTTCAGGGAGGTCTTATTGCTGTGGTATATCGTTGTCCTTGCATGCCTTTTTTGGTCTAACTAATGTCTTTTTCTCTTCCTTAGGTGCGCGGAAGTCCAATATGTGGCATAGACTGAATTGGGTCTCGCCGGTAAGTAATGGCGTATTTAGAGCACCTTGATGCAGTGAGTTTGCGCTATGCGCAGCGCTATGATGCCTTGCCTTTTGCTAACCTGTTGTCTTTTCTTCCCCACAGATTGCGGTGCTCACCCGGTGCATGGAATTCCTGAGGCGATGCTGGTCGACGAGCGGCTTGCGAGGCAAGCTTTTCGGCACCGTTCGTTCAATTGTAAAATGTCTAATACCTTGTTTCTTCCTTTTTTGCAGATCCGACGGTCCGGGAGGAGCGCTGGTTCCGGGATGCTGGTCGCATGAGCTGTAGACAGCTACGATGAAATTACAGGTAAGCTGCTGCTGCTAACAATGTCCTTTTCCTTCTTAACAGATGCTGTTCTTCCGAGGTTCGCGGGTGCAGCTGAACACTGTGTGCGTCACACGTTGCAGAATTGCAAAGTAACGCAAAGCGTGTTATCCCAGTCGGGTGTGTTTTAAATAGTTTCAAGAAAGTAGTCCCGGTTAAATAGTTCCTAGGTTACCACACCCAAGGAGCCAAGCTATGTGGATGCCTCCATGTTGACGGGCACTGAAATAAAGTAGTTCCCAACACAAGTCCTTTATCAAGTATGAACCTGGTGCCAAAGACGGAAGGACTGGCCCCAAGAAGGCCTAGGCCAAGGATGCCTGGGTTTAGTGGAGACCCGAGTCAAGACCCTTCCTGGCCCATGGGCTTGCCAGGGGGTCTTCTGGATGTGGGTCGTGACAGCCCTTTGACTCTAGGAATGCCTGAATGCAACCAGTCCTGATTGGCTGGCTGTCCTTTCGAGCCAGCCACCCTTGCTGTGTGATCGACAGCCTAGGCTGTGCATGAATAGGAGATACCTGCTTTAAAAGGCGAGGGTTTTGGGATTAGAGGCAGTGTCGACCACTGGGAAAAATACCAGACGAAGAAACCGTGAACAAAGCTTGCTGCATCCTCCCTGACCTTTGGATTGCCCAGTGAAGCCCTGTTGCAACTCTTTTCAATTCGACAGATAAGCTCTAGATGGGATGACTTCGACCCTTGGGTTAGTGGGAACAATTCACCCCGAGATTAACTCCACTGGACCGTCTTCCCTGACTGGCTGTACGTCTTCCCTACTGGAAGAACAGGGTATTGTATTGTATGGTGAATGTATAGAGCGCGACAAAGACCCGAAGGCATCAAGGCGCTAAAGCAGTAAGCTGCCAGTGAGGGAGGCAGGACAGCAAACTAAAACAGGCATGTTTTCAACTGCCTGCGAAAGGCCGATAGAGTCTGAATGCTCCTCACATGTAGAGGGAGCGCATTGCACAGTGTGGTAATCCAGCACTGAAAAGGATCTGCCACCCAGGATCTGCCACCCATCGGGATACGCCAAAAGCGGGGAACAGTCAACAAAAACTGGTCAGCCAAGCAAAGGTTTCCCTTAGGTTGATAGCAAGCCAGCCTTGACTGAAGGAACAAAGTCCCTATGGCATGGTTAACGATACACACGATTTTAAAATGTACCAGAGACTTAACTGGGAGCCAATGAAGGCGTTGCAGAAGGTCCCGAGAATGTGCAAGTCTAGGGGCATTTAAGGCCAACCAGGCTGCGCATTTTGTAAGATTTGGAGTCGCTGAAGAAGAGCCATTGGTTGACCCAGATATATGTCATTGTAGTAGTAATGGCACCCATGATGGCAGTGGTGACAATTTTACTCCTAGCATTATTTGGAAGGAAGGAAAATACCTTCCTCAGTACCCCAAGTTTGGCAAAGCCACTGCGGCATAACGCAGACATCTGTGCCTCTCTAGAGTCAGAAGGCATGATTTTAATACCCAGGCTTTCCACTACACTGGCTGGTTGGGGACAGAGTCCAAGGCAGGAAGTCCAGTAATCTGGTGTCCAGCCAATGGTTGTATTACCGATGACAAGTATTTCTGACTTATCACGGTTTAATTTTAGCCAATTGTCAGACATCCATTGGCAGACAGCAGAGAGGCAATCTTTCAGCAGAGTCGGAGGACTGTCAGTTGGGGCATTGAGACAGAAAAAGATGTGCGAGTCGTCCGCATACATGTAGAAAAAAACACTGAAACTGGCAATCAGTCGAGACAGGGCAGCCATGTATAGATTAAAAAGCAGATGGAAGATGGCCGATCCCTGAGGGACACCACAGTCAACCACCGTGAGTGAAGAAGTAGAAGGAGGAGGGAGAGACAGAACCCGAGTATGCCCTAGTAAGAAAGAGGAGAACCATTTCAAAAAGGTACTCCTGAAACAGAGGAGACATTGCAACAGTCTTAGGTGGTCAACCGTGTCGAAGGCCGCAGAGAGATCGAGTAAGATAAGAGCACTCGTCTCCCCGCAGTCCAATGTCATCGAGAGCCACCATAACAGATTGCGTACCAGGGTCGGGTGCCAGGGGGTCCAGCAATCCGTAGTAGAGTGCAGCGTCTGAAATCCAGCAAGACGCTCCAGGAGTCCAAGGACCCTCCAGAACTAGGACGACCAGAGCTGGAGTCCCGTCAGCAGAGTGCAGGACTCAAGGAGTGAAGGAAACCAAACTGGTGTCCGAGATCGGCGATGGTGCGGTTTACTAAGCGCTGAAACCGCAAAGTGCTGCTGAACGGAAAAGAGCCCATAACTGCAGACGACCACCCAGCTACAGCTGCAGGAGCCCTACAGTCCTCCCTCTTGTCCCCACGACAGGTTCAGGAACACAGGGTCTACACCCCTCTAACAGGACTGAAGCCATCTGGATCATTCTTCTTCAAACCAGAGGTACTGTTTAGGCTGGGGGTACTTACCTAATTGTCTTTTTAGCTCTTCCCTTCTCAGTTGGGGATTGCATTAGCTTACTTTTAGAGTGGATTCTTTCTACAACTCTCTAGACTTTCATTCTAAGAGGTACATCAGCTCCAAAGACAGTTTCAAATTGACTTTGGCTGTTCTGGCTCCCTGTAGACTCTTCTAGCCATCAACTTTGATATTGTTTGTCCCCTATAGGTGGTAGCTTGACTGTTACTGCTGGGAAAGGCTTGTCTAGATTTCATTGGAAGATTTTGGTGTACTCACATATACCGAGAACCTGTTTAACCCTTTTTTCTTCCTTAAACCTTTCTTTTTTGCAACATCAGAATCTACAAAGTAACTAGTGTGATACATAAAGGCCATTACGATCCTTATAAATAAAAAAAGTCACCTCAGGGTGTAGGAATTTTGTAATGCGCACATCCAAAGATTATCCACTAACTTGTTGAAAAGTATTTTTAAAGTAAATGTACATTGTTACACAAATTGCCCTTTTAAAGAATGCTTATTTAAAACTTGATTTTACATAACTATTTATAACTGAAACCTTGAGTGCAAGTGTTACTTGTATTGACTAATTTCAACGCTACAGCTCACATTTACCCCTCTTGAGATAGCTCAGTCACACTACCAACTTGTGTAGTACAGGCCTACACCAAAAGGTGGGATGCCTAATACCAAACACAAGTGTCGTGCCGTCTCACACAGTGTGACTGCACCAATTCTTAGCTAACATACCCTCAGATTACATGAATCAAGCAACAATTACGTCCAAGAAATCCAGATATTCAGGTATGCAATTTAAGAGGATTGCAGGGTGCATTAGGATTGAATACAGTTAGAATGTATTGGATAGTTTATGGTAATCAACTTTTTCCGTTTAGTATACAGGGAGTGTATGAATCAGAGTACAATCTTGTGAAGGCAATTTGGGTAATGGACAGGAAGAATATGTGATTAGTGAATATGATCCCTTCTCTTAAGAGATGGTCAAATCGGTGTTGGTGATGAGTTTGGATTGGTGAGTGACAGGTGCATCACTTCACAATGGCAATAATCAACTAGCAAGCCTTTGGTTTGAATAAGGGCACACACTCCAATAGTACTAATGGGATCTAACAATTTGCATTGCAATTGAAGAATGAGAAACACTGGGGTTAGAGTTTATTCTGAGGTGGTAGCTTGACCCAATCAGGACGGTGTTGGATAGGAGTGGTACCATGGTACTAATCTTAGGTTGGATTTTATAGTCATATGAACGTATACTTGTTAGGACTAATTGTGTGGTTTTCTTTCCCTCTCTTCCTTCCCCCAATTCCCTTCTTTTTGATAGAATATATGATGCATTACTCACCGTAATCCTATTTCTGATGCTTGTATCTGCTTAGATTCACATGCTATGGATAGGCCGACATCTAGCGCTAGCCGCACAGTATTACAAGATTTGTTTTACGAAACTCAAAAACTGATATTGACCGGGCGGGTTTAGTAATACCATCCCTAGTTTGACGTGTACTGTACCCATGGTCCTTCACGCCTCGAGGTCCTTCAGATTGTGTGTTTGACATGAGGTTCCATGATGTGTAGCGCGAGTACAGAGGTGATCAAGCAGTAACAGGGATAAACTAGAAACAATCCATGTGTCTTCTACTGCAATAGGGGAGAATGGGTGGGCTCGTGTGAATATTAGCAGATACAAGCACCAGAAATAAGATTACAGTGAGTAATGTATCCCTTTTGGAGCTTGTGGATCTGCTTAATCACATGCTCTGCATAGATTAACGAGCAGTATCTGGTGGCAAGTTTGACGGTACAGGGCTAAAGAGATGTTTGAGGACCACATGTCACCTGTGAATCTGCTTTAGTGTGTATCAATGCAATAATGCTGTGTGAATGAATGGATGGAACACCATGTAGCAGCTTTGCAAATAGCGTGAATTGCAGACGTCCCTCTAGACACTAAGGTAGACCCTGTACCTATGGTAGAGTGACCCCCTGGGGGTGAAAGGTGAGACTTTCTTGGATAGGGAACAGCAAAGCTGTATGCACTTGACTATCCATTTGGAGATGGCATTCTTTGATACGCGATCGCCTTCTCTTCCAGGTGCTATGGAAAGAGTTGGTCTGTTTTCCTTAGAGGTATAGTTTTTTCACATAGTACAAGACCGCTCTCTGCACATCAAGTGTATGGGGGCTTCTTTCTGCCGAGTAAGATGGATTTTGAAAGAAGCTAGGAAGTTCTATGGATTAACATGGAACTTTGAAATGAACTTAGGTGAGAACCTAGGATGCGTTCTGAGGACAACCTTGTCCTTGTGTATTATGAAGAAAGGGTCTTGTACGGACAAAGCCTGTAGCTCACCGACTCGTCCTATAGAGGCGATAGCTACTAGGAATGCACTTTTCATAAATCAGATGTTTTAGTCTGGCCTTGTGCATAGGCTCAAAGGGTAGAACCATGAGCTTGAAGAGCACAACATTGAGATCCCAACCAGGGGCAGGGTTGAAAATTGGGGGTTGGGGTTGGGGGCTATTGCCTCTTTAACCCTTCCACGAATGCCTTAATGAAAGTAACTTTCCACCAGAACACTTTGTAAAGTGGTGTAAGCGGACAGGGCCGCCAGATGCACTTTCATAGAGTTGAATACTAGGCCGAGTTGTTAGGGTGGCTCTCGTGCCTGCATGTGTGCAGTGCCAGGATTGATGTCATCATTAGAATGTAGGCTGCGAGTGTGAGGTTAGAATGTTTGGAGTTAAATTAGTTCTAACCGAGGCAGTTACAAGATGTGAGCCTGGGTGGTGGGAGCCAGTGGGCTTGTATCCCTGATCCTCTTGATATCTCAATGACTTGGTGACATCTGATCCTGTAACTAAGAAGCTAATAAAGTAACCACCAAGAGTACCTGTCCCGAGTATCCCGAGTGTCCCGAGTGTCCTTGATGAGTGAACCCTATGACCAAGGAGTGGTCATAACAGGAGTCTAGTAGGTAAAGCATGTAATTTAGAATGTTATCTGGGGAATAATCTGTTGGGTTTAGTGTTTGTGACGTGCACCAGATCACACACTCTGCTCTTCTAACCCACTTGGTGGCTAGCTATGATATGCTCCATCCGACCAACAGCCTTTCTGCGCTCAGATTCCCACACGCCTGCACCACCATTCTATGCGGTCCACCAAGCTTTACAGCAACTTTATGTTTGCATTTCTGTCCAATCTGTATGGCCGATCCGGCTTCTCAGTTGCCGTCCATGTATGCATTTCGAATTAGGTCACTCTGCAACTAGGCGTGCATTGCTAGTCATTGTGACATTTTCAAATCCAGGAGTTGTGCATTTTTAGCCATTGTGACATTTTCAAATCTAGGTGTTGCGTATTTTAGCCATTGTGACATTTTCAAATCTAGGTGTTGTGCATTTTCAGCCATTGTGACATTTTCAAATCTAGGTGTTGTGCTTTTATCCTTTGCACTTAAGTCACTGCTGGATTGTCGCATCTAGGCACTATCTGCTTACCTCTCCGCCCACCTACTCAGCCAGATCACTTTACCCTATTATAGGAACATCCACCCTGCATGACCACTACCTACCTAACTAAGCGTTAGCTCTGCATAATGTCTAGCCTACTTAGTATCTATTGCATCATGGCTACTGCTACACTTCTTGTCACTAGCAATCAGGTCAGCTACACAGAGACCCCACCACATGCACCTGGACCCCTCTCACTTTCACCAACAGACATAATTACCAACACTCATGTCTACACTGATTCAATACACCAAGCTCTGCTAGGACCATTAGCTTACACCTCCCAGCCTAGTTCCACTCACGATAGAAACAACAAACTACGTGCTAGACTCAACAAACTTCACAAGATACCTAGACGACTCCTCCCTCCTATAAAACGTGAGATCAAACGCCAAAATGGTAGGGAATGCAATGCTTCCAATATCACCCTAGCTTCAATGAACATACAAACATCTGAATCCAAGACAAAATCTAGTGCGAAAAGTACCACAAATCTTACACAACCTAAAAAGTAAACCAAGGATCACTCCTACAAAGGAGCGCTTCTCAATGCCAGGTAATTAGTTGCCCATGCCCTTGATATAGCTGATCTAATCACTGAGGCGAATTTGGACTTTATTGCAATAACCGAAACCTGGCTACACAAGGCAGCAGGCCCTTCACTTATGTTAGCCATCCCCGATGGCTACACTATATGTAGGCAAGACCGAGAGGGCACCCGCGGAGGCGGAATTGCCATCATTTCCAAATCAAGTCTATCGCTAAGGCTAGGCCCCACCCAAACTTTACAATCTTGTGAAGCCCTCACTGCCAAACTCCTCATAAACAACAATCCATCATTAACCATTCACCTAATTTATAGACCTCCAGGTCCGCTTGGGACCTTCGAAGAGGATCTGCACAAGTTACTAACCAAGAATGCTAAAACCACCTTTCAACTATTGGTACTAGGGGATTTTAACCTAGGATTTAATGACCAAGCGGATGCGCACGCCTTGACTATTGCCCACGCTATTAATTCCCTAGGATTCTCCCAAAATGTCAACAATCCCACCCATACGAAAGGCAGAATATTAGACTGGGTTGCGGACTCAAACTGTACAGCAGTTATCTCATCTATCTCGGCATTACCATGGACTGACCACTCACTGGTGTCCTTCAACCTCCTAACCTCCCGACCATCCCATACAGTCGTCCCCACGGCACCTTCATGCCCAACAAGAAACAAGAAGAATGACAATAGACAATGTCTTACCCGCTATCCTTCCAACATTAAATGCACTGCCCGACAACTTAGACCCCAGTATATTAGTTCACGAGTACAACAAAATCATGACTGATACTATGGACAAAATTGCCCCACTTAAAATAAGTACAAGCAAACCTAAAGCCCATTTAAATAAATGGTTTACTCCTGAACTCAAGGCCCTACGCCTCACTAAGAGAAAATGTGAATCTAACTGGAAACTATGCCCAACTGCTGAGAACAAGGCTAACCTAACATCTATCTCCCGCCAATACAAAAATGCAGTGTGCCTGGCAAAGAGGAATTCATACAATGATCGTATTGCCAACTCTAATTCAAGCATGAAGGAACGCTTTTCCATACTGAAGGAACTTGAATCACCCATTGCCATACCAGAAACCTGCACTAAAGATCAGACCTGGTGCACAGATATCCAACATGCCCTAACTAATAAAATAATCGCCCTCCAAAATAGAATTCAACTGAAAAAAGACTCGCTCAACCTTACTTTTCTGCCACCACCCTATGCCACTCACAATCCCCAGTCCAGCAAATTCTCCTTCACTAAAACCACCACACTAGAGATGGAGAAAATTATCCTTACCCTCAAACCATCTAATTGCAAAGGTGACATCTGCCCAGCACAGCTATTAAAAGACGCTGCCAGAGATTTATCACCTTTTATCTCCAAACTTGTCAACGCATCCTTTTCCACAGGCATCATCCCAGCCAACTTCAAACAATCTTGGGTGCTCCCGTTGCTTAAAAAGCAAACTCTAGACCCTCTTATCCCCACTAACTACCGTCCAATCACTACAGTTCCATTTCTTTTGAAAATCCTGGACAAAGTGGCCTATATACAGATTCAAAAACACCTTGAACTGCATAAGCTACTAGGATCTAGACAATCTGGCTTCCACACACTACATGGAACGGAAACAGCCCTCATCGATTTAAAGACCCAAATAGACGAACTGAGAGATCAAGGTAAAACAGCTCTCCTCCTCCTACTAGATCTCTCGGCTGCATTTGACCTTGTGGACCACAAGGTCCTCTGCAGACACTTGGACTCTGCCGCTCACTTCTCCACCCAAGCCATCAGATGGATAGAATCCTTTCTGAGTGAGAGAACTACGAGAGTTTTTTCCCCCCCATCGGCAGCAGCAGACCCTATACCCATCACATGTGGAGTCCCTCAGGGATCCTGCGTCTCCCCGACTCTACAATATCTTCACCAAACCTCTGTTTGATGATCTGGACAATCTTGCTATCACCTACACTAACTATGCAGATGATACACAGATTAGTTGGTGAATAGAGTGTATCTTATCATTCAGGCATGGATGGCTACTCATGGTCTCTGCCTGAATGATAAGACAGAGTTGATCATTCTGGGCACACAAGCTAACATTAACAAATTCAAATGCCTTCAGCATAGATGGAAATGTTATCAAAGTCTCGAGGGAAGCAAAAACACTCGGTTTTTACCTTGATTCTACCTTGTCTTTCACCAAATAGGTCAACTCCCTAGCTTCCTATACAATACTAGTTGTCTGATCTTGGCCAGAGCCTTAATACTTTCCCGACTCGACTATTGTAATGCCCTTTATAGTGGTGCCAACAAAGCCACCACCCAAAGACTTCAAACTCTACAAAACAATGCTCTTAGAGCTGCGCTAGGCATAAAGAAGAGGGAACACATCTCTTCTATTAGGCGGCAACACAAATGGCTCTCCACCGAATAGAAAATCCACCTAAAGATGATCTCCTTGACCCATAAGGATCTAAATAATGCGGCTCCTAGTTACTTGACGGACAAAATAAAAAGAAAAATATCTAACAGACCTATGAGACTCGCCAACTCTAATTGCCTGGTAGTACCCAGATTTAGACTTGCCAACATTGGTGGTGCCAGCTTCCCTGTGAGAGCTGCCAACCTGTGGAACGCTTTGCCACCCAACCTAAGAGTAGACCAACCTTTCCCACACTTCAGAAGGAACTTCATTAAACACATTAACGGTAACAATGACTAGACACCTGCCATGAACTTCACACGCGCAGCCCAACTCAATGTACTCAGATGTTTTAGCGACCCCTTATGTTTATAACTGCTAACTGCTAACTTTGTATATTATAATTGCTAACTTTGTAGATTGCTAATTGTACATTCATGTAATATTGTTATATTGTAAACTTATTCATGTAACATTGTAATTCTCGCATATACTTGCTGCTGCGCCCGGTAACCCTTGGGTCTGGAGCGCATTATAAATAAATAAACACACATCTCTTCCACTTATTGAAATAGTGTCTGCTGTTGGGTTTTCGTGCCTCTTTTAGGATATTCAAACACATTTGTGGAGGATTCAAGTGGCCAAATTCTAGGACTTCTGTAGCCAAGCTGCCAAATTCATAGATTGAGGGCGCAGATGGACAGATGCTCCCTTGTATTTTGTTAGCATGTTGTATGGGCACAGGGCTTGATTGGGTCGTACATCGCCACTGGGAGACAATGTGGAAACCAAGGTGCTCTCGCCAAAATAGGAGCAACCAGGATTAGAGTTACTTGTTCCTGGTGCATCTTGTGCACTATTTTGCTCAGGAGTTGTGTTGGGGCCTAAGCACATTTTTCTGACTAGTTCATTCACAGGGCGTTCCTCTTGGACCCTGATTGGGGAAACCTGGACACGAAGTCTGGGCATTGTGTCTTTAGGCAACAAGTCTAATGGGGGGTAGGGGCTGACCCCATTATGAGAATATTAGGATATCAGTCAAGTTGCCACTCGTTTTCTTCTGGTAGAGAATATCTGCTTAAAGTGTCTGCAAGAGAATGGAGTTCACCTGGAACAAGTTGAGAGGTTCCGCTTGAGTGCCCACTTCCAGATATTTTGGGGATAGCTTTGAGGGAGTGTGCCTCCTTGCGTGTTCAGGTAGAATATGGCAGTGATGCTGTCTGAGGGCCTGCACTGTATGACCTGGAAGATGTTTCAGAAAGGATTTAAGAGCCTTGAGGATTGCCAAGAGTTCTAGGAAGTTGATATGTCTTTGGGCCGTAGCATGTGTCACTGGCCATGCGCTGTTTGATGATGGAAGTGAGCCCCCATCCATCAAGTGAGGAGTCTAGTTAGGATCGCCTGTTCTGGTGGAACACGGAAGGGTTTTCCTCTTAGCAGGTTTTCCCTGGACCAGGGTTAGCGAAAAAACCACTATTTTCTTGGGGGGAGGGGGGCGTGGTTCGCTAGAGAACCTGAACAAGATGGCTGCGAGGCCGCGAGATGTGAGCTCTTGGGCAAATCCGAATCAATCTGGCAATTAATCCCGATTCCTGTACTGCCATCCCATTTTGCTATACTTCATGGGAGGGTGGGTGGAACACAGCGTGCCAATTCCGGTTTGACTACAGAACCTCCAGAGGTTATACAACCAGAGAAATTGAGACGTGTACGTTAGGCCTCCCAACGGACGTTCCCGCTGCTATACCACGCCGTAGGGAGCGAGAGGGATGACCTTCAAAAGGGATCCTCTGCAGTATGCACACAAGCGGCTGTTCTTAACAGCCGGTAAGCAGACACCACGCAACACTGACCGCCTATCTCATCCCCCCACTCATTGGAGAAGGAGCTGTGGGGTCCCATACATAGACCAACAAGCTGAAGCAGCCCCTCGGTAAGGAACTGTACCAGTGCGCGAGTCTGAGGAGTGTGCCTCGCAGGCCTTCCATCAGTAGCACACATAGCCGCCTGCCAGGTGGGTAGACAGTGCCAGGGAAACGGAGCCCCAGGAGCATCTAACAGTGGGGGCTCGGAAGGCAGGCTGCATTAGAGAGTTGGCTGGGGCTGGAACGGCCCGTGAGGGCAAGTCCTAGCAGTAGACCCTTGGGTGACAGGCAGAAATGCACTCTCTCTCAGCAGGGTGGATTACACAGGCTACACACACACACACACACACACAAGATTGGGCTGGTGGGCACACCCAGGAGGAACACCGGAGCACAGCACAGAGGATGACCTCTCCTCCCAGTGGGAGACCAGGTCGCCTCAGGGCCCGCTGCGGGCTGTGGCCCCACTAGTGGAAGGATAGTAACACGCTGAAGATAGTGAATACCCAGGGGGGCCCGGATCATGGGAGCCTACATTTTGCAACCCAGCATTCCATGTGAGTGGGAGACAAGCCAGGGGAGAGGGAAGACATTGCTACCATCATTCCATTGGGAGGTGGTCCAAAAAGGGTGCTATTGGGTCGCAGCGGGGTCCCTGGTGTGACTGGCGGCATATCCAACCATGATGACCAAGTCTCCGAAAATCAAGTAAGCAGCAGGCTAAACTATGCTTTGACACCCTGGCCAGGCGCCCAGCCCCTGACGCTTGCCCCATGTACAAGGCCCCCAAGGCCCACGCAGCTGGACCCAAACGAAGCACTGGGGGACCTCAAGATAATGTTGGGCCAGGTGCAGGCCAGTAGACAATCATTGGATGGCAAGATGGACAGCCTGACTTGTAAGGTCGACCACATGCAGGTGAATCTTAAACATGGGGACCGGCTGGTCGAGGGCCGGATACAAACGGTGGAAGATGAGTCCGACATGGCAAGGAGAGATTTGGCCACAATCAAGCAAGCAGTGAAGGAGCTGTTGGACAAGCAAGATGACCTAGAGTCTCGCACTCCAGGCGCAATAACCTTGGCATCGTAGGGGTGACTGCTGAAAGACACTGCGAAGTGACAATTTCACAACATAGTCGAGAGGGCACATAGGATCCCGAGCGGACACATAGGATCCCGAGCGGAAGGAAACCAGTACCCAAAACAACTGCACGCTCACTGATCGACAGGTTACTCAGTTATCGAGACAGGGGTCTGGCTTTAAGAAAGGCCAGAGAGAAAAGCCTCCTGACGTACCAAGGTCCACAGATTCGGCGGTTCCCCGGACTTTTCGGATAAAGTGCAGTTCTCTAGGAAGACGTTTATTGGCGTAAAAAGGCAGTTCTGGGAAAGAAAAATAAAGTACGCCATGCTCTTCCCTGCCAAGCTCAGGGTGGAACTGTTAGGCAAGATGGTATGTAGTGACGCTGTGAGAGACATATGCAAAATTTGGAGCAGTACCCTTTGGGTACACTACAACAACCATGACCTCCTGGCAATAGGAACCCAACTTTTGGTATTAGTATGTATTACACAGGTTGGTAGTGTGGCCGAGCAGCCAGGCTCATCTCAAAAGGGGTCAATGTGAGCAGTAGGGGAATTCCACAGAGATTCACAGTGACAAGTATCTAAACAAACACTAGTTTGTTTATTTATAGGGCGCACCGAACCCGAAGGTAGCTGGGCGCAACAAAGTACAAGTACACTTAAAAACCTATGGTTAGACAGGTGGGGGTTACAGAAGGTTATAAACTACAAGAGAAGAACAGCAGAAAAAAGATGCAAAAGGAAATAGAGTTTAGTAGGTAGGTTTGTCTGACAGATACAATAGTATACAGTCCAATAGGTACAGTGGTCGGTCGTCATATCGTTAGTGCGTAGCCTATTCAGAGTGTTACGCCTGAAGACGAGGAAGGATTGGTCAGTTCTGATGGAGAGGTGGTGCGTTCCAAGATTAGGCTACTTGCTCCAGATTTTTTTAAGTTTCAATTTTGGGATGTTTAGACTGGAGTTCACTTCCTTCAAGGAGCGGGTAGAGGTTTTCCTTGAGATTCTCTGTTAGGTACGGGGGTGGTGCATTGTTGAGGCATTTGAACCTAAGGGAAACTGTTTTAAGCAAGATTCTATCGCTGATCTTCAGCCAGTGGTATTCTTTTCTGATTTTTGAGACGGGTTCTCTGTTTGGTATGTTCAGGGCAGTTCTAAGCGCATTGTTCTGAAGGATTTGGATCTTATCTAGGATGTATTTATTTGCGCCCAAGTATAGGGCATTACAATAATCCAATTGTGAGAGTATTAGAGCATTGGCAAGGATAATGCAACTAGATTTGGATAGGAAAGGCCTACAGGCCCTGATGAGCTTACATGTGTAGGGAGTTGAGGATGCCATGGAGTTTACCCGTTTAAGGATAGGGTAAAAACAAGGTAAAAACCTAAGGTTTTTACTTCTTTGACTACCTTAATTGTAATACCATCAATGGCGAAGGCAGAGTAATTGGTGTCCAATTTTTTTTTTTTTTTTTTTCGCGGCCGATCCAAGAATCAGGGATTCTGTTTTATCGTCATTCAGGCAGAGGCCGTGGGTTGACATCCATGCCTGAATGAGGAGGTACATTTTATTAACCAAAGCCGTGTCCCGATCGTAATTGGCCGAAAGGGGAATGAGGATCTGGGTGTCATCTGCAGAATTAGTGTAGGTGACACCCAGCCTGTCCAATTTATTGAACAAAGGCTTTGTAAATATATCATACATAGTCGCCAATACACAGGAGCCCTGTGGGAGGCCACAAGTGGTCTGGATGGGTCTGCGGAAGCTGAGGGGGAGAAAACTTGAATTTTTCTACTCAAGGTTTCTTGATTAAACAATTATTAATGTATTTAACAGTCAGTTTGAATAAGCCTTCTGAGGGGCAATATAATAGTAACACAAATACACTCCAAAATACACAGTTTCTCTAAAGCAGCAGTTGAGCCCGACGAGGAGTAGAGGGCGCTGACTTTTGCTGTTTGAAGCCGATTGGCTGGAGACGGGACGCAGAACCCATAAGGACTAGAAAGAGCACAAAGTTCATCCTAGCTGGAAAACAAGCGATTACAAGACAAGGATCCCCGAAGAGAAGCGTAACTGCCCATCTGAAAACAGCACAGAGTTCGAACGAGACAGAAGTTCCTGAGGAAATCTGAGCAGAGATTAGAAGGAGGCGACAGCATAATTCCAGCTACGAAGAATATGGTAGCTGTGACTGGACCGCATACAAAGCAAAGAACATCCTCCATCTCTCATCTCCCCCGGACCTCTGCTCCAACTTCGCTCTTAGACCTGCCGCGGTCGCAATGTAAGCAACCGCGAGCACCACAAGTGATAGCAGCAACGACAAGAGAATAACACTCGAAACAACATATGGACGCTCAGGTGAGTCCCACAGTGCTGCCTAATATAAAAATCAGTCCTGAACAGATCGAGCCACAGGGTAGATTCACACTGGCAACAAGCGATTATGCGCAGGTTTTTTTGCCTCTTTCTGACCCAGATAGAACAAAGATTGACTCAATAAGCATAAAAAATGAGGTCTCCATGGAAAAGAAATTAACAACCTGAAATGGATGAAAGGCAAGAATTTAGCAATTCTTACCTCTCCAACTAAGGTTTGGTTTGCTCCGAATTAGACCTGGCCAGTGTGCCAAAAATGCCTAGTAATGATATTCCTGTGCTGCCTACTGAACCCAATATAAAAAAGAGCGACCTCAATCAGAAACCATCAACGAAAGTGCTGATGCTGATATTTACTAACAAGACGCAGCAACTTTACACAATGACACTACTACTACAAATTTGACTAAGAAAAATCAAAGCAATTCAAGCCAACTTAAACCGGCAAATTAAATGAAAAAAGGCATGCTGTCTGCTCCGGAAAAACCAATAACTGACAAAATAAACAAACAGAACGGCTTTCATTAGACCTAACAGAAATTGAGGACCTAATATCAAATCAAGAAAAACAAAAGAACAAGTTACTTCTTACCTTGTAACGTTCTTTCCACGGGATGTTCCTCCGACGTATTCCTCATCTTAGATATCTCCTTCCAGCTCTGCTGGCCTCGAAAAAATTTTTCTCTAGAGGGCGCTGCGCGTCGACGTCCTCCGAGTCGATGTCCTTCGACAGCCGCCGTATCGACGTCGACGTCATCCTGCCTATAAAGGCCGCGCGCAGCGTCCGTTGCTCAGTTCCGTTTTGTAGCCCACAATAATCCTTTCTGGACTAACTAATCACCCTGAAGGAGAGTAAGCTGCAACAACAAGGGAAGTAGAACTGCAGGGATGGATGGGAGGGTCGATGAGGAATACGTCGGAGGAACATCCCGTCGAAAGAACGTTGCAAGGTAAGAAGTAACTTGTTCTTCGAAGGGATTGTGTCCTCCGACGTATTCCTCATCTTAGATAGGCTCCCATAGCAGTATTCTATTATCGGAGGAGGGAGTACTGACTTCACGCTGTCTTCTATTGATGAATAGAATGCAGTACAGCCCTTCCAAACCTAGTCTCTTGACTGGAGGAGGAATCCAGATTGTAAAAACGTGTAAAGGTATGGACAAACGACCATGTAGCGGCCGCACATATGTCTTTAACCGGCACGCCTCTTTTGAGGGCCGATTAAGCTGCAATACCTCTGGTCGAATGAGCCCTAAGGTTTTGAGGGGGCTCTTTCCCTGCCAGTTTATAACATTCCAGAATGGCTAGAATGATCCATCTGGAAATGGTCTGCTTAGTTATTGGTAACCCCATCTTGTGACCTGTGTAACCTACAAACACCTGGTCTGCCTCTCTTATCCTGGCTAGTCTACTAATGTAAAAACTTAACGCCCTCCTAGGGTCTAGCCTGTGTAACCTCTCTTTCTCTTTACCCAGGTGAGGAGGAGGATAGAAAGATGGTAGGGTAATCTTCTGAGTGATATGGAATTCAGAAACCACCTTTGGGAGGAAATTAGACTTCACTTGCAGGACAACTTTGTCTTTGTGAAATATTGTATGAGGGGGTTTACAAGAAAGAGCTTGTAATTCGCTCACCCTTCTAGCAGATGTAAGTGCTATTAATAAAACAGTTTTAAGGATAAGGAATCTTAACAAACAAGAATGGAGAGGTTCGAAAGGTGTACCCATCAGGAAAGTTAGTACTAAGTTTAAATCCCATAGGGGAACTTGGAATGGTCTTGGGGGATAAACAATGGTTAACCCCTTTAGAAACTGTATTACCAAGGGTAATTTGAAATAGGATGGGTCTTCCGCAGTACGCTTAAAGATGGATAGCGCTGCGAGATAGCCCTTAATGGTGCCAACTTGAAGGCCTGAATTTGCCAAATATAGTAGGAAGGACAAAACCATTGGTGTAGCACATGAAAAAGGGTCGATATTCTGTTCTCTACACCAGCTGCAAAATCTGTTCCAACGGCAGCGGTATAAAGACTTTGTTGCTGGCCTCCTTGCCGAAAGCAACACCTCCATATCATCATCAGGGAGGTCCCAATCCTTGTACCTCAGCCTTTCAGAAGCGAAGCATGAAGGTTGAGGGTTTTGATGTCTGGTTGGAGAACCTGACCTCCCTTCTGTGAGAGTAGGTTCTCTCTGAGTGGAAGTCGAATTGGAGGGCAGATGGACAAGTCTAGAAGGTCTGGGTACCACGTTCTCCTGGCCCAATCCGGGGCAATTAGGATCATGGTTCGCCGGAATCTTCTCAACCTCCTGATCATTTGAGGAATGACAGGGACCAGTGGGAACGCGTACAGAAGCGGAAACTCCCAGTCCACTATGAACGCGTCTCCCAGAGCTCCTCTCGGGGGAAATTCCCTTGAGCAGAACAGGTCGCATTTCCTGTTTAGGCTGGTGGCGAACAGATCTACCTGAGGGGTTCCCCAAAGGGCGAAGATCTCTTGAAGGACTTCCTGAGCTAGCTCCCACTCGTGGGAGACTGTTCTGCCTGCTCAGAGCGTCCGCTGTCAAGTTCTTCTCTCCAGCTAGGTGAACTGCTGATAGAGTGATTCCTTCTTGGATTGCCCAAAACCAGAGCTGCATCGCCTCTCTGCACAGGGGTAGTGATCCTACGCCTCCTCTTTTGTTGAGGTAATGCATGGCCACCGTGTTGTCCGTCATTATCAGGACGTTCTTCCCTTGTACAGCTGGCAGGAACGCCTTCAGCGCAAGTCTGATGGCTCTCAGCTCTAACAGGTTGATGTGTAGTCTGGACTCCGATGGAGACCAACGACCGCTGATGGTCAAGTCGTTGGCGTGGGCTCCCCACCCCGTGAGTGAGGCATCCGTGACTACTGTTATCTCCGGTCAGGGTTGCCAAAACTGTTCTCCTTTCAGAATGTTCTCCTGACAGGCCCACCACTGAAGGTCTCGAGCCACCCTGCCGGGAACCTGAAGAAGATCTGTCATTCTCCCTGAGAATTGTGACCACTGAGTCCTCAGTGCCCACTGGAGGGATCTCATTCTCAGGCGAGCCTCTGGCACTAGGAAAATGCAGGATGCCATGAGGCCTAGCAACCTCAAAAAGTCGAAGGCTGGCAAACGTTGGGCATGCTGGAACTTGGTAACCATCTGTAGAATATCTTGAGCCCTCACCTCTGGTGGCGAGGCTTTTCCCAGGGAAGTATCCAGGATCGCTCCTATGAACTGGAGCCTCTGCAACGGTATAATTTGTGACTTCTTTAAATTGAGGGAGAAGCCCAGTCTGTGAAGGAAGTGGCACACGTGATTTAGCTGGATCTGAGCTTGTTCCGGAGAAACAGCCCTGATCAACCAATCGTCCAGGTAGGGGTAGACGTGAATCCCTTCCCTCCTTAGACTTGCAGCCACTACTGACATTAACTTGGTGAAGACCCTCGGGCGGAGGTCAGCCCAAATGGCAGCACTCGAAATTGATAGTGAGAGTTGCCAATTGCGAACCTCAGGTATTTCCTGTGTGAGATGGATAGGCACATGGAAATAAGCGTCCTGAAGGTCCAGAGATACCAACCAGTCCTGGAACTGAAGGGCCTGGAGGATCTGAGAAAGAGTGACCATCTTGAATTTGTCTTTTCTGAGGAATTTGTTCAATTCTCGCAAGTCCAAGATGGGTCTCAGTCCTCCGTCTTTCTTTGGAATGAGAAAGTAAGGGGAGTACCAGCCCTTGTTCCTTTCCGCTACAGGTACCGGTTCTATGGCACCTTTCTCTAGCAGGTCCCAAATTTCCTGCAAGAGGAGCGGATCTGGAGCTTTCTGAGAGCTGATCCCCGGTGGATGACTCTGAGGTATACGTAGGAAAGGCAGGCAGTAACCTTGGGCAACTGTTTCCAATGCCCAAGCATCTGACGTGATAGCCTGCCATACCGCCAGATGTTGAGTCAACCTGCCTCCTACAGGTGTCCTGTGAGGGAAGTCCTCGGAGTGGTTTTGGGGCGGCTGATGCAGATGCCTATGGTAAAGAGGCACCTGCTGTTGCTGCGGCTTTTGAATATCTACCCCGTCCACCTGGGGTAGTTCTTCTTTGACCCCTTTGAGCCGGTCGTCCTCTACCTCTTCCGAATGCGGAGTAGAAGCGAAAGGACTTGCCCCTCGCAGAGGTTCCTGTGGGACGAAAAGGAGTCTGACGGATTGCAGCTCCTGGGATTTTGCTGCTGCTTTTGAAGTTTGCAGTTTCTCTAAACTGTCATCCACCTTTTTCCCGAACAAAGAAGAGCCATCGAATGGCATGTTCAAGAGGCTGGCTTGCACATCTGGGGCAAAACCAGACTCTCAACCAAGCGAATCTCCTGGTTGATGTACTTGCCGCCATTGCTCTGCTGATACTGTCAGCCGAATCAATGCCCGTCTGGAGGGATTCGCACATAGCGTCTTTACCGTCCTGTATAATATTCAGGAACGCATCCCTTTCTTCTCCCTCCGGGATGCAGTCAGCCGCTGTAGAAGCACACTCCCAAAGTGTATGGCTGAACCTAGCAAGGGTGCAAGTAGCATTAACAGATTTTAACGCCATGCTACATGCTGAAAAGACTTTCTTTGCCATAGCATCATATTTTTTATCATCCCTGTCCTGTGGGACAGTAGGATAAGCCGTCTTGACATCGGTAGAGGATGCTGCATGTACCACCAGACTTTCTGGGGATGGGTGTTTAGACAAAAACTCTGGGTCTGTAGAAGATACCCTGTACTTTGTAGACAGTTTATTTACTGCTGGTACTACATCTGGGGTTTCCCAGTTTGTCATGATCTTTCTCTGAAGAGCTTTATGAAAAGGCACCACAGGATCCTCCTGTGGGCCTTTGTCAAGAATATCCGTGAGGTCATCTTGTTGGAAAGATTGTGAAGGTGCAGACCACCCCATGAACTCTGTAATCCTGGCCATTAAGGCTCTGTAGGGGGTTTCAGCATGCTCCCCTGGGTCTGGCTTAGCAAACTCCACCTCAGGGGAAGGGTCTAACCCACTTGCCTCATGTAAGGAATCATGGAGATCCTTTAACCTGCGCTCTTCAGAGGAAAATTCCTCTCTAACTGGGGTTACAGGTCCCTGTAACTCAAATGTGTCTTCCTGTTCAGACAATTCACCCTCTTCTAAAATTGAGGATATAGTTCTCAATTGTTCTGAACTCATAAAGGGAGTAAATCCCATTTCCAAGGCAGAGGGTGCTGAACTTGTCATTATCGGCCTCGAAAACGTCGATGTCGTCGATAACGAAGGCTTCGAGCGTGGCGTCGAAAACAAAGGCGGAGGCCTCGAAGACCTCGACAGAATTGGAATTCTACTCGACAATCTCGAAGCCATCGACGTCGAGGACCTGGGGATAGTCACTGGATGTGTGGTAACCGTGACTTTTCTTGGCGTCGACGCCGGTGTCGAAGCTGGCGTCGAGTCGACAGACCCGTGTGTCGAAGGTCCCTTCGACATCGGCGTCGAAGACATTGACCTCGACGGAACCTTCGAGGAAGGTTTGGAGGTCATAGTCCTACTCGGGGGTTCGAGACACGCTCGAGGGGTTTCCTTCGCCGGGTACTGCGACTCGCAGCGTTTTTGACCTTCGGGTCTTTCGACCAGAGCATCGCTCTCGGCAGTCTTCGAGGGGGTCGAGGCCGCTTTCTCGAAGACGCTCATATTTTTTCGGAATTCCTCCCATTCAGCCCGGGAACTATGTTTCGTGGGGCAAGGGATTCTTTTTGGCGAAACAGAGGAAGAGGAAGACGGAGAAGGGGATCTTCGACGTCTCCTCTTCGAGTGCTTCGATCTCGAGGAGTGATGAGACCCACTCCGAGACCTGGAGCGCGAATGGTGACGAGGAGACGAATGTCTCGACTTCGTCGACGAAGAAGAAGCTTTAAAAGTCTTACCTTTCTCCAGCTTCCCCCTAAGATCCTTCAGGGCCTTAGCTGTCATGGACATACAGTCCTCGCATTCCGAACAATGGTGTTCAGCTCCCAAACACCACAGACAAACTCTGAGGATCGGTCAACGACATCTTTTTCTCACAATCTCGACATTTCTTAAAGCCGGAGCGAGGAGTTGTCGGTTCCGACGAGGAAGCCATCGGGTACGGATTGAATAACTCGAGGCAAATAGGATTAATCTGACTAAGAACTGAGCAACGGTATTCCGAGGCACTGAGTAAGCGCGGAAAAACGGAACTGAGCAACGGACGCTGCGCGCTGCCTTTATAGGCAGGATGACGTCGATACAGCGGCTGTCGAAGGACATCGACTCGGAGGAAGTCGACGCGCAGCGCCCTCTAGAGAAAAAATTTTCCGAGGCCAGCAGAGCTGGAAGGAGATATCTAAGATGAGGAATACGTCGGAGGACACAATCCCTTCGAAATACATTTTTGATCAAACTGAGCCATTGAACCCCTCAAAAACAAATACCCACATTACATCAACTCCAGAAACCAACGAGAGCCAAACTCGCCTCTCGGTTTTAATGACCCCATAACACAAATAAAGGAGGAACTGAATAATATTTCTCAAAGAGATGCAGAACAATAAAGGAACGATCAACAACCCACCCTGAATGAGAAATCCAACTGCCACCATCACAGTGAACACCATTGTGAAGCATTCCCAACATCTATGGTCGAACTACAAATTATAATGATGGCTGTAACAAATAATGCTCTCATCCAATTCTTTAAATTATATGAAAGACTTGCGGATACCATTAAAGACCAAGCCACACTCTTGCCGATGATACATACCCAATTACTACCATTTCAAGGTCTTGCAACTACAATCCAAGCAGAAGCATCTAGCGAATGGCAGATGCTGCTATTTGATATTGCCAGAAGCGACAGCAGACAAAGCTCAAATTACTGCTAACTAATGTTGGAAATTCTTGCTGATGATAAAAAAAAAAATAAAAAAAAAAATCAACGAACCCATGAGATCGACACCTCATAAGCAAAACCCAGAGCAACAACCCAAAGCCACCAACTATTGCAAGAATAACAGCACCACAGCCGCAGCTACCCGAGAAACAGGCAAATCATTTCAGAATGCACACGGGAAATCTACTTCAAATGATATGCCTCCTTCCAAAGCTGCCATAGACAATGTTCATCTCCAGACAGGGAAAACTGTACAACTGGGAACACCAAGTATCCATGAAGATCCTACTCAAATCAAATATAATCGAATGTGAGAAACATTCCCAATATTTGAGCGACAGAAGAACGGCCACAACTCAAAGTTACCGTTATCCAACAATAACCAAAAAAAAGCCCCCCAAAATGAAAAAGACAAGGAACGCCAAAAGAGGATCCAGACCCTTTAAGAAACTTATCAATGTCAGGAAAATTGAAGATCGCTCAAAATTGTGAAAATATACCATCAAATACTGGCACTGTAGTAAGTAACCAATCACACCCAAACAAGAAGGAACATATAATTATCTTATCAGCGGAAGAATGTGTCGATAGAGACCGAATTATGAATATGGCTGTCTACATAGATGAGCCAACAAGAAAAGAAGAAACATGAGAATAAGGCCTTAATCACCATCGCCGAATATGAGAAAAGTCACAGCGAAACCAAACATCAAATCTGTCATGCAAAACCATTTTGGAGGACAAAATGAGCCTATATGAAAAACAATACAGTACTATCTCAGATGAATCTGTTAGATTATTCAATGACAATCTAAGAACGAAACTGCAAGCAGTAAATGACTCGCAAAGTCTCAGACACTCGCATTCAACTGCCGACTTTTGTGGATCCAAGAACTAGCATACAAAATAAAATGTGATATCCATAGAACGTACAACTTCAAAAGAAGATGGCCTTGTGTTGAATAGAACAAACTTAATAAGGCTACTTCAAGCAATTCAGCGGCTAAAAAATATAAAATCACAGGACATCAACCTGGTAGAATTTTGCCATAATGAAAAAAAATGACCAAGTCAAAATTCATTTAGCGACAACACAACTTTTAACCAAGGTGATGAACAATGCTGACATTTTAGCGAAACTGGGATTCAGGTGCTCTAACATCAATAAAAGAGTATCTACGGCCCCCCAAAAAAACAACAGCTGAGTGCTCGTTCAATGAAGATGTCTGCGGCCGAAGAGCCGCTGATGAAACTAGATCATTGAATAGACGAAGGAAATCAACCCCTATGCCTCACCCAATTAGACGAAAATATGACCACTCGGAAATACAGCGCCCGGCTAGTCAAGCAAGATCTGAACAACAATTAACCAATACAGGGACTTCAAAAATATCTTTGTAGCTGGAACACGAGGGGTTCAGGACATATGCTGCACCACGAATATCCTGATCTACAGGACCACCAAATTATGTTTTCAGGAAACATGGCTTTCGACTATTCCAATCTGTGATGGTTACGAAGTATGCATGAATCCTGCCATCCACCCAAAAGGTCGACCCACGTCAGGATTGCTGACACTGGTCAAGTTAGATTGTGTGTTTGAAATTATCCAATCGGAAAATCTTTTGAACGCAAATTACAATCAAACAGTATAAAAGACAAGGACAACATAAAATGATGGGAACTAAGAAGGAACAAGTTACTTACCTGTAACTGTTGTTCTCCAGCATGGGTCTGGCATGGATTCACATGCTCATGAATATTCCCCGTCGTCAGGCTGGGAATCCTCGGTATAGAAAAAATCAGTATCAGTTTCGTTTCGGATCTGTCTTTCTCAGTAGTAACCAATCACTGGTCTCTGGGTCATACTGCCCCCAGCCAATGACTGCCCTCTCCCCAAGCCCCGCCCCTGGCAGCCATCCTCAGATTTGGTAGCACGTGAAGTGGCAGTATGACCAAGTGAAGAGCCGCAGAGGGGTAGGCAGGAGAGTTTGCATGTGAATCCATGCCAGACCCATGCTGGAGAACAGTTACAGGTAAGTAACTTGTTCCTTCTCCAGCATGGGGTCTGGCATGGATTCACATAATCATGAATAAAAGAATACATAGCAGTACACACATGCACAACCACGGGAGGTGGCACAAGGCTCAATATCAAGCAATACAACAACTCAACATTAAGCAACTCTTACCTCCTCACCAGGCTCACCTTAGGCGAACAGGTTGCGCAGCACAGCCTGGCCGACTCTGGACTCCTCCTTGGAATCCCAGTCGACGCAGTAGAATCTCGTGAAGGTGTGCGTCGACCTCCACAAAGCAGCCCTGCAGATGTCGAGCAGGGGCACACCAGACAGGAACGCCGTAGTAGCAGCGATCGCTCTGGTCGAATGGGCTCTCGGACGGCCGGGCAGCGGTCGGTTTGCCAACCAGTGACAATGCATGATGCAGCCGGAGAGCCATCTGGAAATGGAAGACTGAGAGAGCCTTCCCTTGATTCACAGTTCCAAAGTTCACAAACAGCTGTGATGTCTTCCGGAAATTCTTCGTGCCGTCCACGTAGAACTTCAGCGCTCTAGCTACGTCTAGCGAGTGCAGAGTCCTCTCAGCCGGCGACGAAGGCGACGGGAAGAAAACTGGCAACACCAAGGGCTCGTTGAGGTGGAAGTCCGACGGCACCTTGGGCATGAAGGAGGGGTGCGTCCTCAGCACCACCCTCGTGTCGTGAAAAGTCAAGTATGGAGGCTTGCAAGACAGGGCCTGGATCTCTCCCACTCGTCGTGCAGAGGTGATGGCCACGAGGAATACGGTCTTCCACGACAGAAACTTCAACAGCACTGAATGCATAGGTTCGAATGCCCCCTCCCCCCCCATGAGCCTAGTTAGTACCACGTTGAGCTCACATGCCGGGGCAGGGGCCTTCACCGGCGGGAATGATCGGAACAGTCCTTTCATAAATTCCTTCACCAGACGATGAGACCACAAGGACGCCCGTCCTGTAGTTCTGGTGTAACGTGAGACGGCAGCCAGATGTACCTTGATGGAAGCGTGAGATAGGCCCGCCTTGGCCAAGGACAGTAGGTACGGCAATACTTCAGGGGCCGTAATCCGCAGAGGGTTAATCTTCTGTGCCCGGCACCAGATAGAGAACCTCTTCCATTTGTGTCCGTAGCACTTGAGAGTTGAGGAAGCCCTGTCCTTTGCAAGAACCTCTCTGCAATCGGCCGGGATGTCGTAACCTCCAAACTCTAGCGCTGCAGGAGCCAGGCCTGCAAGTTAAGCGACTCTGGTTCGTGGTGAAGAATGGCACCTCCTTCTCTGGAGAGAAGATCCGCGTCCGTCGGTAGCTTGACTGGTGTGGACGCTGACAAGTCCAGAAGGTCCGGGAACCAGATCTGCCTCGGCCACGCTGGTGCGAGGAGGATCATCCTGCACCGGCACCTCTTGAGCTGGTTGACGAGCCAGAGTAGCAACAGCAACGGCGGGAATGCATAAAGGAACAGGTCGTACCAGGGGAACGAGAAAGCATCGCCCATGCTCCTCGGTTGGGGAAAACTGCTGGCGAACCTCCGGCACTTGGAGTTTGCCGCCGTCGCAAAGAGATCGATCTGGGGTTCGCCCCATCGTCAGAAGAGTCGGTCCACTTGATCCTGGCGCAGTTCCCACTCGTGGCACGAGCGCAGCTCCCTGCTGAGTGAGTCGGCGATGGTGTTTTTTATCCCTGCCAGATGAAAGGGTACCAGAAACATCCCTTGTGCGATAGCCCAATGCCACAGATCCTGCGCTTCCTTGGACAGGGCAGGGCAGGGGATCTGGTTCCGCCCTGCTTCTGAATGTAAAACATCGTGGTGGTGTTGTCGGTGAAGATCCTCACCACCTTGCCCTTGAGGGACGGAAGGAAGGACCTGAGGGCCCAGAACACTGCGCGGCGCTCCAAGATGTTGATGCGGAGGGTCTTCTCCTCCGAGCACCAAAGGCCTCTCGCGTGGAGGCTCCCTGTGTGAGCTCCCCAAGCTTCCAGGGAGGCATCCGTCGTCACCGTCACCTGGTGGGCCAGGGGTAGGAAGCCTGTTCCCGCCGTCAGATGAGCGCGGACACCCCACCATCGTATCGCCTGGCGGAACGCTTCGTCGAGCGAGATCCTGTCCTCGAAGCTGCCCGTCATCTGGATCCAGCGGGCGTTGAGGAATTCTTATAAGGGCCGCATCCGAAGTCTGCAATGGGGCACCAGATAAATGCAGGACGACATCATTCCGAGGAGGGACTCGATAGACCTCACTCTGGCCACGTCCATGGCCAGTAGACGTTGCACCTTTCCTAGGATGGTCCTTATCCTTTCCTCCGACGGTGAGGCCCGCCGCGCCACTGTGTCGAGTTGTGCTCCCAGAAACAGGGTGACTTGCGACGGGACCAGGTGGGATTTTGGAAAGTTGGAGAACCCCAGGTCCGTGAGCAGATGGACGGTCTTCGCAGTGTGTTCCACGGCGAGCTCCCTTGTCCTTGCCCGTATGAGCCAGTCCAGGTAGGGGTAGACGTGGATCCCCAGCAGGCGCAGCCGCGCCGCCACCGGTGCTAGGCACTTGGTGAACACCCTGGGCGCCGATTTTAATCCGAACGGGAGGGCCTTGAACTGGTAGTGCCGCCCTTGGACCACAAACCTGAGGAACTTTCGGTGTCTCTTTAGAATGGAGATGTGGAAGTACGCATCCTCCAAGTCCAACGACGACAGGAAGTCGCCCTTCTCCAGTTGTCCCAGCACGTGCTGGAGGGTGACCATCCGGAACTTCTGTGCCTTGATGTATTTGTTTAGTCGTCGCAGGTCCAGGATGGGACGCCATCCTCTTGTCTTTTTCCTTACAAGGAAGTATCTTGAGTAAACTCCGGAGACAAGCTCGATGGCACCTTTCCTGAGCATCGCCCGTACTTCCAACAGCAGTTGAGGGACGTGATTTTCCTTCCTGGCCACGGGAGGAATGCGGGGGCACCTCTTCTGGAACTCGAGGGTGTGCCCCAGGGCTAGGGCGTCCAGCACCCAACGGTCGGTGGAGATGGACTCCCACACGCCGATGAACTTCGTCAGCCGGCCTCCCACCAGGGTGCTTCGGCGGGGGCCCGACCCAACGGACGGTTCAATCCTGCTTGGAGGCCGCTTTGCCTCCTTGACCACCTTGGCGACGACGGCGGGATCCACCTGACTTGCCGCGTCCCCTATAGGCCTCCTGCGACGGAGACCTTGCCGCTTGACGGTAAGTAGAGGCGCTGCTGCCGGCTCCCTTGGAGGCACGCGGTCTGCCTCCGGAACTCTGAAAGGACGGCCGTCGTCGTTGGAGCACACCCAGTGCACGGGCCATCTCTGTGTCCGTCTTGATCGCCTGAAGGGAATCATCAACCGCTTTGCCAAAAAGGTTGTTCCCATCGAAGGGCATGTCCAAAACCTTGCTCTGAACGTCTTGGCGGAAATCCGTCGCCCTGAGCCATCCTCGTCGTCTCAGGCAAACGCCGTTGCCCAACTGACGGAAACCGGTGTCGGCGATGTCTGTGGCCACCGTAATGGCGTGGTCTGAGGCATCTCCCCCTCCTGCAAGATTTCCAGGGCCTCGGCCCTCTTGGCATCCGGAAGGAAGTCCAACAGCGGGGCGATCTTGAACCACAACTCCCGGTCATAGCGGGCTACGATGGCCAGGCCGTTGGCCGCCTTGATGGTCGTCGCTGCAGATGAGATGACCCGTCGTCCCATCGCATCCAGTTTCCTACCCTCACCGTCCGGAGGGGAGGTTGAAGTCGAGGCCGATGCCCCCACCCCCGCTTTCTTCTTGGTCGCTGCCGAAACGACCGAGTCCGGGGTTGGTTGCGCCCTAAGGCACAAGGGGGCAGCATCGGGGACCCGGTACTTCTTCTCGTACCGGTCCCTCTTCGCAGGAGCCGTGGCAGGGTTCTTGAGGAGGGCGAGCCCCTCATCCCAGATATCATCTAGAAGCGGTACGGCAAGGACCGTCTTCCTTTTAGCCTCCCGCCGCTGGCAGAGGAACCCCTCCTTTTCCTCGGGGCAGAGCTGGAAGAGCTTGGATGCTCTGGAGATCATTGCATGGATCCAATCTCATTGCAAGGATCCAATCTCGTCGGGCAGGGGGAGACGGGGGGCACGTCCTGTCGTCGCCTCAGTCGTCATCCGTACCCGTCGTAGTCGTGTCCATGCCTGTATCATCCCCATGGGTAGTGGACCGGGGAGAAGGCAGAGAAGGCCGCAGAGGCAGGAGAGGATGCCTAGGATGCGTCGTCCTCCTCTTAGGCAGTGGGCTCCCCGAAGGTCCTGGCTTCGGATCCTCTGTCGGGTCTGGCTCAGGCTCCTCCGTCAGGGGAAGTGGCAACCTAGTCCTTCTCTCCGAGCATAAGGACTGGATGTCTGACAAAATGGCCGCCGAGGTGTCCTGCGTCTCCGGAAAAGACGGGTGCAAGGGCTCTTGAGGAGCCTCGTCTGCGTCACCGTCGCCCTCGTCGGGATCCCTCCCGATGGGCTCGGCCTCCTCCACGACTTGGATGAGCGCCTCTTCGGAGGTCGTGCCCCCTTTTTCCAATGAGGACTTCGTGGGGGTCTTCTCGATGGGCCTGAAAGACTCCCCCCTCCGCGGTGGCAGGGAGACTCTGGTACCTGAGGGCGCCTCCACTGGTGTAGCGTCCACAGGCTGAGCCAGGGCCGCGGCGACATCCTCAATCGAGGTCCTAGCAGGGTGAATCACGGCCAACGTCACCTTCTGTACGCCTGGGGCCTTCACCTTCGGGGGAGGGTCAGAGCCTCGCTCCCCCTCTGCCGGAGTCTTCGAGATCGACCGGGGCCTCTCCAGAAGCTTCGCCGGGTTCTCGGACTTCCTCTTACCCGAGCCAGAGCGTTGGCTCGTGGTCGATGGCGCCGGGGAGGGTGCGCCCTGCCTGGCAGCAGAGGAGCCCGACCGTTCAGCGCTCCCGATGCCGGCGGACTCACAGTACTTAGCCTTTTGTTGGGCCCCCGTCGCCGGGGCACCCTCACAGGACTTAGAAGACCGCTCGGACTTCTTCTTCTCGCCTGGCGGGCTCTTACCTTCCAGTCAGTTGGCGAGATGGAGGTGGCGATCCTTCATGGTCCGCTCCGACATGTTTCCACAAAACATGCAGTCCTTTTCCTTGTGCGTCTTGTCCTCATGGAGACAGAGGCATAACGAATGCTCGTCCTCCTTGAAAACGTTCTGAAGCTGGCATCCAGGGCAGGTCCTGAAAAGATTCCCGGGCGTCGAGCTCCCTTTCTTCTGGGCCATGTCTGGTGTAGGCCTCGGAACTTCTGGAATCCTCCAAAAGCGTAACTCGACGTAATCTTCACCCTTGAGGGGCGTAGAAAACTCCCAAACGGATCCCCGTTGATCGGAAGTAGAAACGGTGGAGCTTGAGGCTCGTTTAACTGAAAAAATGAGAAAATCTCCTGAAAAAAGCGCAAAAACGCAGAAAAAGCTCGAGTGCTAAGCACGAGGACTCCCAACACTTGAACGCGGGATAAAAATCTGAGGATGGCTGCCAGGGGCGGGGCTTAGGGAGAGGGCAGTCATTGGCTGGGGGCAGTATGACCCAGAGACCAGTGATTGGTTACTACTGAGAAAGACAGATCAGAAACGAAACTGATACTGATTTTTTCTATACCGAGGATTCCCGGCCTGACGACGGGGAATATTCATGAGCATGTGAATCCATGCCAGACCCCATGCTGGAGAAGCTAGGAGTATTCAATCTTTATAGCACTATGCCCCAAAGTATTTATCCATACAGTCTTGTCTGCCGTTGATCATATGCGCATAAAACATAGCAAAATAGACATTCTTTGCAGATGAAGATGGAGGAACATCGACTTGAAGAAACTGACCCCTCGCGCCAGATCATGGTCCAAAGAAACAAACAAAATACAGTTTACACTGATCAATGAAGACTTTATAGAGAATTCCCCACCAAAACCAACTTGGAGAGGAAGATCTTCTTTTGCAATACTGGATTACATATATGCATCTCAGGGCATTGCAGATATTGCTGTAAAATTCTCAAATTCCTCTAGAACAAATAGCGATTATAATAAATATCAATAAAATGGACGGTGTTAGGGAGAATTCTCATAAATGTGCCAATTCCCTTCACCCTAGAGACCCCCAGCAACTTTGCTGGATTTTAAGGACTTGATTTTTTTTTTACATGGAGTGTGTGAGCTTTTTTTCCCCCTCATGTATTTTGATGTGCGTTTTACACTTGTGTTCTTCGATTATGGAGTTTCAGATAACTCCATAGGCATCGTCTTTTCATGTGCGTTACACAGCACCCTCAGTGCAGTGACATAGGGATGTCTTTTAGACTTCCCAAAGGTTTAAATACCTATGTAAACTATGTTTCCCAGAGAATGTAAAGTGAAATTGACTTTACTAGTCTTTCCAAATTCTTAGACCCAGCACACACCATCTTACCAAGGAGTGCTGGAGGGGCTGCATAGTATCTCTGTGTCTAAATACTCATGTAGCAGTCAAATGCTACACTTTCCTGTTGAAAAGGCTGGTGGCAGTGGTTTTACAACGAACTACCATGATTTTTCCCCGACCACGAACAATGGTAGCTAAAAATCATGGGAGCCAAGTTTTTCAAGATGGCGCCTTAAGCCCCTTTGTTTAAACAGGTCCTGGTCTTCTTTTTTTGCCGTTTCTTTTGGAAAGGTCCTTCTAGTTTGTTTGTCTCTGCGCGCCAAACCATGTTTGGTTCCTTTGTTCGTATGCCTTTGGCGGGCTTCAGGACTGAAGACCGCCTCTGGCATCTGAGTGTCTGGGGTGGGCAGGAAGTGAGGGAAGTGGCCGAAACTCCCTGTGCTTAGTCTCCTAGGAGACCCAAATGCACTCTGGTGTGATAGGCTGGCTGTCTAGCAAGGGCAGCCACCCTGCTGTGTCAGTGACAGGTAGCCTGGAATGAAAGCGAGAACTGTTTAAAATGCGAGTCTCTTGGGTTGGAAAGCAGAGTCGACCATTGGAACGAAAGAACCGAAGAAGAGCTGAAGACGGCTGCTGCCACTCCTGGACCGCTGGTTTGCCCGGTGAAGCCCTGCTGCATGTCCGAATTGCCAAGTTCATCTCGACGGAGACGTCCCTTCAAGGACGACTTCTCCCTTTGAGTTGTTGGGACCAATCCACTCGTAAGCCGCCTGGATACCATTTTCAAAGCCGGTTAGGATTAACCAGGAGAGGGACACCAGCTTGTGTGCTTGAATTACAGCTCTTGAAACTGAAGTGACTCAATTTTGTTTGCGTTTTCCGACGATCCCGTGCAGTGCTGGAGTCCCCCGATGTCCTCCCTCTTGTCCCCACGAATGAGGCTCAGGAACAGTGCGATCTGCAGGAACTGCCAGGAACAAACTACTTCAGCTGCATTTATTTCTCCATACTAAGGTACTGTGCCAAACCGATTGAAACAACGCCACTCTCGCAGTGAAAGTTTGTGAAACTTTCAGGCCTAATCGGCTTGTGACCCAACATATGATTCTTTTTCACCTAAACTTCTTCTGAGAACTTTTGCAACGACTTTACCAATTGATACCAGAACTGCTCTTTCCTATTCAGAACGCTAGCCCATTGACTTTGATCTAGGCCTATTGACTTGAATTGAACTCTTCTGGTGAACTGAAACTATTTGCACTGTCTCACAAGTATATATGTGATCTATTCTACTTATCTTTTGCTCACTTCTAAGCAATCTGGCTCCTATTTCAGGGGAGCTCAAACTGTCTCAAAACCGTCTCAAAAACTGCCTCCTTCTAGTGAATGTTTTCTAAATAACTAACAAATTTATACGTGTTTTACCAAGAAACCTTGATTATAAGTGCTTCTTTACTGCTACATAAATTGGTAAACTGGGCAAACAGTACTGGAAGATTCAACCCGAGACAAACCGGCTTTATCAAAAACGTTGGGACAATTAATATATCACTGGTACATTTAAATCAATACTGAGATGAGTGTCAAAGTAAAGAGATTTCAGAATAAAACAAGAGATCACAAATATTCTGAAGCAGGTAAGTTCTTTTGAACTGCCAATGCATAGTAAATTATAAATTAACCATTTCCTGGAGGGAAGGTAAGACACACGCAGAGGAGAGAATAGCCATCCAGGGAGCCAGGCCAGCCAAAGTCAATTGGGCAAAAATCTAGGTGAGATGAAGCACTTCTTACAGGTAAGTAAGTCTTGCACAATGTTTTAGAAGTCGTCGTAGAAAAAAATAGCATCAATGTAGGGTCACAAGCTGGGAGGCTTGTGAGAGGTAAAAGATGCAAGCAACTCTACAGAGGAAACCAAAACAAGTCTTAACTGAGATCAAGTAAGTTTACCACACAAGAGGTAACTTCTCTTATACTGTACAGTACCTTTGGTTAGAAAAAATGGTTAAAGCTGGCTTCTGTTCCTGTGCAGCTCTCCACGTCCTGTTGCTGGGCCTCAGTCGTGGGGACAAGAGGGTGGACGTCTGAGGACTCCTACACTGCAATGTGACGGTCACCGGCAGAAAAGGACAAACTTTCTATTCAGCAGTACTTCGTGGTTTCAGCTCCTCGCATCTCAGCAAATGGCATCTACTGCAGACTCTTGGATACCACTCTGGAATTCCCAGCACTCTGTTGAGGTTGCTCAGGCTTGGTCAGTCCTGCTTACCGGGAGTCCGGAGGATCTTCCAAAAGCTTGGTTCCGACTTCAAAGTGGTGCACTCCGTTTGGTGTTCCTCTCCTTGGCACTTCGGTTCCAGCAGCAGAAGTACAGCCGGCTCCGAGAGGATGTCCAAATTAGTTCACTTTTGAGTTGATTGGTCCAATTAACTCAAGGGGAGAAGTCGTCTGTGCAGGGCTTCTCTAGTCGAGGTGAATTTGTAGCTTAAGCACAGCAGCAGGGCTTCACTGGGCAAACCAATGGTCCAGGAGTTGCAGAAGGCGTCTCTTCCAAGTTCTCCTTCCGATTCGTACGTCCAGTGGTTGACTCGCCCTTCCAAGCCAAAAAGCACCGCCTTTTATGCAGGTTTCTACCATCCATTCATTCATTCATTCCTGCCTAGCTGTCACTCACACAGTAGGGTGGCTGTCCTTGGGTTCATTCCTGTAACCGAGGAGATTAAGCACATTGAGTTTCGGGCACCTCACTTCATGACGCTGCCAGACATACTGGAGCCAGAGGCGGGCTTCACGCGTGAATCCCGCCAAAGACAAAAACGAACCAAGGCACCAAACCTGGTTTGTCTCACCGCGTAAATCTCAATGAGGAACGTTCCAGCAAGCAATGGTGAAAAAAGAGCGGGCCATTTTGACAAAATGGGCACCCATGGGTGCTTTACTGCAGCTGCGAACGCAGCCCGCAGTAAAAAAAAACAATGGCAGTAAAAAGTAAACCACTGCCATCACCCGTTAATTGTAGAAAGGGTAACAAAAATGTTACATGAGAAACTAGACAAAGGGGGATACTAAGTAACCCCTCCAGCACCCTATGGTAAGATAGTGTGTGCTGGGTCGAGTTCCAAACTGCAAGTAAAGTCAATTTCACTTCACTGCTCTTGGAAACAGTAGTTTCACCAAGAGAAGGCATTTAAACCTTTGGGAAATCCAAGACTTCCGTGTGCCACTGCACTGAAGGTGCTGTGTGTCACAATGCAAAGATGATGCCTATATAGTTTGTCAGACTCCAAAACCAAAAAGAAACAGTGTTAAATCACAGAAAAATACATTTGTGCGTGGAAAAAGGTCTCAATCTCTCCAGGTTAAAAATGAAAAAGTCCTAGAGTCCAGCAAAAGTGCTGGGGGTCTTGAAGGTAGAGTGTAATTAGCACATTTCTGAGAATTCTCCCCAACAGACTACACCAGCCTTGTCCTCATGGCAATGGATAACCCAACTATTGGCAGCCACACTGATCTCAAGAGGGGTAAATGTGAGCTGTAGCGGTGCAACATAGATTTTCACAAATACAAGTATTCAAATAACACTTCTACACAAGGTTAATAATTATTTAACTGTACGTTTTTGAATAAGCCTTCTTTAGAAAGGGAAATATGAAACAATACAATATCCTTCAAATACACTTCCTCATATTTAAGTTAAGTAGATACCCTTTTGAGATTTCGCACAAACACACCCTGAGGTGACTTCAATTGCTAGGACACTGGACACAGATTTATCACTTGTTACACTTACTGCAATACTGAGGTTGTGGAAAAAGGAACAGGTTAGGGAAGGGAAAAAAGGTTAACAAGTTCTCTTAACAGGTGAGTACTTTACAATCCCCCAATGAAGTATAGGTTAGCCATTTCCCAGCAATACAAGTAACTTATGTACCACCTATGAGGGACAGTTAAAAACGAAGTCAATGGGTCAGAAGAGTTTGCAGGGAGCCAGGACAGCCAATGTCAATTTAGACAATGTCCAGGGAGTTGAGCCACTTCTTGTAGCTAGCATAAAAGTATTGCACAATGTTATATAGAGAGTTTGTAGCAAAAGAATCATTGTTGGGCCACAAGCCATAAGGCTTGTGAAGACAAAACTGCAAGCAACTCCGCAGAAAAAGCAGCTACTGCAAGTCTCCAGTGAGACAGACAAGCTACAGACCAAAGAAGGTAAGTACCCCTTTAGTCAAGACAGTACCTAAGGTTGGAACAAGAGGATCCAGCTGGTTTCTGTT
The DNA here is from genome assembly GCF_040938575.1 of Ambystoma mexicanum. Lineage (NCBI taxonomy): Eukaryota > Metazoa > Chordata > Amphibia > Caudata > Ambystomatidae > Ambystoma > Ambystoma mexicanum. Next base: position 323,252,729 of record NC_090935.1, read on the forward strand.
CAGGGTGCAATCCTGCAGTTCCTGGGCCTGTCGTGGAGACAAGAGGGAGGACGTCTGGAGGACTCCTGCACTGCAGTTTGAAAGTCGGCGTTGGAAATGGGCTCTTTCCCAATCAGCTGCACACCACGGTTTCAGGTAACGGCAAAAAGCACCAGTGCATTTCTTGGACACCTTGTGGGCTTTTCTTGCTTCTGGGGTCCAGCACTTTGTTGAGGTGGCTCATGCGTGGGTCGTCCTGCTTCGGGAGGGTCGTCTGGATCTTCCTGGAGGTCGGGCCCAGCTTAAGGACGATGCACTGGTTTCTGGTGTTCCTGACCCCAGGCACTCTGTTCCAGCAGCAGCAAGGAAGTACAGCCAGCAGGGAGAGGTGTTCCAGCAAAGTTCGTCTTTGGGGTCAGTTGGTCCCACCAACCCAAGAGAAGTCGTCGTCCATTCTGGGCATCTCTCGATACGAAATTCGGAGCTTCAGCACTGCAGCAGTGCTTCACCGGGCAAAACAATTGTCCAGGAGGGTGCAGTAAGCTTCTCTTCCAGTTTCTTTCTTCGGATCCTTCGTCCAGTGGTCTACTCTGCCTTCTGTTCAAGAGACCTCACCTTTTATGCAGGTTTCTCCGATTCAGGCACAGCCCAGCTGTCACTCACAGCGGGGTGGCTGTCCTCCATGGACAGCCAGCCAGCCAATCATCTTTGGGTGCATTCAGGCAACCTATGAGACCGAGGACAGGGAGTTGCACCTCCCTCGCTTCCTGCCCAGCCAGACGCACTGGAGCCAGAGGCGGGCTTCAGCAGTTCAGTCAGCCAAAAGCAAAACAAAAGGGTTCAACCTGGTTTGGCGCGTAGGGTAAAACCCAAGAAAGACCTTGCAAGCAAGAAATGGTGAAAAAAGAAGACCGGGGGCCATTTTGACAAAATAGGCACCCATGGGTGCAATACTGCAGCTGATGATTCAGCCTGCAGTAAAAACTTAAATGGTAGGAACATTAAACCACTGCCACCAGCCATTAAATGTAGTGAGAGTAACAAAAATGTTTACAGTAGTAAGTAGGAAAAGGGGCTACTAAGGAACCCCCCAGATAACCTGGGGTGTACTGGACCTACATAGGAAAAACAGGTAAGTAAAGTCAATTTCACTACTCTTGGGAACAGTAGTTTACCCAGGAGAAGGTATTTAAACCTAATGAGAAATCCAAAGGACCTCTCTGTGACACTGCACTGAGGGTGCTGTGTATCACAATACAAAAAGGTGATGCCTATGGGAGTTTGTATTTCTTTTGGTTTTGGAGTCTGAGAGTCCAAATCAGATCAACAATATGAGAGTGAGAAAAAGGTCGCACTCAGGGATAAATATTAAAAGTCCTAAAGTCCAGCAAAAGAGCTGACGATCGCAAAGGTTACAGGGAATTAACGCAGACATGAGAATTCTCTCAAATACAAGGTGATATCGCTGTTTTTTCACAGTCCAGACGACGCTCAAAATTTCTTGACAAACTTGAAGCAAGAGGGCACTCTTGTTTAACGCCCCAATAGCTCTTGATAGGGGCGGACAGGGTACCAGCATGGTACCAGCACGGTCAAGCCGAATATTTGTTTCCGTTCTTGAGTGCAATTCTTTTACTGCTCCAGTCGGGCTTTCCAGGCAATTCCATTTTATCAGTTTAGTCCACATCAACTCTCTGTTCGCACTGTCGAAGGCGTGGGCTAGGTCAATGAACGCTAGATATACTTTTGTCCCTTGTCGAATGGCCTCCATAGTCAACAGGTTAGTTATAAGCAGATTCAGTCCACAACCCACGCCCTTGACGAATCCGGTTTGCTTTGGATCGTATTTACCTGAGAGTTTTATCCATGCTGTCAAATGGTGTTGGAGTAGTGTAGCGACTACGTCGAGGAGCACAATCTGGCAGTAGTTTTTTGGTTCCGATCCATGTCCTTTTTAAAGACAAGTACCACGATTGCGCTCCTCCAGGACTCTGGAATTATGCAGTTGTCTAGGACCAAACTGAATAATAGACAACAAAAGTTGGTCCACTCTTGAGGATTCTCCTTAAGCATAAAGTGTGTTAGTCCGTCGGGACCTGTGGCTCGCGGCAAGCTATTCTGACTGATGTTCAACAGAATTATCTTCCCTCTCTATTTGGATCTCCCATCGTGAGAGTACAGGAAGTTCTGGATCATCTATCACGGCGTGCTTTGCAAACAGTATTGTAGTGATGGATCCACTGGAATTCTGATACCATATTACTAATTATGGCTGATGGTGGAGTAGATGTGTCATTCATAAATTTCCAAAACTCTTGTGTTCGTATACCCCACAGTGACCATCATTGCCTCTGCGTCATTTTGATACAAGATAGGTCTATGTGAGATTAACCATTTCTTGTACCTTTGTTTAGTTTTTTTGACTTCTTTAGTTTGATGATTTTTACAGCTCTTCATGGAGGTCTTGTTTTGCAAAGTTCTTTTCTTTGTTAGCACCTCGATGTTGTATGCATTCAGTTTTTTGAACTGCGTTTTACACATACCTACTGAGCTGGCTCTACATTTGTTCAACAAGACAATAGTCTATTTTATCCCGGTAGTTCTTTGTCATCTCTTGTTGCAGTGATCTTATAATAGTATCAACTTTCCTGCCGTCGAGTCTCAATCAGTTACATCCCGGCTCTACAGATATTATGTGAGGCCAATTTTTTTAGCCATTTTTAACAGTTCTTTCCAGAGTTATTTTGACCAATTTATGGCGACTGTGCTTCATATATGAGTAACATGCAATGTGACAGTTCTCTGGGCAATTCACTCTGAGACAAAGATGTAATCAAGTATCGATTCTTGTTGGTTTCTTTGTCAAGTCATTTTTTGGCGGAATGTCACCAATAATGTTTCTATTTAGTATGGATCAGTCCCACGCCTCCTTCCAGCCGCTCGAAGATTAGATTTAGATCTTCCTATTTTTGCCTTGTCCGATGCATTAACGTGTATACAATCGATATTCCGGTCACCACATAGTAAAATATTTGTACAACACTATGGTTTTAATACTGTTAATTATTTCAGAGATTTGATTAATAAATTGCATGATGCCAGCCGCTGAATGCTGTCAATAGACATTTATAATGTGCATTTTATTCCCAATACACTTTAGTTGATCTGGTAGTTTAAGTACGGTCTCTTGTATATATGGAGAATGGTACTTTGTGCTAACTATCCAGCATCCACTTTCTTTTTTGACTGGCAATAAACCTGCCATGGGCCAGCCTTTTTATCTTTTAATAGCCAGATTAGTGGTGATCGTGTACCCTTCTGCAATTGGTGCCTCCACAAAGCAAGTTTCTTGAAGGCACAAAATATCCATTGACCTTTATTCAGTGGCATTTTTATTGAACAAATGTGCATGACCCCTTGTGTGCCAGGTGCCGATGCAATGTGGTCTCTTTCGGAATTACCTGACGTTAACTGCGATTACTTCCACCCAATACACCGGAAATCCAACACCAATTTTCATAATTTTCTTCATCTGGATGCTCCTCCCCATTTTTATTTTTTGTGTCACCTTAATTATTGTTTTGTACAATTGTGATTCTTATCCAAATCTTTCATAGGTATCAATTTCTTCAACGCCACAGATTCAAAATTAGAAGAGGCCACTGGCCGATCTTTTCTGGTTCGGGTGTACCTCAGGTATTGTGATCTTAATTTTTTCCTCCTGCGGAAGTTCCTCACGGCATAGCGCATAATATATTCTTCGTCATGTTCATCATACTCAGATTCCTTGAATGTCAAAAACAAGGGGATTGATAAAGGAAGCAGCATTCAATATGTAGCTGATCATGGACGGACGACTGTATATGTAATAACCACACAATCATGCTTTTCTTCATCTAAAAATTCCACTGTTTTGATGTATTCTGACACTATGGTCCTTAGATGTGGAACATATTGTAGTAGCCGTAACGCATTCTTTCTGTTTAAGATTAGTCTGTCTTTGCGGACTGGATGCATTCCAGTCGTAGAATGATTGTGGCACATTTTGTGTTTATCCTTAGGATTTATATGTGCCATATGCTACAAAGTTTGTTTTTAGGTCCGACATGAATTTTTGGAATTAGGAGGGCCAGTTCTTGAGAGATCATTATCTTTCTGTCGCTGTTTGCAGCAGTATACCATATCTTAACTGATTTTTATTTTGCTTAATTTCTTTTCCAGCCGTTGAGAGGTGGTTCAGTTTGGGTCATAGATCTTTTAGGAGATTTTGTGCCTCTACTTTTGCTCGCTTTTCATTTAAGGTGTAGAAAGTTTGATGGTTTGTGTAGTTACGGCACATGTCTGATTCCATTTCGTCTCCCATATCAGAATTCAAGATGATTTCACATGCTCTTTGAGGCTACTTTCCATGGTAGTCCTAGAATCCGGGTGCCCTGGATCCAAGTGATTCTCCACAGAGTCAATACAAATAACGTTTGTTGCTACAGTTTTGGTCACCCCCCCCCCCCCATCTCTTCCGCATCTGTTTCGTATGTTGATAGATGTATAAGTTCCAATATACTATCATCGCCTGAGATCTCGTTCATTTACTGCTCTTGCATGTGTTGGTTTTTCGAAATTAATTATCGTTGGCTCTTCCAGTAATTTCGTGTTTATTTATTATCTTCGACGGATTGGCAGTAATGTTGAAATATTTGATGTTTAAGAAATTTTCTGGAACCTTTTTGCTGATTTTTCTTTTTTTCAATGGATCTTGCTCACATCAGACTTGATAGCGTGGAATATTGGATAATTCCCTTCGTTTTGCTGAACACAGGTGGTCCTTCATCAACTCAGCACACAAGTTTGTCGTTTGGGCTGTTTGTTGTTACTCCGGCCAAAGATTGCTGAAAGTCGGCAGTCACTTTTTGTGCTTTTTTTCCTCCTGCCTTCACTTTAAGAACGTAAATGCTTCAGGTGCCGCTTCAGCCAAGAGCCTTTTATCTTCTGAGTTGTTTTTTGATTGTGCCATCAACAATTTTGTTGCAACTTCCACTCTACCATTTTCTTTAGAGGCTCATTTTTTGTTTGCGAGTAATCCAATTTCCATATTCACGAGTTTGGAAATCAACATTGTGATAAATGTACTCTGATCTCTCAAATTATCGCTAAGTTGTTCGTACAACTTTAGGAAAGGGCAACAGAGATTGTTAGGGCCGACAATGTTCGGATTTAATTCCGAAATCACCTTTTCCACAATGTTTTTGATAGTGTGTCGGTCATAATTGGTTCTTTGCCTGCTTTACTTCCGATTGGAATGCATCGTCTTATTTTCGGACTACAAAAGATGAGTCAGACGAGTCATCCGGGGAATCGGTCCGGGTTTCACTGCCATACTTACTGCTACGTCTCCGACACCTGGATTTGTTTACTGATCCTCTGGGATTTACTCCTTTAGGACGGTGGAACGGCCCTCTCCGCTGCAAACAGGCAACAAACTGCTGGATTCCACCCTTCGTTTTTGGAGAAAAGCGCTGACATTCATTTCTGTACTTTGAAGTTGTTTTGGACATTTTTCTATGTAATTTGAGGGCCGACGTGCATATGCTTCACTTAGATTTCCTTCTCTTTGTTTGCAACTAACGTTGTGAGTCATTTGCAGCAGATCTCAAAGCAACTTATCTGCTAACTGCTAGTGAGTTGCGTCGGTGGGGAGTAGCAACTTTATCCTTTTCTTCTACTGTAGAATTGCAGAGTACATCCGGTTTTCCGGTCTCAAAGAGTTTGTCCAAGGAATGTAACTGTATACGAAGGGGGCAACATGCGTTAAAAGCAGCCTCAGAGATGTTAAAGGGCACATGTTCTACATCATTTAGGCCCTTCTGAAATGCGTTAAGGGTAGTGGTCACGTGTTTTAGCTCACATCTCACACTTGAAATATTTGCAACATTCATATCATGTACATTTGTGGAGTGTGTTTCATCTCACACGCTTTGCAGGTTCGTACCACTATCAAAAGGCATAGGCTTCATTACCCAATGCCTCATCTGATGCATCACCTTCGCCGTTTACAGGCTGTGCTTCAAGATTATTCAAAGAGGTAGCAAGGTTTACAGACGTGTGGACAGTCATTAGCTCATTATGCTAATTATGCACCAATGTTTGTTTTCCACAGTCAGTCTGTTCATCTTTGCTATGGTTACATGAGTCACTCCTAGTTACTCCCTCACCACCGGCCACTCTGTCCACACTTCTCGGTGTCTCCGCCGCACGCCAAGCAAGGACGAGCAGCTGAGGAACACCAGGGGAGGCTAGACTGAGTTAACCCGAGTAAGGTCCCCAAGACTTTTTAGATGGGGGCAACATGAACCTGCGTTCAGAGCAATCAACAGGGGTTCCCGGAAGCTTCAAGTTTACGCTAGTATCAATAAAACCATTAGAATCAGTTGGGTCAGCCAGGAGTCACAAGAGAGGTCGTTTCACTTTTTGACGGCGATGTCCTCAGTCACTCACCACACCCACAGGCAAGATGGAGGGACACCGTGGCTGTTGAAGTCTTATCTGGGGGTAGGTTATAGGAGGAGGCAGCTAACCGTGTTCCATCGTTAGTCAAAAGCTGCCAGGGTTTTTCCAAATGGATTGCAGCCATACCACAACCCACGCAAACCCCCCCGCAAACAGGACAAACACTCCCTGCACTCTGCAATGCGTCGGAGGCACGGTATTTAAGTCTTTGGGCTCCTCCTTGCTGTGAACAGTGAGAAAATCCTCGCTCAGCAGTGAAAAACCAGTGTATTCACCAAAATTAAGGAACAGGGATTCAAACACAACAAACACTCCACGCACTTAATACATTTTAAAAAGGGATCCAAATATCCTTTCTACCCTTGGGAACTGTAGTTCTCTCAGGGTTCGCCAGAGAAAGCTAACAATATATATGTGCCAAAAGTTGTCGACAATGAACAAATAAAAATAATAAAAAGCACTATAGAGTGTCTACAAAATGACACCCATAAAAAGGAGAAGAAGATTCTGCGAGTGTGGGAAAAGGTTCCCACTCTGAGGTATAAGGAAAAAGAATACACCAGTAAAATCAAAACGTTCTGAGGTTGACACAAGTCATTACTATGAAAATCTTACCCAACAACCTCACCCTCTTGTGAGGCAAAAAAACCTTGGGGGTCATCTTCGACCCCACTCTCTCCTCTCCACACATCATGGACCTTTCCAGAAAGGCCCATTTCCAGCTGCACCATTTCTGAGGTATTCTCCATTTTCTCAGCTTCCCCCAGAAGCTTACCATCTGCAGAGCCCTGGTTCTCCCTAGGCTGGACTACTGCAACAGCCTCTTTCTTAATCTGCCTCTTTTTGCCCTCTAGAACTCATCCAGAAAAGGACAACACTTCTCCTTGGCCTCAAGCCTAGAGACTGCATCTCTCCGGCCCCAAAATCCCTCCATTGGCTCCCGGTGGCAGCAAGGATCAAGTTCAAGACACTGCTTGCTGGAGCCCTCGCAATCTCCAACTCTCTTCCCAAGTACCTTCCTACTAGAGCCCTCAGCTAATCAACCTCTAATTCTCTGCGGGCGAGTCACTTCTCCAAGCAGAGATTGGGGTTAGACCCCTCTCCTCTGCCGGTGCCTCCCTCTAGAACGGCCTCCATGCCTCTCCCTGCCTTGAGCCGTATCTCCTTAAGTTCTGGAAGCTCCTGAAACCTTCCTTTACTCCTCTTCTTTCCCTCTCCCCTGCTAACCTTCCCTTGCACCTGTAACATTCTGCTGACTGGCTGCTTGGTGTTCCTCTTGAGTCCTACAGAGGAACACCTAGCTCCATGCCCACTTATCCCCTGCACTTCTTGTCTTCACACTTGCACAATCTAAATGATTCTAGGCCTAGCAAGATAGTTTGTCTTGCCCTCCCTTGTTAACGCTCCCTTGCCTGGTTGCACCATGAAACAAAAGTGTATGGGCGCATTATAAATATATATCGTATCATATTTGGAAACCAAGTGAATATTGTAGGAAGTCCTTGTTGAACAAGCACATCAGGCAGGGAGCCCTTTTTGGAGAAAGATACCTGGCAGGAGAGTACGCCATGGGATCTAAAGAATCTATTCAAGAAGGACTAGCAGGGAAGTATACCAGGAAACTATCTATGGTACAGTTGTGTAAAGAAACAGACACCTGTGAAGCCATTTTGTAAAAGACATTTAGCCAGCCTTTCAAGTAGAAGAGATGACTTGCTATCCTTCAAACATGGTTTTTCAAGCACTACTTTCTACTACTTCTGAGGAATCATTGTTTGAAAATACACGTTTCGCCATTCTTAAAGTGTTTTATGAAAGATTTCACTCCGGCTTTGAAAAGAACACTTTCGTTATCTTACCTGAAATAATTCCAGGGGAAGGAAATCTCTCCTGGATTCAAAGACTATCAGTTGAATTTTCATTTTTGATTTCTATACACTTTTTGCTTAGCCAGAATCTGAAACATTTACCTTGCAACCTTAATTGTTTAAGTGTGAGGGTCAGATATGTTTTGGACACAAGGACTGTTTGCATAATTTTGACGATGAGACAAACTGATCTTTAGCTTTGGTTTCCTAGGTAGGAAAACTACTTAGAGCAGGGACAGAAAGGCCATTATCCGACCACTTTAACTTAATAAAGAAGTCTGATGTTGACACATTACAACTTTGTGTCCGCCTCATTTCTGATCCATCACAGTAGGCCTCAGTGTTAATCCTCAACATTTTTTATCTGGGGCTCTGTGTTTTTCATCCAACGGCGCGCTAGAGGGCGTGTAGTTATTGTTAAGCTGCTAAACCCATAGGAAGACCATTTTTTTTGGCAGCTTCGGTCCCCTGGAGGAATCCTCACCAAACTTTGCAAAAAAATATTTTAGTATGCGCTGAATTTTTGTTGGTAAGTTTGGTGAGGTTTCGTGCAGGTGTGGAAAAGTTATAAGTGGGGGTCCCCAAATGTTCTTTTTCCATAGACTGAATGGGCTAAAAAATTGGCGCACAGCTACAGGCCGAAAGGCTGGGTGGATTTGCACCACATTTGTAGCAGGAGTGGGGGCTTGGGTCAGAAAGCGTGCTTTTTTGTGTTTGGTGGAAATCCGAACTGTAATTTTGTTGCAAAGAACTGAAATGTGCGTCTCAAATACTTAGTGGTATCTGGCTCAGCGGACAGAAGTCTCATTGGCTTGCAGTACGCTGTGCCATCGATGAACTTTGGACGTAGCCGATGGTAGGCTGGAGGGAAGCATGCTGTGCGTCCATGTTTTTGGGAAATGCTGCCATGGTATATCTGAGGAGAGTGTTGTGGTGTGTGTGCCAAGCCCCTACGGCATTGTGTGCATGGTTGGGGCTCTTGTACGTAACAGTGTGTCCACTACAATTAGTCATATCTGGCTCCGCACCAGCGTCCCATTTCCCTGTTCGCTCAAAAATTTGGATTCCACTGAAGTGCGGTGCGGTGACGTGCTGGGCGCCATATGTTTTCAATACCGCCGGCAATAGTATTACTGGCACGCCCTGTGTCGACACCCATTTTCGCGTTTCGAAAAACAAACTGATACTCCGCAGCTTCCACTAGATGTCGGCCTATGCACAGCATGTGATCTAAGCAGATTCAACAAGACTCAAACTATGGTACGTTGTGTGTGGTAAGTCTGTAGCCCCTTCGATGCATGGCTGGAGCCCTTGCAATGAGAAATATGTCCACTGCTTGAAAAGCCATGTCCATTGGTTGCAAGTAGGTGTGACATTGTTGCTGAGAAATATTGATATCTCAGAAGAACGGGTTGACTGCGTACTGTTACAAGTCAACTCCCAAGCAGTAAGAAGTTCACTGATGGGCGCAAAAGATGAAATTCTACGCCTTGGTTTCGAGATCTTGGAATATCTCGAGCCGACGAGACTGAATGGAGCAGAAGGTATTGATAGGCGAGAGTCAAAGAGCTCTCCGAGTCACCGGCGTGACCAGATCCGTAAGCACTTGAACTCAAACTCGACTTCTGCCATGAGCAAAAGGACCACACAACAATCTGGAAAAAAAACATTAACTAGACAACGATGGATTTGAAGCCATCAACACTCTGATTTCGTGGAACACCAGAGGCTCCAGCCACTTATACAACAACTTCCCAGTGGACCTTTCAGATAATTTCGTAATATGCCTGCAGGAAGCTTGGATGCGTCAACCTCCTGTAAACGATGGATATCAAATATTGATAAACCCTGCAAGTAAGAACAAAAGAGGTCGCCCATTCTCGGGGCTATTGACGCTGATAAAAATAGGAACAAGCTGCGAAGTGGTGGATTCAACAAACCCAAACGGATATGTCCAGTCAACCCTACTTGAAAGAAAAACAAGTGGAGCTGTAAATGAGCATCACACATCTCAACATTTATTACTACTCAATGTATACTGGAACCCTGTAAAGATCTTGACAGGGGCATTCATTCAATAACAACAATAATCGACAAAAAGCTGACGAGCCTTCAAAACCTCTGGATAATTGTGTGCGGCGACTTAAATACAACTTTGTTCAATGGAAACCATCAGAAAAGCATTCTTCGCTGCCACAAAGACTTCAGGGCTACCTCTAAAAGAGCCCGATGGACTGAGGCAATGGAATCCAGAGATTGCACCATGGTCAACGGAAACGTGCCTGGCGATTCTCCGCCACAAATCACGTGGATAAGTATGGGATTAAAGAAAACACTAGACTACATTTGTGTTTCGAACAACGTGATGCACAAAATCACCAACCTGCAGATAACACCGACGCATAACAGTGATCACTACCCCTTGAAAATGTCCTGGCAACCTTGGTGTAAGCGCTTGAGTGGCACGTCCTGCACTCAATTAGAAGTGAACTCTGGCCGTAACAGGCTTAGGAAGAATACAAATCAGATCCGGCAACTAACTTCTGTTTTTCAGTCAGAAAACAAAGAAAGCTCAGAGTTCATAAATTATCCAGCAATCCTTCTAAATTTGAATACGCACACCTCAAGAAATCCTCGTCCAGTATCTAAATCACAAACACACGTGGAGCACCAGCTTGAATAATGAAAAGAAGAAATTGAGAAAAGACCTAAAAGACCTGCGATCCAGATTTGGCACCAACAATGCAAGCATAAAACAAACAACGTAAACAAAGATACCAAAACTGGTTAATAGCTTTCGCAACCCAGCGAGATCAAGAACGCGGCGAGGCGATGCTTTCCTTGATAAGAACACAAAACACCAGAGATATTTGGAAAATTCTAAATCAAGACCACCTAAACCAAGCCGCAACCATGGCAAATGGAGTACCCGAGGCGGCATGGGTGAGTCACTTCCAGAAAGTATTCTCATCCCATGGCTGTTCGACGGAGGAAGAAAACAACTGTTGACTTGGGCTGGGAAACAACAGACGGTGGACAACATAATCTGTGCCATAGCAATACTAAAAAACTCTAGAGCGGCTGGCCCAGATGGCATTACAAACATAATGCTAAAACAACATCCTCATGAATGGGCCAAGTTCATGGCCGAATTGTTTGTGATAATAGCAAAATCTAAGAAAATTCCATCATCCTGGTCCGAGGCAATAATCGTCCCAATTTATAAGAAAGGCAACAGGGACGTCCCTGTCAATTATCGACCAATTGCCTTACTAGACACCATTGGAAAAGTATTTGCAGCCTTCTTACAGAATAAAATCTCAGCTTGGGCCCTTCAATTTGAGCTAAACTATGTAAGGCAAACCGGTTTCACCAAGGGAGTAGGAACGGAAAACAATCTTTCCATACTAAACCTCCTGAAACTAGAAACCCTGCGAAGAAAAGAAAAACTGTTTCTCGCATTTATAGACATGCAACAAGCTTTTGATGGAATAAATCAGGCAAAGCTTTGGGGAAAGCTGAAGAAATGGAACTGCCCAGATACCATACTAAATCCCATAAAGGCCCTGCATGATTTAACCTCTATAAGAATTAGGCTAAATGAAAATGGCGACCTCTCTGAACCGATAGCAACAAACAAGGGAGTGAAGCAAGGCTGCCCACTGGCAGCGGTTCTTTTCAAACTATAGATCGCGGATGTGTCTGGAACGCTAGAAAAAACTCAATGCTTCCCTCCCAAAATCAACGGCAACCCTGTAAGCTGTCTGATCTATGCAGACGATCTTGTATTGATCGACAAAATGCAAATTGGCTTAAAGATGTTATTAAATACGCTGAACATATATATGGTGGAATATGACCTGAAGATCAACGTGGAAAAAACAAAGATACTGAAGCTCGGCCCCGTCGAGGGTCAGAGAAATAAGAACTTCAAGTGGACAATAACAACGTCCCGATTGAGGTAGTGAATGTGATCCGCTATCTAGGTATATCCTTCAGCACGTCAATAAGAGAACAGAGTTGGGTGACTGAACTTGAAAGAATCAAAATACTAGCTCTGCAAGGAGCTAGAATTCACTCACAATATGGGAAATTTTCCTTGATTCCAGTACGAACCTTCTACTTACAAAAGGTGATACCAGCAATAACGTTTGGAGCCGAGTCAGGCTGGAACATTGACTATAAGATCTGGTCAAAATTTGAAGGTCTGTTTTGGCGATGTGCGCTAAGACTGCCTAAATACTTATCAGTGACAGTAATCCGTCATGAATTGGGATTGGAGCCTATGTATGGAGCAGTCATTTGGAAATCGATGGCTTTGTTGCGAAAGATGTCAATTGAAAAGCCAGAACAGGCATTTAAACTGTTTACCTCACAAAAAAACCCAAATATGGAAACCTTACAGGAACTGTGGTCTGAAAAAGTAAAAACAAATCTGCAAGCCGCAAATGTCACCATGGAGATGCTACTAGAACATCCTCAAAATGCCAAAAAAACTGAGGCAATGGCTATGGATTGACAACTTGGAAAAATATCATGAATTAAAGACCGCCTTGGATTTGGGGCTCGAACAAGCTGGACCAACTGCTGAAATATTTGAGTAAATTCCCGTCTCGTTAGAGATGGGTTTCTGCGCCTAAGAACAAACATTTAAAAGACGAGGCATTCATGTTTTGTTCGGCACATTGATAATGTAAAGGATCTTCTCTGTAGGTTCTGCGCGAATCATCTGGAAACGACAAAGCATACTAACAGAATGTCATTTGCTTAAAGATCTAAGAACTCTACACCTGTTTAAGTTCGCTCCTCTTACTGACAATATGGATGAATTGTGGTTGCGAATTTTAAGCGGGAATTCAGTTCACCCGACTTGTGCAGTAATAAACTTTTTGGAGAAAATGGTAAACTGAATGGTCTATGGATCTTCGAACCTTGACAATTCACAAATGTGAAATGAAGAGACTGATGAGGAAAGTTGATAACAAAAGTTGTAATAAAAGTTTGTAAGAAACTAGATATTACAAATAAAATTTTAAAAAAATAAAAATTGTTGCTTTGTGCATGGTTTGGCTGCATTGCACACATTGTTGCTTGCACGGGTGTGGCGATTGTTAGAACATCCTACAGTTGTCAGTGTACGGGTGGAGATACAGCAGTGAGCAGTCCTGCAGTGTGTCCACTGGGTCCAGTTTTAGAATAGTGTCCATATAGAAGAGGGTAGGTTAAACTGTTCTTTTATATGTGCTTGGGAGGTCTGCATTGCACCGATTAGTAAGTGTTGTACTGCACTATGCAGTATTGTTTCTATGCACGTAGTACAGTGTTGGGAGCAGAACCAATGTTGTGAAGATTTTGTTAGGTTGGCATGACTACAATGCTTTGTGAATGGAAGTGGGTAGTGGTGCCAAACATTGTGGTATGTTTCTGCATTATGGCAAGTGGAACATGTGTGCTTGCATTCCTGCTCTATGGTGCAGCTGTTGGATAGAAGTGCTGATCCCTAAATTGCCTTTGTGAATTCTGGCACATGGCTACATGTTCGCCTGCATGGCTCCGTTATGTTGTGGTGGGCGTGGGCAAGGCCTAGACGGTTGGCTGCATGGCCACAGGCCATGCAGCCACCAGTCTAGGCCTAGGTCTTCACCACAGCCACAACATAATGCAGATGTAACTCTGCAAGTCTTTGAAGGTGGGGACCTTTACACAATGGTTGTGGAGGACAGCGTAGACTTGGTAGAACAGCAGAAGTGAGCTGCTATGCATACATTAGCATATGATGTAGGTGTTGGGGGTAAATCTCACAAATGTGCTAATTCCCTCTACCTTGTAGATTCTCCACCCCCACCCCCCGAGCTACGTTGCTGGATTTTGAGGACTTGATTGTTTTTCCCACTATCCCATGTATTTTGATGTGAGTTTATACACCGTTTCATTTTGGTTATGGAGTCTAACCAACCATAGGCATCATCTTTACAATTGTGTCACAAAGCACCTTCAGTGCAGTGACCTGGGAAGTCTTTCCCAAGGTTGAAATACCTTCTCTTGGATCAACTACTGTTTCCCAGAACAGTGGACTGAAATTAACTTCACTTAGCCCTGTAAAATTCTTGACCCAGCACACCCCATCAATAGTGTGCTGGAGGGGTTACTTAGTAATCCCTGGGTCTAGTTACTCATTTAACCGTCAAATGTTACCCTTTCCTCTCAGAATGGCTGGTGGCAGTGGTTTTGCAAAGTACTACCATGATTTACCCCAACCACGAACTGTTTGCAGTTCCGGTAACGTTAAATCGCGGGAGTCATGTTTTTCAAGATGGCGCCCGAGTCGCCTTTGTTAAAACGGTCCAGGTTTGGTCTCTTTGTTTATTCGCATTTGGCGGGCTTCAGGAGTGAAACCGGCCTCTGAATCCAGAGTGTCTGGGGTAGTTAGGAGGGAGGTGTTTGAAGCTCCCTGTGCTCCGTCTCCTAGGAGACTCAAATGCACTTTGTGGTGATTGGCTGGCTGACTGTCCGGCAAGGACAGCCACCCTGCTGGGTGAGTGGCATCTAGGCTGGAATGAATGGGAGAGAACTGAATAAAAAGACGATTTTCTTGGCTTTGAAGGCAGAGTCGACCACTGGATGAAGGAAACGAAGAAGAGCTTGAAGAGGACAGCTACTACAACTCCTGGACAGTTGGGTTGCCCGGTAAAGCCCTGCTGCAGGTCCAAATCGTCAAATTCGCATCGACAGAAGCCGTGCAAGGACGACTTCTCCCTTTGAGTTGGTGGAACCAGTCAACTCCCAATTAAGCCACCTGGACACCCATCTCAGAGCTGGTTGCATTTCCTTAGAGTGCCGCAGGAAACCATAGAGCCAGGGAGAGGGACATCAGATTGTGTGCGTTGCTTGTAAGCTGGCCGAAAGCTTTTGGAAGATCCTCCGGACTCCCACGAAGCAGGACTGACCAAACCTGACCCGCCCCACCCCCCTCAGTTGAGTGCGGGACCTCAGATGTGAGGAAAGTCCACCTTGACAGCCAGGAACCGCGCTTATTGCCATTTGCTGTATCACAAGGAGCTGAAACGCGAAAAAGCCACTGAAAGAAAAGTTTGCCTGTTGCCAGCATTGACGGTGCCAGTATAGTGCAGGAGTCCCGACATCCTCCCTCTTGTCCCCACGACTGAGGCCCAGGAACAGTGAGATCTGCAGAGCTGTACAGTAACAGAAGTCTTCAGCTGCATCTTTTTCTTCTTTACTAAGGTACTGTAAAACCTAGCATAGGAGAACTCGCCTCTTACTATGGAAGTGCTTGTAACTCCTGCAACTCACAAGTCTAATCAGCTTCTGGCCCTACATTTGATTCTTCTTGTTCTCAAAGACTCCTAAGAACTTGTGCAAAGTCTTTTCCATTTACTTACCTGAGCTGCTGCATCCTATACAAAGACTTTGGCCTATTGACGTTGGCTTAGGCTACTGAATTGAATGACTCTTCTCAGAGCTATCAGAAAGTATTTGCCTTATTAATGACTATTTGTATTTCTTGTGTTCTAATAACATTTGCCTTTTACTTAATTTTTAAAGAGTATTCTGTATGACAACAGTGAGGTATTAAAGTCCCCAGCACCCTTGTTACTGATGTCACCTGTGGGTGTACGTTGTGTCTGTGGGCCATCCCACAAGGGCCTTGTCGGATTCAGAAACTCTGATTGTACAGTATTGAAGTAGATTTGTGTGTTACTATTCTATTGCTCCCTTTTGAAGAAGGCTTTATAACTGACTGATAAGTTATTAATTGTTTATGCAAGAAACCTCGAGTGTAAGATTTTATTTGAATACCTGCAACTGTGAATCTTTGTGTAACTCCACTACAGCTCACATTTCCCCTCTTGAGATAAGCCCGGCTGCTCAACACGCAACCAAAACTGTGTAGTACAAGCTTATACCAAAGGTTGGGTTGCCTATACATGTAGTCATAGTTGTTTGTAGTGTTCCCAGAGGGTACTGCATTCAAACTTTGCCTAACAGCATGTCATTGCACGTGTTGCACTTTAGCAAGTCACATGTGACCATTTGCGTTTGCTAGGGTCTGCCCTTTGTAAAACCCTTCAAATGTTGCGTTGCATGCATGGCTGGAGCCCTTGCACCAACAAGTATATCGACTGGTTGCAAGTAGGTTTGACATGGGGGATAGCTCAGTGGCAACGTGCACGCTTTGGAAGCAAGACGACACTAGGCAACACAGGTTCGATCCCCGGGTCCGTGCTTGGAAACCTCTGGGTATTTAAGCGTGCAAATAAGGCAAAAAATAAAAAAATAAACCAATTACACAAAAGAAAAATTCCTGTAACAGCGCCTCGATGCCCGTGGGCTGTGTGAGCGCTTTAACAAATGCAAAATATGGTTGCTTTGCGTGCGATTTGGCTACATTGCATACATTGTTGGTTACATGGGTGTGGTGATTGTTAGAGCATCTATTTTATCAATCATATGTCAGTGCATGGCTGGAGATGATGCAGTGAGCAGTGCTGCAGCGTGTACAGTGGGTGCAGTGTCGCAATACTGTCCGTATGGAAGAGGGTAGGGTTGAAGTGGATGCAATATGTGCTTTGGTAGTTTGCATTGAGCAGACTAGTAAGTGGTGTACTGCAGTCTACATTATTGCTTGTATGCAGTTACTTCTTACAGTTGTGGCTGCATGGGTGGAGATGCTGCAGTGAGATTAGTGTAGAAGAGGGTACATTTGAACTGGTTCTTCTATGTGCTTCGGTAGTCTGCATTGCGCAATTAAGTAAGCGTAAGTGTTGACGTGCACTATGCAGTATTGCTTCTATGTACTTACTAGAGTGTTGGGAGCAGGACCAATGTTGTCAAGAATGTGCCGTTTGGTTGGCAGTAATAGAATGCTTTGTGATGGAAGAGGGTAGGGGTGCCAACCAGTGTGGTATGTGTGTGGATTATGGTGACTGGAACATGTTTGCAGGCATTGCTGCATTATGGGGCGGCAGTTAGGTAGAAGTGCTGGTGCCTATGTTGCCTTTGGAAATTTTGGAACCTGGCTACATGTTCGCCTGCATGGCTCTTATTTTGTGGTGGGTGTGGCCAAGGCCTAGACTGTTGGGTGCATGGCCAAAGGCCGTAGCACATAGGCCATGCACCCAACAGCCTAGCCCTTCACCACAACACAATGCAGGCACGCAGTTGTAACTCTGCATGTATTTGAAGTTGGTCACTTTTACACAATGGTTGTGGAGGACATTGTAGACTTGGTAGAACAGCAGAAGTGAGCTGCTATGCGTAGATTAGCATATGGTGCAGTGCATTTCACCTGTTGCACAATAGGGAACCACATGTGACCGTTTGCTGTGTTTAGGCCCTTATAAGACCTTTGCTTTAGGAAGTGCTGTAAGATATTGCAGCATGAAAGGAGTGCTCAGCACCACACATGTAAAATATGGCCAATGTACACAGGCACCTACATACCGTTCAGCACACCCGACGCAACGTTATGCAGCCATGCATGCAAATATGTGGCCAGGGTAAAAGCTGGCAGGCTCAATTGCAGATGGGGAGTGCATTGCACATGACATGAGCCTTTAAATATAAGGTGTACTACGGTGTGTTCTCTGTGGTGAGGGGCTAGCGCCTTGGATGCATGGCTGGAGTGGAAAGGGAAGAAAGTCTGTCCCTGCTTTACTGGGGCACGGCCCTCACTGTAGCTGAGAAAGCGCACGTGCCACATCCTGCCCTTTTATGCATGGTGGGCTTGGAAGTGGAACTGTGAGAATTAGCCAATCAGGTGTCGAGGGTGTGCCTCACAGCAAGGGCCGGTACCATTCCCCCCCCCCCACCCCATCAGTCTGTGTAGTGAGGGTGGCAGGCAGCGATGGAGAGGCGCAAAGTCCCAATAGTAGGCGATACCTTTTTTTGCAGCATATGGTCTGCAAGGATGTTTTAAAGCTCTGCTGCCCTACAGGAGTGCCCCTGTTGGCTGCAGCAGATGTGTAAAATGCTGCACATGAAATTCCACTACTGCATTGTTGGAAGGGCAGTACCCTGCCCACAGTTCAGTTTGTCACATGCAGTACGGACACTTCAAAGTACGGCATTAGCAGTAGGACTAGCATTCACAGAGATGAATACATTCTGGAACTGAACTGTATAAACTGCACTTTTCTTGATTTAATTGCGAACTGCATAACGTGTATTTCTCCTGTAACTAAGTTCTTAAGCAATCTTGTACTGTTTGCGCCCAGCTACCCCTTCGGGTTTGGTTCTGCGCTATACCAAATAAACAAACAAATACAAGAATGCTTACAACGAGAAATGCAGCTTCATTAAGTGGAGCAGGAAGATAATTATTCAGCGAGCCCCATGCGGCTACAGTACTTTTCTAACCAACACTGATATTCTTTGAGCTCCGAAGAATCTGCTGTCTGCTTACTTCTCTTTACATGCACTAGTATATGCGTGACCAAGCCGCACCAGCTTTGCCATTTTGCAGACTCACTACAAACTATCACACCGGCAGTTAAATGTTTGCTCCAACTCTACGAACCGCAGGTGAATCCTTGACACTTTCCATCACAGTGCTCAGTGCCGAGACGGTGTGTCCGTTTCACAGGTCACGGAAAGGCAAGCAGCACATCAATCAAATTAATGCAACATGTAACACGCCCACCGTACACTGGTGGTCGCTGTTCCTCATTTTCAGTGGGCCTCATACAGCCAGGCGTGCTGCAGCTATAAATTGGTAGATTTGCACAGCAAGCCACATAGTCGCCAGGACTACTTGAAATGCGGTAACCTACCATATGAATCCATAGGGCTAGCGACAGGGGCGGTTTTACCAGCACACAGAGGATGCCCTACCTATGCACATGGCTGTACAACAGATACATGTGCGCTCCCACAACTGATTAAGAATGCATTAGAAGATGCAGCAAGTACTGGAGTCCTACAGATACCTGCGGTGTGATTGCACATACGCCGGCCAGGTGCAGTCTCCCTAGGAAACCTCCATATTGCTTACCTGCAGTTATCTGGGATAGTACTGTGCGGCAGAGATTCACCATGCAATGTTAACTCAAAAAGAAAAACCGCTTACACGCTCACCAACACTTAACATGTACACCTTTAATTTCTAGAATTCAACACTATTAGGGAAGGGGTAGCACAAATAGATATATACACAGGGGAATTTGGGCTTTCAATAAGTTTGTCATGAGGGCAGCCAAGAAATCAGTGACAAAACGATGTTACCGGGACATTATGGTTCAATTCCAATACCAAAAACCTATCCACTTCACAGCTAACACTATGCTAAAGGAAGGTTCTGGTTACAGCGCCCTACTAAAAACCTATCAAATTCAGTGAAAAAACGTTGGTAAAGGGACGTTATGCTTCAGTTGCCCCAAGAACAACCTATCAAATTCAGTGCAAAAACTTTTGTTACAGGGACATTAGTTACTTAGTAATAACAACCTATCCATAATATGGTTACAAGTAAAACCGAAAACCCCCAGAAATTTGCCAGTTATGGTAAGCTAAGCAACCATAACTCGCGCCACCACTGTGCCCTGCTAAGACTAACACCCATGACTTCAAAGATGACATGACAAATGTATTTGATGACATCACCAATGACATGTCTGGCTCCCTCTTTTTGTTCACCGACATGTAGGGCAGGTGGTTTTCTTCACTGACAGTCAGGAAGTAAACATTCAAAAGGTACTAGGTCTGTAGACCTTACCCTTACCATATGTAACCAGAACCTTCCTTTAGTATAGTTTTTTCAGTAAAGGGGATAGGTGTTTAGTAGTGCAACTTAACCTTAACGTCCCGTTAGCAATGTTTTTGTTAGATATATATAATACATTACTCACCGTAATCGTATTTCTGATGCTTGTATCTGCTTAGATTCACAT
Source organism: Ambystoma mexicanum (assembly GCF_040938575.1). NCBI lineage: Eukaryota > Metazoa > Chordata > Amphibia > Caudata > Ambystomatidae > Ambystoma > Ambystoma mexicanum. The sequence goes on from NC_090935.1 coordinate 323,272,986, forward strand.
GCTGTGCATAGGCCGACATCTAGTGGAAGCTGCGGAGCATTACAGTTTGTTTTTTCGAAACTCGAAAATGGGCGTCGACACAGGGCGTGCCAGTAATACTATCCCTAGTGTGACGTCCACTGTACCCAAGATCCCTCACGCGTCTAGGATCCTCAGATTGTATTTTTTCTGACATGAGGAGTAGCGTGAGTACAGATAATCCAAGCAGATAGACAGAAAGGTAAGACTACAAGCAATTATGCGCCTTCTCTCGGAGGGGAGGCAGGGTGGGTCGCATGTGAATCTAAGCAGATACAAGCATCATAAATACGATTAAGGTGAGTAATGTATCCCTTCTGAGGCTTGTGGAATCTGCTTAGATCACATGCTGTGCATAGATTAGCAAGCAGTACCAGAAGGAGGTTGGAAGTGAGAAGGGTCATGAGCAAATAAATGTCTTAGAACCGCTTGTCCCACTTGTGTATCTGTCTTGGAATGGGTGTCAATGCAGTAATGCTGAGTAAAAGTGTGAATAGAGCTCCAAGTAGCTGCTTTGCAAATGGTGTCGAGGGAACATTTGCAATGAAAGCCAGAGTGGCCCCAATGCCTCTAGTAGAGTGGGCCCTTGGCGTAAAAGGCAGAGTCTTTTCAGAGAGTGAGTAACACAGCTGGATACAGTTAATAATCCACTTCGAGATGGCTCCTTTAGAGACGCGATCCCCCTCTCTGCCTGTAGCTACGGAGACAAACAGTTGATCTGTTTTCCTTAGCGGTCTTGTTTTATTTACATAGTAGAGGTCCGCCCTACGCACATCTAGGGTATGTAGTTTCACCTCAGCCGAGCTTTGCGGGTTCTGGATGAAAGCCGGAAGCTCGATGGACTGGTTTACATGGAATTTTGATATAAATTTAGGTGAGAACCTAGGGTGTGTGCGTAAAACCAGTTTGTCTTTATGGGTAGTAAAGAAGGGATCCTGCACTGACAGAGCCTGAATTTCACTGACCCTTCTTATAGAAGTAATAGCTACTAAGAAGGCCATTTTATAAGTCAGGTGTTTGAGACTGCTTTTATGCATGGGTTGGAAAGGGGGGCCCATGAGCTTGGCTAGCACCACATTAAGGTCCCACCCTGGCGGTGGGTTTGAAATAGGAGGGTGAAGTCTCTTTACTCCTTCCATGAAGGCTTGAACTACTGGTACTTTCCACCACGAGCCTTTGCTATGGGAAGTGGTGTAAGCCGAGAGAGCTGCCAGGTGTACTTTCAGTGAGTTAAAAACCAATCCTGCATCCAGCAGGTGGAGCATGTATGTAACAATAGTGGAAGGAATGCAATCAACTGGGTTGATTTGTCTACTCTGGCACCAGATAACAAACCTCTTCCACTTGTGCCTTGTGTTTGGCTTCCTAGATTCCTTTAGGATGTCCATACACCTCTGTGGCAATTTGAGGTGTCCAAACTCTATGACCTCAGGAGCCATGCTGCCAGGTTCATTGAATTGGGTTGCTGGTGCACTGTTTGACTTTGGTGCTGGGACAGTAGGTTGTACCAGGCTGGAAGTTTGATGGGCTCGCACACCGCCATCCTGCGTAGGTGTGGGAACCACGGTTGTCTTGCCCACATAGGAGCAACTAGGACGAGCGTCATCGATTCCCTGTTCATCTTGTTCACCACTTTCCTGATGAGAGGAGTTGGTGGAAAAGCATACGCAAACATCCCTGACCAGTTCATCCACAGGGTGTTCCCCTGGGAGTCTGGTTGGGGGAACCTGGATGCAAATCCTGGGCATTGTTTGTTTTCGCTTGTGGCGAATAAGTCTATAGTGGGGAAACCCCACTTAGAGAAGATATCTTCTACGACCTCTCTGTGAAGAACCCATTCGTGTTCCTCTGGGAGGGAGTCTCTGCTCAGAGCATCCGCTAGGGAATTGAGCTCCCCTGGAGCATGTTGTGATGACAGGGAGATGTTCTGTCTAAGTGCCCATATCCAGATTTTCTGGGCAAGCTTGGAGTCCCTCCTTGCTTGTTCAGGTAGAACATGGCTGTAGTGCTGTCCGTCCGGATTGGCACTGACAGGTTTAGTAGATGGGGCTCGAACGCCTGAAGCGCTCTGAATACTGCCAGAAGCTCTAGCAGGTTGATGTGGTTCTTGGCCACTGAGTGAGACCAGAGAACCTGAGCTGTGTGGTGGAGATGGGGAGCTCCCCACCCTGTCAGACATGCATCTGTAGTGACTGCCTGTACTTCGGGATCGTAAAAGGGTTTCCACTTTGCGAGATTCTCTCTTGTCCACCAGTGAAGGCTTTGTACCAGTGTTGGCGAAACGACCACTAGATCGTCCCACTGACCACTTGCCTGAGACCACTGTTTTGCCAACCATTCCTGCATGGGACGCAGGTGCGCGTGGGGGACCAGGTAAATGCATGACGCCATTATGCCCAGTAAACGCATTGCCTTGCGTACCGTTATTTGTTGACCGGACTGATAATGCGGAATTTGCAGTAGTATATTGCGAATTCTTTCTTCTGAAGGAAAGGTCAACCCCTCCAGGGTATCCAGGATTGTTCCTAGGAATTGTTTTGAGGTACTTGGCACCAGGCTTGACTTCTTCTCTTTGATTGAGAAGCCTAATTCGTAGAGGAGGTCGATAGTCCTTTGAATGTTTGTCCTGCAAATTCCTGGGGTTTCTCCCGTTATGAGCCAGTCGTCCAGATAAGGGTACACTGGGATTGCCTCCCTGCGTAGGTGTGCAGCCGCCACCGCCAGTACCTTGGTGAATAGCCTTGGTGCTGAAGCTATCCCGAAGGGCAGTACCTTGAATTGGTAGTGGCAACTGTCTACCTTGAAGCGCAAGTACTTTCTGTGCGCTGGGAACATGGAAATATGAAAATAAGCATCTTTCATATCCAAGGTTGCCATGTAATCCCCCATTTTTAGGAGGGGGATTACCTCTTGTAGCGTGGTCATAGGAAATTTTTGGGGCTTGACATACTTGTTGGCAGGCCGTAACTCCAATACTGGGCGCATTGTCAAGTCTTTCTTTGGCACAAGGAAGTAAGTTGAATAAATATCCTTGTTTACCTGGTGTCCCGGGACGAGTTCTATCGCGTCCTTTTGTAGAAGAATGGCAATCTCCTCGAGGAGAATCTTCTGATGTTCTAGGGAGTGTACTCTTTGTCGTGGAGGATGGTTCCGGGGACGCTGCAGTAGCTCTATACAATATCCCGTGGATACTGTTGACAGCACCCATCTGTCTGATGTGATCCCTTCCCAAGCCTGGGTGAAGTTTGAAATGCGTCCCCCCTACTGGGGTTGCGTGAGAAGGGACCCTGAACTAAGCGTCACTGCTTTGGTGGAGGCGTGCCGCCTCCCTTGCTGGGGCTGCCTCTGCCTTTACCACGACCTCTCCTATTACCTCTGCCGTAACCCTGGGTAGACTGTTGGTTGTTGTTCCACTGTGTACCCTGCCCCTGGGAATAGTTCGATCCTCTGTGAATTTGGCCGCGTGGGCGGCGAAAATTACTATTTCCTCTGTGGTTAAGGGGTTTATTGGTTAACTGGCCAAGGGATTTGAGAGTCTCGTATTCGTTCTTGGCATTTTTCAGTGCGTCTTCGACCGCCTTACCAAACAACAGATCGGCTTCCACCGGTTTGTCTAACAATGATGCCTGAGTTTCTGCCTTAAACCCAGACTGCCGTAACCACGCATGTCTCTTGATAACAGTACCTTCTGCTATCAATCTGCCTGCGTTATCCGCGGCGTCGAAGGTTGCTTTCAAAATGCAACCAGACACGGCTCTACCCTCTGCGGAAATCCGAGCTAATTGGCCCTTTAACGGTTCAGGAGCAGAGGCTATGAGAGCCGCGACTTCTTCCCACTGATGGCAGTTGTAGCTGGCCAACAGGGTGGTGGAGTTAGCAATCCTTACTTGATAGGCGGACGTTGAGGCTACTTTCCTGCCAAAACCGTATAGTTTTTTGCTCTCCTTGTCAGGAGGAGCTTCTGACGAAGACAAGGGTGTTCCAGCCCGCTTACGAGTGTTGGTAACAACTAGGGAGTCTGGCTTTAGATGCCCTCTTATATAGAGAGGGTCAGACTGAGCTGCCCTGAAAAGTTTTTCAACCCTGGGATTGGCTGCTCTGGTGAGGTTTGGGTTCACCAGGGACGGATCTATTCTCCGCTGAATGGACTTAAGGATAGGGATGGTCTGGGCAACCGGCCTCCTTTCTCCCACTAACTCTTCTGCGAAGTCCCTTTCCTCCTGTACACCGTAGGTGTCAATGTGGAAATGTTCTGCTGCGCGAGCGAGAACCTCATTTAGGAGGGGCTGATTATCGACCGGGGAGTCGGTAACCGGGGCTTAGTTCTCTACCGGGGAATCTACTCTGTATGTTTCCGGGCTATCCTCCTCTTCTTCCTGTTCCTCATCATCCCCATAGTAGCCCGTCCCGGTTTGCTCTTATATCATACCAAATTCTTGGTCTCCACAAAAGGAAGCCTCCTCTTGATACCGTGAGTATGGTGTTGCGTAAGGTTGTACCTCGAAGGGTTCAGACCTCATCGGGGTTTCAAACCAGGCCTTCTTACTCGGGGGTATAGGATCAGTAGAGCCTGAGGGTGTGGCCCCCTGTGGATCATACGAGAGGAAATGTTCCGGATTTTTATCATAAAAATCAGCCAAAGAAGACATTCTTGACATGACCCTATCTATGTCTTCACTGGACCATTTTTTGGAACTGGAAATGACTCTCTCAGCAAGTCTATGGGATTTGTCTTGAGTAGCTTTGCTGGTTGTGGACCTATCAGCAGACTTGGGCTTGTCTGTCTGTTTAGGGGTGGTGGAGTGTTTACCAGGTGTGGAAGAATGTACAGGTAGTTTCTTCTGCTGTTTTCCCCCCTCCCCGTGCGTAGAAAAATGTTTTCCCTGTCCCTTAGTGGCTCCGGAGTTTTTCGACGCCTGGCGTCGAGGATCGGGAGAGGTGTCCCTGTCCTTCGAGCGTGGGGCCTCGCTGGCTTTAGTTGCGGGCTCCGTCTCCTGGAGCGCGGCCTGGGGGTTGAAGTCGTCTTCGTCTTCCGACGATCGAACTTCCGTTAGCCTAGGGAGCGAGGCACTCTTGGCAAGAGTGGATGATTGCCTGGAGTCATGCGGCGATCTTGATCGAGAGCACCCAGAGGACACCGAATCGGACCGTCTGTCTGTGCCTCTTTCCGAGAACTCGACGTCGTTGAGTCTCGGTTGGACTTAGTGTATTTATTGTGTGTAGTATGTGAAGCGCTTGCGTCCCCGCAGTTCTTCCCCATAGCCGCCCTGCCGGACGACCTTCCGAGGTCGGGGACCTGCGCTCGGCTGTCTTTCGACGCCGTAATGCCCTGGCCGTCGGAAAGTACGGCGTCGCTGCTATCGCTGAAGGCGCCCTCCGCTGCCATGGCCGCCTGCCTGGCGTGGTGGGCCCAGCGCTTCGTCGAACGGTCCTTAAGTGTCTAAGGTTTAAACCTACTACACGCTCTGCAGTTCGCTTCGGGGTGGTCCCTCGGCAAGCAGAGACTGCACGTGGCGTGCCTGTCGACCCAAGGGTATTTGCGGTTGCACTTGGGGCAGAATTGAAAAGGGGTACCCTCCATACGCAACTTGAGGCAGCAGGCTGTTAAGTGTAGGAAATGTATAGGGTGTACCTATATACCAAGAGTGTAGAGTATGTACCACCCCCCACTCTCCCTACTTGCAGCGCCGAGGCCAGCGGCCTACCAGGCCCGGGCCGAGGCCAGCGGCCTTCCGAGGCCCAAATCCGTCGTGCAGCAGCCGACGGTCGATTTCTTCTCCAGCCGGCGTCGAGTGTCGAAGTTCAACGTTGGGGTGGGGAAGGATGTCAATAGATTAATAATTTTAAATTTTAGCAAAAGTATGGCTAAGGCCAGGGGACTCCGCAAGATGCTTCCCACCAGTATGGCAGAAAAAAACAATCTGAGGATCCTAGACGCGTGAGGGATCTTGGGTACAGTGAACGTCACACTAGGGATAGTATTACTGGCACGCCCTGTGTCGACGCCCATTTTCGAGTTTCGAAAAAACAAACTGTAATACTCCGCAGCTTCCACTAGATGTCGGCCTATGCACAGCATGTGATCTAAGCAGATTCCACAAGCCTCAGAAATATATATATATATACATATATACTCAGCCCCAGCACTATAAAGCTCCTGAGATATAGTGTATATATTTACACACAAAAAAAAAAAAATCGCTCATTTGACCCAAGTGGCACATACCACCACCTAGTAGCCAATGCTGGAAGTTCACCACCAGTTCTGAACCACATCAGTGAAGCATTGTGGGTATGCAAATGAATCCAAATGCAAACATCTTTCTCCAAAATTATCTGAAAGGGCAGTGCTACTTTGAACATAGCTTAATCAACCCAAGACAGACATTTTGCAAGGCTGTCAAGACGACATCATTAGGGATCATCAGTGCAGTATAGTCTTGACAGCGTTGAGGTTGGAGCATTGCACCATGTATACGATACACCAGGTCCTTTCCTTACCAACTTGAAGACCCTGGAGTCCAGTCTCAATAGACTTGGACGGGCCCCGGTAGCAGGGACAAAGGGGAGATTCGAGCGTGGGCCAGGGAGGTACCAAAGTACCCTCCGTTAGTCAGTGTTGGAGGACCCCTACCACATGGAGCGACCCCAGGGAAGGAGTTGCTGTGACAAGAGTACCTGTCCAAAAAAAGAGCTCTTACCTCAGAGGAGCGTGAAAGATCTGCAACATTGGATTCTGACGAACTTCTTGATGTGATGGAGAAACACAAAAATAACCCTCCCTCAACTAAGTCTCAGAAAAAGCTCACATGAATCAAGAGTGGAGTAGGATGAGCAAATGTTTGACGGCATCAGGCCCAGACACCTCAAAAAGTGGCAGAGATGGGAACTTCCAAATGTAGGAGGTAAACCCGGTTATCACCAGCATAAGACAAAAGGTATAGCAGTGAAAGTGAAGCTGGTGGTGAATCAACGTAAAGAATTTCAAATTAAAAATCGTTCACGAAGGGGAAGTTAAAGCGCCAAAATTAAGAAACTGCAGCAGTGCTTAGACACCCAGTCTAGTCGAGCAGTAAAAAGGACCAACGGGCGAGGCTGGTTAGAGGAATCGGCATGGATAGGTGTGCCCATTGCATGCAACAAATTTAAGTGTAGGAAATTTGTTTTTTGGATGCAAAACCACTGCTCCTGTCCCTTTGGGACAAACTATCAGTAGGGAGGAATGGGACATAGGTTTAAAACTAATGAGGGCGAGAGGCATATAAACAGATTAACAACAGGAAAAATTACAAAGGAGTTGTGAGAAAGGGAATATTATTGTGTTAGTCGGTGTGCATGTGTAGTCTTAGGCAACTTATCAGATAGAGTGCTATCCAGAAGGGGATGTGGAGGACTTGCGACAATAAGAATTTTTCAATGAAGGCAGTGTATAGTGCTGGTTTCTTGGAAACAAATTCATCGAAAGCATGGGACTCGAAATGTGCCCATTAAACACGGGAGATTGGCAGGTAACTTTAGGAATCTTCAGAGCCTCACAGGTTCCAGGCTCCCCCACCAGTTATTGCACTTGCCTCTGGACCTGTGCACTATGTTCAGATTACTGCAACACAGCATACGCTCCATGAGAGGCGTAACCTCTTTGCACTTAACCCAAGGTCCTGCTGGACTGGGCCCACTTACACCCACCCAACCCCCCCCCACACCCCCGGCATTACATCTGTCGTTACACTTGCACAACCCAAATTTACTAGGGCTAGTAAGTTGTCTTGTTCCCCCCCCCCTCCACTTTTTCTTACCTCCCTAGTTTCATGCACTTTCACTAGGAGAAATGCAGTCGTTCCTAGCATGAGAGTTACTTTTGTTAGATCATTTGAAACTTCAGGGCCTAAGAATGACTACTATAGTCCCTTGATCCCTTCCCGCTTTGAAGCACTTCACTTGTGTATAAGCGCTGTGCAAAAAAATAAAAATCCCCAGGGAAAGAATTTGGCATTTAGAAGACAAGTCAGAAGGTACAGTGCCAGGATGGTAAATATCCACCAATATGCTGTGCCTACGTAGCTGCCTTGTAGTAACGACCCATGATCAACTTTATCTAAACCTGCCAGTGTGTGGGATGAAGGGCAACATATGCATGAAATGCAGAGTACACTAAATTGTTAATGTGTGTTTTGCTGCAATCATAATCGAGTGATTAGATGGGGTTATTAGGTTTCAATAACCCTGTTATCAAAGTACAAAACGCTTACAGTACAAGAACTTGCAAAGCCCAGTACCAGGATTAACAGATCAGACATCAATCCAAATATTGTAAGATTTGCATTTGAACATTCGTGAAAGAATGTCATATTCCTAGGGGGCGGGGGGCGGATACTGATTTATGAAAATATGACAATCTCAAGTTACAGTAGTCAACCGTTGTGCACTATTCCAAACATAAATATAATTCCTTAAAATTATAAAAACCTGCCTTACCCATACTGAGCAGCGCCACCGTGGGTGAATCCAAAGTAGTTGCCAGTTGCCATTTTGGCCTCTTCACCGAGTCGGCTCGGAACTGCAGGAGGTTTAAATAGATTAACACAAATGGGAGAGGAAAGAAAAAAAGTGAGAAAGTAGACATTAAAAAAAAATTACCCAATGTACTCACCATAGTGAGTAATGCTGACTAATTAGTCCTAATCCACAATCACTATTTACACAACACCACCTCTTGCACTCTGGCCACTCCCCTCTGCCCAACCCCCCCCCCCACAGCACACACCCCCCCCTCAAGATAAGCCCACAGACAAATGTACAGAGGTCCACACCCTGCCAACGATCTTCAGCTTTCCTTCACCCAACAGCGAGAGTAAATTGAAGAAACAAGACTATGAAGTGTCCATTAGTCACTTTAGGGGACTTTTCCTAAAGTGCTACTGGCAGTAAGACTTTAGTAACCTATCCCAGTTGTTTGTAGATTCTCTCTACCCCCGCCCCCCCACCCCCCAACTCTTAGTATTAGTCTGTACTAGCTCAGGACCTTGATAGAGTGGCAGTGCAGTCAGGCTTATCTTAAGAGGAAGATGCGAGTTGTAGGCAAGTACACTCAATCTTAGCTAGACAAGCACAACAAAGAAACACTTACACATAGTTATATAAAAAGTATATATTTACACTAGAAACACCTTAAATATTTTTTAACATTTAGGATTACTTGATAATACACTTCAAAAGCGCACTTTCACTTTTCACGGTTTCATTTGTAGCAACGTTAGAAAAGGAAAAGACTGTTATCGCATTAGTGGTTATTGCGCTGTTAGGCAAGGTTGTATGCAGTACCCTTTGGGTGCACTACAACAACCCTGACCTGGCAACAGGAACCCAACCTTTGGTATAAGCCACTACTACACATGTTGTTAGCGTGTTGAGCAGCCAGGCTTATCTCAAGAGGGGTCAATGTGAGCTGTAGGGGAGTTAGAGATTCAGCGTGACAAGTATTCAAATTAACTCTTACACACAAGGTTTCTTGATTAAACAATTAATTTATTTACCAGTCAGTTAAAATCAGCCTTCTTCAGAAGGGGGCACTATAATAAATACACAAATCTTTCCAAATCAGAGAGTCCCTTTTTGGGATGGCCTAGAGACACTACCTACACCCTCGGGTGACTTCATCAGTTAGGGTGCTGGGGACATTCATATATCACTGTTGCATTTAGAAAACTCTAGAGGAGTGTCAGAGTTTTCAGAATAAGATGAGTATTCACACAATTATTCTTAAGCAGGTAAGTACTTTCAAAATAACCCCCCCCAAAGCAAAGTCAGTTAACCCCTTCCTGGAAGGAAGGCAACACCTAAGCAGAGGAGAGTAGAGTCATTCAGGGAGCCAGGCCAGTCAATGTTAAGTTAGCAAAAGTCAAGGTGAGCGGAAGCACTTCTTGTAGTTAAGTAAAAGTCTTGCATAATGTTTTTGAAGTCTTTGTAGAATAAGAACAAATCAAAGTAGGGCCACAAGCTGATTAGGTTTGTGAGGTAAAGAAGCTAGCAGCAACTCTACAGATGCAACCAAATCAAGTCTCAAATAAGGACAAGTGTGGTTACATGACAAGAGGTAAGTTCTCTTAGACTGTACAGTAACTTTAGGTTGAAGAAATGTGCAGCAGATGACTTCTGTTCCTTTGCAGCTTTGCAGATCCTGGTGTTCTTGGGCCTCAGTCGTGGGGACAAGAGGGAGGACTTCTGGGGACTCCCGCACTGCAATCTGACGGTCACCGCTCGCAACCGGCAATCTTAAAACAAGTGGCATTTCAGTGTTTCAGCCAATTGCGTCTACTGCAAATAGCAACACCTCGGTTCCTGGCTGTCAAAATGGGCTTTCCTTGCATCCATCTGGGGTCTAGCACTCTGTGGAGGTGGCTAAGGCTCAGTCAGTCGGCTTCCTGGAGCTCTGGGCCAGCTTAAAACCAATGCACACGATCCAGTGTTCCTCTCTCTGGCTATTCGGTTCCAGCAGCAACTGCAGTGGAATTTCAACCAGTTCCAAGAGGATGTCCAGGTGGCTTACTTTGGAGTTGATTGGTCCCACCAACTCAAGTGGAGAAGTTGTCCTTGCAGGACTTCGAAACGAAAGGTGAGTTTCAGCACAGCAGCAGGCCTTCACCAGGCAAACCAACGGTCCAGGAGTTGCAGTAGGCGTCTCTTCCAAGTTCTTCTTCGGATTCCTTCGTCCAGTGGTCGACTGCCTTCCAAGCCAAAAAGTCTCGCCTTTTATGCAGGTTTCTCCCATTCATTTCAGCCTAGCTGTCAAGTCACCCAGCAGTGTGGCTGTGCACGCCGGACAGCCAGCCGGCCAATCACTTAAGAGTGCATTCCTGTCTCCTAGGAGACAAAGCACAGGCAGTTTGAAGCACCTCCCTCGCTTCCCGCACCCGCAATGTAAAAGATGATGCCTATGGAGTTTAGACTCTACAACCAAGAGAAACACAGTGTGCAAAATCACATTAAAATACATGAGAGAGAGAGAGAGAGAGAGTGGGGGGAAAAGGGACTCTCTCCAGGTTAAAAATGAAAGTCCTCAAAATCCAGCAAAGTTGCTGGGGCTCTATAAGGTGGAGGGAATTCGCACATTTCAGAGAATTCTCCCTAACACGCGCACTCATGCGGTTTTGAACGAGTTATACGCTAGTACATTGACTCCGTAAACACATATAAAGTCACTTAAAGGGAGGAAAATGGTTAGTGCAGTATACGTTTTAAGCAAAGTTTGAATGCAGTATACTCTGGGAACACTAAAAACGACTGGTGTGGGCACCCCAACCTTTGGTATAAGCTTGACCTAAACAGTTCTGGTAGCGTGTTGAGCAGCCAGGCTTATCTCAAGAGGGGAAATGTGAGCTGTAGTGGAGTTTTATAAGTGCAAGAAGTGCCACAAATACTAAGAAGATTATTGTGCCTGGACTGCACAGTTCCACACTGGCTGTACCAGATGAAGAGAGCGGTGCAAATCATATATATACACAAAGAACAGTCTAATCATTGTAAGAATGACAGTGTTTTATTCCAGAAGATAATCAACCAATAGGCGTGTTACTAATGTGGATGGGATAACTTATGACCCAAAAAAACGTTGGGTTGGGAGAATATGGGCAACAATTCCGCATACAATTGGACCCTGCCGACTACAAACCATTCAAGGTTTTAAGAGACTCCGGGACAAACTATCCCAGGAGACAGAGAGTGTACCCCCTCACTGTTAGAAGATTCTTCTAGCAGAGTTCAGAGTAACTCTGAATAGAATCGACACAAGACATTTCATACCCCTGAAGAAAGTCCTACATCTCAGTGTTTAAGGGACAGAAACCTTTACAAGTTGGGAACCTATAGAGTACATCAAATAATATGAAATAGCCAGAATTTTCTATGGCATAAGGATCTGTGTGTGAATAAGTTAGAAGTGAATAAGTTATAAGAGAAATCATATTAATACCCACTTATATAGATACACTAATGTTGTTTTTACTTGTGCATTTGTTTTATGTGATATGATGATTTTTTTATTAATAAGTCTATATTGTGTGTGTTTAATAAAAATAAAAAATATATATGACAATGAAAAATATGTAATGGTATTGACTGCCAGACAGGATACCCATTTAGATTGGCACTTGTGTGTTTTTCAACCTTTTTTGCATAAGTACTTCTCCATGGAGTAAGACGTTTTTAATCACCCACTGTGCAAAAAGCAGTTTCGAGAATAGAGCTGTTGTGGAGTTATACAAAGATTCACCATTCCAAGTATTCAAATAAACTTACACTCAAGGTTGCTTGCATAAACAATTAGTCCGTTATAAAGCCTTCTTTAGAAGGGAGCTATAGAATAGTAACACACAAATATACATCAATACTGTACATTTTGAGTTCCTGAATCAGACCGTTTGGGATGGCCCACAGACACAACCTACACCCACAGGTGACTTCAGTAACTAGGGGGCTGGGGACATTAATAGCTTAGTGTTGGCATTCAGAATACTCTTCAAAAGTTGGTAAAAGGCAAAGGTTATAAGAACACAAGAGACCACAAATATTCTTAAGCAGTGCAGATACTTTTAGAGTTCACTAGAAGAGCCATTCAATTCAATAGGCTAAGCTAAAGTGAATGGGCAAAAATCTTGGATAAGATAAAGCACTTCTGGTAAGTAATGGAAAAGTCTTGCACAAGTTCTTAAGAGTTTTTGATGAAAAGAAGAATCAAATGTAGGACCACAAGCTGATTAGATTTGTGAGTTGTGGAAGTTACAAGCATTTCTCCAGTAAAAGGTAGTTCTTAGGGAGGCCACCAGGGGGCGCACAGGCAATGGCTGCCTGATTCCCGTGCTCCGCCAACGGCCAGGTTTTAACCCCCCCCCCGCGGCGAGAGTGTGGGCCGAAGTGCAGGGAGAACCCCTGGTGCCCCCACGGAGCGAAACAGCGAGGTCGGAGGACCCCCGGAGAGAGGAGATCCGGGGCTGCAGACTCAGCAGCGGAAGCGCCGCAGAGGGCCCGGGCGGCCGGAGGACGAAGCCGCGGCCCGCCGACACAGAAGGCCGGGACGGGAGGGTCCGTCCTCCCACACCGCGACGGGCACCCGTCCCCCACGGCGTGGACACAGGAAGCGGAGACCTGGGGGATTCCTGGACCTCCCAGGCGAGGAAGGCGTGGGCCGCGTGGGAGACGCGCCCGACCCGGAGGCGGGAGCGCCGGCCCAGATAGGCCTCTGGAGAGGCGAGAGCGGCGCTCCGGAGCGGACTTAGTGGCCCCCGTGGGGGGATAGCGGGGTTCCCGCGAGGCGGGCGGCAGCTCTTCCGCCTCCCCCACCCCCATAGTGGGCCTCAGGCAGCGGGGAGGTGCGCCCTCAACCAACACGCGCAGGTCGCGTCTGCGGCCCGCCACCACGCGACGACTGGCGCACCAGCCGAACGTCCCTCCCGCGTCAAGGAAGACATAAAGGGCGCGGAAGGCCCAGAGGCCACTGGGTGTGAGGCCCCCGCCGGGGGCTGGCGGGGCGTGTGCCCACCCAGAGGCGCTCCCCCAGGCACAGCGAAGACCCGTAAAAGGAGAGAGAGGCAGCCTAGCCCCCCCGCCTCCCCGGACCCCCGACCCCACCACCAGAGAGGGCTTTGGGCACATTCATCACGCTGGTCGGGTCCGCGGCCCACCACCACGCGGTGACCAACGCAGCAACCAAGCACTCCTCCCCCCCTCAAGGAGGACATAAAGGGAGCGGAAGGCCCCGAGGATACCGGGTGTGAGGCCCCCGCCCGAGGCTGGCGGGGCGTGTGCCCGCCCTTCCACCAGTGGGGCACAGGTGGACCCGCGAAGTGACCCACGAAGTAAACCAGGAGCCCCCCTCAATCAAAGCATACCCAACGGAGAACCCAGGGGGGGACCGAATGGACTGGCAGAGGAACTTGCAGAAATATTGCTACCGAGACCCAGGCCCCTACGAAAAAGACCCGGTCCAAGTCAGAGGGATGGTCCATTCAGAGGCCGCTGCGCCCTCAACGGAGGCAATGGAAAGGGGCTTCGGGTCCATTTTGCAAGAAATTACAGACATGCGCTCAGACATTGCCCAAAAGTTTGAAAAGATGGACCAACGGGTTGACAAAGTTGAGGACAGACTCCTACAAGTCGAATCCAATCAATCCTCCTCAGCAACCCTAGAGATAGAGGCAAATGACAATGCATTACTTACCGTAAAAGCATTTCTGATGGTTGTATCTGCTTAGATTCACATGCTGTGCATAGGTCCGACATCCAGTGGTCACTGCGGAGTATTGCATTTTGTTTTTCGTAGTCGAAAAGGGGACGTCGACAAGGCGTGTCTGTAACACTATCCCTATAGTGACGTGCGTTGTACCCACAATCCCTCACGCGTCGAGGTCCCTCTGTTTGTATTTTTCTGCCTGAGGGAGCCTTATAGACTTGAGTGAGTACAGAAAAGAGAGATATAAAGGAAGTCTATGTTCCTTCCATCCGAGCGGGGAGGAAGGGTGGGCGCATGTGAATCTAAGCAGATACAACCATCAGAAATGCTTTTACGGTAAGTAATGCATTGTCTTCTGATGTTTGTTAATCTGCTTAGAATCACATGCTGTGCATAGACTAGCGAGCAGTACCCGGAGTTGGCGGTGGGTTATGAGAAGGAACAGTAGAGAAAAGATGTCTTAATACTGCCTGTCCCACCTGGGAGTCAGATCTCGAGTGTGCTTCTAGACAGTAGTGTTTTGTAAAGGTGTGCACAGAACTCCAGGTAGCCGCTTTGCAGATGGACTCAAGGGGAACATTTGCAATGAATGCTATGGAAGCCCCAGTGCCTCGAGTGGAATGTGCTCTTGGCTTGAAGGGTAGTTCTCTCTTAGCAAGAGTGTAACAGAGAGTGATGCATTGAACAATCCATCTAGATATAGTGGATTTTGAGACCGCATCTCCTTCTCTTCCTGCTGCCACCGAGACAAAGAACTGATTAGTCTTTCTCAGTGGTCTGGTTCTTTCCATGTAGAACATGACAGCTCTACGTACATCTAGTGTATGCAAACTTTTTTCTCCCGAGCTGGAAGGGTTTTGAAAGAACGTTGGTAGTTCTATAGTTTGGTTTACATGAAATTTCGAGATGAATTTGGGTGCAAACCTTGGGTGTGTGCGTAGAACCACTTTATTTTTGTGAACTGTTACGAAGGGGTCTAGTACAGAAAGAGCCTGTAGTTCACTTACTCTCCTAATGGAGGTGATAGCTATTAGGAAAGCAGTCTTAAGGGTGATATCTTTAAGAGTTGCCTTGTGCATGGGTTCGAAGGGAGGGCCCATGAGTCTGGAAAGTACCACATTTAAGTCCCATCCGGGAGCTGGGTTAGCTATCGGAGGGTGTATCCTCTTTACCCCCTCCATGAAGGCTTTGATAACTGGTATCTTCCACCACGACACTTTAAGTTGGGAAGTGGTGTATGCAGAAAGTGCCGCTAGGTGGACTTTAATGGAATTGAACACTAAACCTGAATCCAGTAAATGGGTCAAGTATAGAATAATGTCAGTAGGAGAGCAGTCAACTGGGTTGATGCTAGTACCTCTACACCAGATAACGAATCTTTTCCATTTGCTAGAATAGCAGTGTCGAGTATTAGGTTTTCTGGCTTCCCTGAGGATGTCCATACATCTCTGTGGGAGTTGTAAATGTCCAAATTCTATGATCTCAGGAGCCAGGCTGCTAAGTTCATGGTCTGAGGGCATGGATGCAGTGTCCTGCCCTTGTCTTGTGACAGCATGTTGTACGGGCAGGGAAGTTTCACTGGGGGAGATAGGGACATCTCCATCAAGTGAGCGAACCAAGGTTGCCGTGCCCACATTGGGGCCACTAGTATCATGGTAACCTGCTCCTGGTGCATCTTGTGCACCACTTTGTTGAGAAGGGGAGTCGGGGGAAAGGCGTAAACAAATTTCCCTGACCATTGAATCGACAGACCGTTCCCCTTGGACTGGTTCTGGGGGTACCTGGAGGCGTAACTTTGGCATTGTGAGTTCTCCAGGGTTGCGAACAGGTCTATAACCGGGAATCCCCATTGCGTGAAGATGTCTAAGACGATGTCTTCGTGCAATTGCCATTCGTACTCTTCGGGCAGGGGGAAGTCTCTGCTGAGTTTGTCTGCTAGCAGATTGAGTTCCCCTGGTACATGTTGTGCTAGTAGGAACATGTTGTGTTTGAGAGCCCACTTCCATATATTCTGGGACAGCTTGGACAGTCCTGGAGAGTGAGTGCCCCCTTGCTTGTTGAGGTAGTACATGGCTGTGGTGCTGTCTGTGAGGACCATCACTGTCTTTCCTTGTAAGTGTTCCTGAAAGGCTTTCAGTGCTTTGAACACCGCTAGTAGTTCCAGCAGGTTTATATGCTTGGATGCTAAACTCGGAGTCCACACTCCGTGTGCCGTTTGATGGGATAGGTGAGCCCCCCATCCTGTAAGGGATGCGTCTGTGGTTAGAGTGGCTTCCACTGCGGGTGTGGCAAAAGTTTTCCCTAATAACAGGTTTTCTTTTGTCCACCACCGTAGCGAGAGAACCAAGGCCTGCGAGACCACCACTAGATCGTCCCATTGTCCGCTGGCCTGACACCACTGGCTGTAGAGCCACTCTTGCATTGGGCGCATGCGCAGGCGCGCGTGAGGTACCAAATAAATACATGACGCCATCATCCCGGAATACGAGGCCGTCCCTTGTTCGAATTAGAGCCCCTAGGAATTGTTTGGTTTGGCTGGGGTCTAAGCTTGACTTCTTTTCGTTGATGGAGAAGCCCAGTTGGGACAAGAGGTCTACGGTCTTTTGGGTATTGGAGAAGCATGTTTCGTAAGAATCCCCTGTTATGAGCCAGTCGTCGAGGTAAGGGTATACCGGGATGGATAATCTGCGCAGGTGGGCCACTGCCACTGCCAGTACTTTCGTGAATACCCTTGGTGCAGATGCTATCCCGAAGGGTAGTACTCTGAACTGGTAGTGTTTGTCCTCTATTTTGAACCTGAGGTATTTTCTGTGCGATGTCAACATTAAAATATGAAAGTATGCATCTTTCATGTCCAGTGTTGTCATGTAATCCCCTTGTGATAACAGTGGGATTACCTCCTGCAAGGTCACCATACGAAACTTTTGGGGTTTGACAAAAATGTTCGCTGGACGCAGATCTAATACAGGGCGCATGGTTAAGTCCTTTTTGGGTACAAGGAAGTACACTGAATAAATACCTTCTGTTACCTGTGATAGGGGGACGGGCTCTATAGCTTCTTTTTTCAGTAGTTCTTCCACCTTTTGAAGAAGAATGGAGAGGTGTTGCGGTGTCATGCGCCGGTTCCGTGGGGGTTTGTACTTCGGGGAACCGTTGAACTCGATGCAGTATCCGTGGGCTATGGTGGATAATACCCAACGGTCTGACGTGATTCCCTCCCATGCTGAAAGGAACGATGTTAGCCGGCCCCCGACCGGTGATGCATGGGAGGGGACCCGAATTTTCGGGTCATTTGCTGGTATTGGGCGTGGAACCTCTGGGGCTGGAGCCACGACCTCTTCCTTTGCCACGGCGTTGGTCTCTGAGTGAACTGGGTGTTACCCTGGTTGGTGGGCCAGTTGGAGCCAGAGTAATATTGTTGTTGTTGGTTCTGCTGCTGTCTTTGGCCACGAAAGGAGCGTTTATTACCATAGCCTCGCCTGTTAGGGGGCCTAGAAATTTGATCAAGAGTCTTGATGGTATCAAACTCTTTTTTAGCATGTTCTAGGGCCTCATCTACTGCTTTTCCAAACAGATGCGTCTGTTCAATGGGTTTATTTATGAGGGAGGCTTGGGTTTCGGGCTTAAAACCTGAATTGCGTAGCCAAACGTGGCGCTTGAGAAGTATTCCCTGCACTAGGGAGCGGCCAGCCGTCTCAGCGGCATCTAGGGAGTTTTTAACGATGCCCTGGTTTACCAGTGTGCCCTCTGATATTATAGCTAGCAGGCGAGAACGCAGAGGTTCAGGTGCTTCCTCTGCTTCGCTGCGCAGCTTGTTCCACTGTGCATCTGCGTAGCTAGCTAAAAGTGAGTTGTTATTAGCAATTCTAGTAGAGAAGGCGGCGGAGGTCGTGATTCTCTTCCCCAGTGCGTAGAGTTTTTTGCCTTCTTTGTCTGGAGGTGCTTCACTAGTGGATAGTGGCACCCCTGCTCTTTTTCTTGTGTTGGTAACCACAAGGGAGTCCGGGATAGAGTGTCCTCTGATGTATAAAGGGTCAGAGGATGAAGGGCTGAAAAGCTTTTCTATTCTAGGGTTGACCCCTCTTACTAAAGCTGGGTTAGTAAGGGAAGGAGAAATTCTTCTTTTAATAGAAGCCAAAAGTGGAATAGATTGGCTAACAGGGGCTTTTTCTTTGATGACTTTTTCTACAAAGTCAATGTCTGGAAGAGTTTCCCCTGTATCAATCTCAAAATGCGCTGCTGCCTTGCGCAATAGTGCATTGAGGGAAGGTTGGTCATCTATGGGAGAGGAGTTCCCATGTGAATCTTTGAGAGGAGAAGGGAGAAAGGCATCAGGGTCTGAATGTACTGATGGGGATTGCCAAGGCTGCACTGACGGTGAATGCCAGGGCTGCGAGGTAGCTGTATCCTCTTCAAACCCTGTAGCAGTGGTGTAAGGATCTTCTTCGAACCCCTCTTCCTCAAGTTCTACCTCTTCTTCTCCACCCAAACACTCCTCTTCTTCTTGGAGGTATTGCTCCTCCTCAGTGAGATCAACCAGCCTAGGAATCTTGACTCTAGGGTCATCCTGTGGCCATTCTCTTTGCCTTTTGTGAGTGGGTGGGTCTTGGTTTCCTAGAAACCTTTCCATTTTCTCCATGCAAGAATGGAGTCTTTCAAGGGTCTCATGGGGTACCCCTGAATAGTCTAGAGGGGAGAAATTAGTGTTTTCGCCGTCGAATCGTTTCGAACGCTCCCACAACGTCGACGAGAGGTTCCCGTCTCCTTCTGAAAAACCTTCAGGTAGTTCGGAAGCGTCCTTTGGAGAAAGGGGCAGATCCTGGCTACTTTTGTGTTTTTTCGACGCGGTATTCGACGTTTGTTTCGTCGTCCGCGTACGTTCGTCTTCGGCGACAATTCTCGCTAGGCTCTCGGCCACGATTTTGTCCGTCGAGGGCTTTGGTGTCGACGTTGTGTGCGTTGCGCGTTGTACCTCGACGGTCGCTCTATGGAGCGTTGCGTCGGATGTTTTTGGGGTAGCGCCCGTGTTAGATGGAAGCCCAATCGCTGGTCGCGGCTGCGTTTGCGGGTGGGGCTTGTGACCTTTACGGTCTGCGGTAGACGCCGGAGTGCCCTGCGTCCCCTTCGGCGCTGATGGATCCTTCGTTCTCGACGAAGAAGAGCCGTGGGTAGTGTGTTTAGCCTTATGGGGTTTGTGTGCGTCCTTGTCGCCGGGGTGTTCATCCCCATAAGCAGGGCGTGAGCCGAGCCCGTCGGGGCCGGGGACGGACGACGAGGAGCGGGAGCGCTCCTTCTGGGGGTTCATGACTTCCGTAACGGACGTCGAGTTATCGCACTCCTCGTCACTTTCAGTAACAGCGGCAGCGGGTGAGGAAACTGACTTCGACATCGCGTAGTCCGCCCACCTCTTAACCCTACGTTCTTTAAGAGTCCTGGGTTTTAAGAGCGTGCAGGCTGCGCAGCTGTTCTCTATGTGATCGAGGGGTAAGCAACGATTACAGAGCTTGTGCTTATCTTTCCAAGTATATTTGCCCCTGCAGCGTGGGCAAAACTTAAATGGTGTCCTCTCCATAGCTGAGGCAATAATAGCTGGCGATAACAACCCCAAGGGAAAGAAAAGGGAGAAAGAAAGACATTCTCAAAGAGAAGAGACAAAGTTCTAACCCCCACTCTCCCTACTGTAAGTTGGCCGTCGAGGCCAGGCCACGTGTTCGGCAGCGCCGAAGGATCTCCTCCGCTCTTCCTCTCCGTCGAAAAAAGTTCGGCGGAGAAACAGCTTCACAGCTAACGTCGAGGGGGAGGGATTGTTACCAGTATATTAAGTTATGACAAAAGGACCGAGGTCCGTGGTAAGTATAGCAATGTCTCTCTAGGAGCTCCGCGAAAGGCGACCAGAAACTGGGCGGAAAAAAACAATCTGAGGGACCTCGACGCGTGAGGGATTGTGGGTACAACGCACGTCACTATAGGGATAGTGTTACAGACACGCCTTGTCGACGTCCCCTTTTCGACTACGAAAAACAAAATGCAATACTCCGCAGTGACCACTGGATGTCGGACCTATGCACAGCATGTGATTCTAAGCAGATTAACAAACATCAGAAATGAGGTTATCCGCCCTTGAGAAGGAGGAAGAGAGGTCGAGACAAATGGACGATTTTGAGAACAGGGAACGGAGAAACAACCTCAGGTTTTTTGGGGTCCCGAAGGCGGAGGGGGGAAACGGAGAGAGAGCTCACCCGAATGGTGCGGAACATAATCGCCCTCCTCTTCAAAGATGAGATGACTGCTGAACTCACGTTTGATCGGGTACACAGAGCGGGTGGACGAGCAGGGGGTCCCCGATCGATTCTGGTCCGGTTCCACTACTATCTGGAGAAGACACCGGTTCTGGAAGCAGCCAGGAGGGCCCAAGAGATTACGTACAACAACTCACAGGTCTCCATCTTTCAAGACCTCTCCGCATACACATTATCCAAAACGCAGGATGTGCCGCCCCCTCACACAGCTGCTGAAAGAGAAGGGAGTACGATACAGATGGGGCTTCCCCTTCTCCCTAACCTTCGAATACCAGGGCCAACGGACGACGTTGATCACAGAGGAAGACATCAAGGGAGCCATCCAGGACTACGTGGTGGATCCACCCCCCGAAGGGGTCCATCAGGGCCGGCTACGGGTGGAGCAAGTGGCCCGGGCCCGTCGGGCAAAAGAAGGAAGAAATCTGGGGCACGGAAATTTAGGAAAATGAGCACACCCTCACCAGCGAAAGAGGCAGAGCGGAATGACTCAGAGGGATGATCACCAAAGGGTCCCAGCCAGCACTGGTCCGAGAGTGGTCTTTAGGGACGACCGAAGTTAGCTAATCACCTACAGGGCGGCAATCCGGGGATCACCGAAAAGCAAGATTGATGCCAGAATCCCACTGAACAGCAAGTAAAATGGGGGCAATTACGGGGACGAAATCGGGGGGGGCTCATAAGAAGGGGGCTTTGCAATGATCGCCTGGCCGAGAGGGGCAGGCTGGTGGTCCTGCCAAAATGCCAGAAATGGCGGAACTATCTGGCTGGACGCCGGGGCAGGTGGTGGGGGTTTACGATCTAGTTTGGGTTCGTTTGTTGGGGATAGGGTTTGGGGGGCAGTTGGGGGAACATCTCAATAGTGTCCAACCGGTGAATCAAGGGGAGCGAGAAGAGAGAATCGATGCAAAGTTGTTGACCATCAGGGCAGGAAACATTGATTATGGCTGACAGCCGCCCGGCCCTGGGCGTGGGTACCCTGAATGCGCGGGGGCTGAACACCCCCACGAAAAGATCTCTGATTTGTAGAGAGTTCAAGCAGGCGAAACTAGACCTATTATTTGTGCAAGAAACACACTGGGCAAGGGGGAAGGAGCCCAGGCTGCGGGGGGGAGGAATCGAGGAGGTCTTCCATGCATCCCATAGGACTAAGAAAAGGGGGGTGGCCATTTTGATAGGAAGGAACGTAGGGTTCGAAAAGGAGGCGATCTTGAAAGATCCCGAAGGCCGTTACCTGCTGATACGGGGCTCCCTACAGGGGTCCCCCCCTTACCCTGGCGGTGGTATATGGCCCGAATGAGAGCCAGGCCCAATTCTGGGAGAAAACCAGGGACAAGCTCAGGCTATTCACACAAGGTCCGCTGGTGGTGGGGGTGACTTCAACATGGTCCTGAACCCCTCCATAGATAGGAAGCGGATGGGCCCCCTTTACCCCAGGCCCACAGAAGAGGCCATGGCTCAGAGCTTTCAGAGAGTGAATGAGGACCTGGGCCTGATGGATACAATCCAGACCCCCAGAACAGGGATCCCCTCCTTTACCTATTACTCAGCCATACATAACTCTTTTTCCAGGATAGACTACATTTTAAAGGACGAAATTCTTCGTCCGTACGTAGCAGGCTATAGGATAGACCCTATCCCCTGGTCAGATCACGACATGGCCCACCATGAGTCACCATCGCAATGGGCTGGAATAGGGAAAGCAGAGGGCGTTGGAAATGCAACGACGCCCTGTTAAAAGATGAGTTAATTGCTCAGGAGGTCTTGGACTCCATAACAGAGTTCTTTGAGCTTAATGATAACGGGGAGGTGGCCACGTATACACTCTGGGACGCCTTCAAGGCAACCCTACGAGGGGTCCTGCTAAAAATAGGCGCTTTGAAGAAGAGGGAGAGAGAGAGAGGCCCAGGAGAAAGCCCTGCGAGAAAAAATAGCCCGTCTCCAACCGGGTGGATCCCCGACACAACCCCTAGAGCGTGCCCGGGTGGCCGCACTGGAGGACTATAGGCTCCAGCTAAAAGATCTCCTCCTACACAACAGAGAGGAGCCTTCAAATGGTAAAACAAAAATATTATGAGAAAGGGGACAAGGCGGATAGGATCCTAGCCTGGAATTTTAGTGAGGTCCAGAGAAGCAGGAGGGTGAAGGAGGTGAGGGACGCCCGGGGACTCCTTGGCTGCGACTCTCCCCATATAGGAGAGGCTTTCCGACAATACTACAGAACCCTCTACTCTTCCGAATACGATGGGGACGACACCCAGATAGAAAACTTTCTGAACTCCATACAGATTCCATCCCTCTCCAGGGAGAT
This sequence comes from Ambystoma mexicanum, assembly GCF_040938575.1. NCBI lineage: Eukaryota > Metazoa > Chordata > Amphibia > Caudata > Ambystomatidae > Ambystoma > Ambystoma mexicanum. The sequence continues at coordinate 323,295,835 of NC_090935.1, forward strand.
GACAGAGGGGTTGGAGAGCCCGATAACCGAGGATGAGGTGGATAAGGTGATTAGCGGGATGAAGGTGGGAACTACCCCGGGGGAGGACGGCTTCTCCGTTCTCTTTTACAAGAGATTTCGCTCCTCTCTGGCCCCATACCTAGAGAGGGTCTTCAACGCGGTGCTAGAGGGGGACATCCTCCCTGAATCCATGATGGGAGCCGTGATAGCGGTCTTGCTCAAAGAGGGAAGGGATCCAGCGGACTGATCTTCCTATCGCCCCATATCACTATTAAACATTGACGTGAAGATCTTGGCCAAGGTGGTGGGGAGGCGGCTGGAAGGTATAATGCCGAAGTTAGTCCACGGGGACCAGGTAGGCTTTATCAGAGGAAGGCAGGGGTCAGATAACATCCGCAAAACAATAAACCTGCTCCACTTCGCTCAGTCATCGGAATTGGACACTTGTGTCCTTTCCTTAGACTCGGAGAAGGCCTTTGACAGGGTGGAGTGGCGCTACATGGAACTCCTCCGCAGGATGGGCTTTGGAACTCACATCATGCTTTGGATAGCTGCCCTCTATAGAGCCCCAACGGCAAGGGTACAGGACATTGTCCAAATCATTCCCCCTCTCCCGCGGGACGAGGCAGGGATGCCCACTCTCTCCCCTGATATATGTCCTCACGATGGAGGCATTGTCAATAGCGGTCAGAGCCCACCCGGATTTCAAGGGTATTAAAAGGGGTGAAGTTGAATTCAAGCTCTCCCTGTTCGCGGACGATGTCCTGGCCTACCTGGTGGACCCGGGCTCCTCGCTCCCTCTCCCTTCCTGGACCTGGTTTCGGCATTTGGACGCTTCTCTGGCCTAAAAATAAACACCGGGAAATCTGTCATGCTACCAATGAGAACAATAGACCCAGTGCTAGACCCTCTGGACAGGTTTCACGGGATTAAGGTAGGGAAGGTCGCCATAAGGTATCTGGGGGTACTTCTCACCAGGGACCTAACAAACTTGGGAGCAGCTAATTACGACCCCATGATTGCGGTGATCACTTCAGACTTGAGGAGATGGGGGAAGATGATCCTTTCTTGGTACGGCCGAATGACTGCAGTTAAAATGAACATACTCCCACGGCTCCTGTACCTCTTCACTGCACTCCCGACCAAAGTCTAAAGGTCCAGGACCTCCTATGGGCACCACGCAGGAAGATCCCGAAACACCTAAGATCCCATCCGACCCTGGGAGTCCTCTGGGACATCTGGAAAGAGGGCCCCTGCACCGCTCACCTCACCACATGGCCGTCCCCAATGTCCTCTCTCTGGGGCCACCCTATCAACCTGGGAGGGGAGGGGTTCAGGCACTCTCAGATCTGGTCAGATAAGGGACTGGAGTGGGCTGGGCAGATGTTCAGAGAGGGCGAATTCCTGTCTTATGAGGACCTGAAGGATGCTCTCGGACAAGGATCACTTTCCATCTTCTAATACCTCCGCCTGAAGGGCATCCTCTGCGACCAATCATGGGGCCCAAACCTGAGGAGGCAGTTGACTCCCTTTGAGAAGCTCCTTGACTCAGCGACTTCCAGGAAGGGGGCGGTGTCTTGTATGTATAAAATATTAAATACCTACAACTTACAAGGAAGAAGGAGCTTCCGCTCGTTCTGGAACGACCTGGCAGGCGAGGAAATCTCTGAGGACGCCTGGGCCAAAATATTCAAGATAGCATTTCACGGGAACCTATTCACCTCGGACATGGAGCATAACTTCAAGATATTACAGGGGTGGCATAGAGACCCTGTAAAACTGTCTAAAATGTTCCCAGGGGTGTTACCAAGGTGCCCGAGAGGTTGTGGGCAGATGGGATCTAGAGGCCACATGTGGTGGTCCTGCCTGAAAGTACAGACCTACTGGGAGTCGGTGAGGGACTGGATAGCGGAAGTAACAGAGGACCGCTTGCCGCTAGATCCCTTAACGATGCTGCTGGGCCTCCCCCCCGGAGGAAACGGAGCTTCACCGATATCCAAGGATGTGGGAAACTATGCTGAGAGCAGGCAGAGTTGCCCTGGCCCAGAAATGGAAGAGTCCGGAAGCCCCATCCAAGGAAGACTGGCTGAAAAAAGTAAAAAACATGTTTGATGGACAAACTAACTGCCATGGTAAACAATGACACTAGCTCATTCCTCACAGACTGGTACGGGGTGCAGCAATCCTGGGGATGGGATGTTCATTGAACTTAAGGGAAGGTGCCCATCCATAAGGGAACGGGTCTAGCCCCGTAAGACAGGACACCATGAGCTGGGTCCCCACAACCTGGGGTATGGCGGCAATAAGTCAGCGGAAGACACGGTCACGAATCGCATCGCCTTCGAGGCTCAGGAGACGGAGCCAATGCAAGGAGTCTCCCATGAAGAAGTCACTGGAATGGACACGGGAAGGGGGGGGGGGGGTTGATCAGTTCTTTTTGTTGTTTGTTATATAAAAATGCAAATAAAAACTAAAGTTTAAAAAAAAAAAAAGATAGTTCTTAGGCTTGTTTTACAGTACCTTGGTAAAGAAGAAAATATGCAGCTGATGACTTCTGTTCCTGTGCAGCTCTTGGGACAAGAGGAAGGACGTTGTGGGTCTCCTGCATTGCACCGGCACTGTCAAAACTGGCAACCGACAAACTTTACTTTCAGTGGCTGTTTCGCGCTTCCACTCCTTCCGGTAAAGCAAATAGCAATAAGCGCGGTTCCTGGCTGTCAAGGTGGACTGTCCTCATTTCTGGGGTCCCGCACTCTGATGAGGGGGCTCATGCTTGGTCAGTCCTGCTTCGTGGGAGTCCGGAGGATCTTCCAAAAGCTTTAGGCCACCTTAAAGGTGTTAGGGAGAATTCTCTGTTTAGGCTGAATTTCCTAACCTAGTGAGTCCCCCAGCAGCTTTGCTGGATTTCAGGAGTTTTTTTTCCATCCTGCCAAGAGTGAGACTCTTTTCCTCCCACTCTTGGGCATGTATGTGTGTAATTCCTTTGAATGTCAATGTGTTCTATGGGCTCTTTTACTCAATAGGGTCTCATATGTTTTTCTATGTGTGTTACACCACACCCTATGTGCCGTAGCACTGGGGCCTCCTAGCGGACCCCCACCATAGGCTCCATACCCGGGGACCGACTACTGTCTCCCCAGGCATGTAAAGTCACCATTGGCTTTACTAGACCTAAATTTACTAACAGAACTAGTACAAACCATCTTATTGTGGGCGTACTAGTAGGGGTAATTCCATTACTCCTGGATCGGTTACTCGAGGGGGCACTGTCCCGTCCCCCCTCGTCGAGTTTTGGCTGGTGGCAGTGGAAACTACTTGTTATGTTCCACCCCGAACCTAACCCTATGGGATTCGTCCCATTGTTGGAGATTGATACTTTTCCTCGTTAATCTCTAACGTACCACCGGTCTACTTATCTTAAATAAGTTTATCGGATGGTATTTTCTGCCAGAACTCGGTTTGTAAAATGGCGTCTGTGTTTGTCTCTGTGACTCCCAAACCAAAGGTTGATCCCTTTGTTCCACTTTTGGCGGGCCTCTGTACAGAGACCCTCCAAAGTGGTGCCATTCTGTCTGGGTTACCACAGGGGTGTGGGAGGGGGTTTAGGCACCCTGGACCGAGTTGCCTTGCCAACTCCGGTCGCACTCTGGAGTGATTGGCCCAAGTGGTGAGCCTTCCCGCTCACCACTTAGCATGTGTTGATTGACAGTTAGGCTGAATGAATGGGGGTTTTCTGCATAAATGCAGGGCTTTTGGGACTGGATCTTCAGAAGTCGCCACAGGACCTAAGAATCAGACGAGGGTAACGCTGAGCCGACCTACGACGACACCTCCGGTGGAGCCCTGCTGAGCCGACTCACCACTTCCCGACGACAGAGGAGATCTCCCTGCCGGAGAGTCTCTTCCCCTGACTGGTGGGAACAACCAGTCTCCTTTGCTTCTTTTATTCGCCTCAGGACGCAGTGGTCGAATTGCCCGTGCAGCGCACCTCGGCAACCGGATAGCCACTACCCCTGTACCGCGAGCAAAAGGTGGTGCCTTGTGATGGAGCACTCCGCGGCTGGTCTCTTCCCTGGTGGTGCACCGGACTTCACTTTTCTTCGACGAGGAGAACATCTCTACTCTTGGCAAAGACCCGACGTGCATCCACCACCAGGAACAACTGCCCCCGCCGGAGCTGCCCTCCACAACAAGGTACCGTGTCCGCCTGGCTTCCCTTTCGATCGGTTCGAGTGTCTTAATCCTCTCCGTTCCGTTGGGTCGCCTCCAAGCTTTTCTCATTTATTGTTCTGAACTGGTTCAATCTGCCGATAACAATTTGCTACAAAGACTTGAATGCATCTCCACTAGAGACTTTTTGGGACATCGCGCCTTGCCTCTCTCCGAGTGTGCCTGGCCTCTGAACTTTACGATCTATTGTGATTCTTGCCTTGCGTTTTATCCGCGAAGTATTGAACTGTGTTGATTTCATAACCTGCCTATCTTTTTCTCTCCCGTCCTAACTAATATTAGAGTGTCATCTAGGTTGAGGTATACACCTCTGTCTGAAAATAAGTGGTACCGGTAGAACCTAGACTTGTCGAAATATTGCTAGGGGGATTGATCGTTTCTTCTTCGTAGAGTAATTGTGTTTGATTTGTTTGCCGTAATAGTGTCTTAGTGTTTTTGATAGATGTTTCGTTATAAATAAATATCTTTACACTGAGTCTCGTTGCGTGTTTGCTTGTCTTGCTGTGAAGAATTGCCCTATTTTGTATACTCCACATACTGCTTAACTCTTCTTGAGGGAAGTCTGACTGCTCAGCCACAGCTACCAAGTGAATCTGTGTGGTACAAACTGCTACCAAGTGGGTTTACTGCCAAACACCTGTAGTCCTAAATCTTTTGCAGCGGTCCCAGAGGGAATTGCACAGGTTTCCGCCTAACAAAAAGTAACGCACAAAATATGGCGTCCTCCTCCCTGGCTATACGGTTCCTGCAGCAACTCTGAGGAATTTCAGCCAGCTCCGAGATGGGTGTCCAGATGGCTTACTTTGGAGTTGATTGGTCCCACCAACTCAAGGGAGAAGTAGTCCTTGCAGGGGCTTCTCTGTCGATGCAAATTTGGCAAGTAGTCACTGTAGCAGGGCTTCACCAAGCAAAGTTGCAGCAGGCGTCCTCTTCAAGCTCTTCTTCGGTTTCTTTGTCCAGTGGTGGACTCCGCCTTCCAAGCCAAAAGACCCCTTTTATTCAGTTCTCTCCCATTCATTCCAGCCTAGCGGTCAGTCACCCAGCAGGGTGCTGTCCTTGCTGGAACAGTCAGCCAGCCAATCACCACAGAGTGCATTTGGGTCTCTTAGGAAACTAAGCACAGGGAGTTTCGGGCACCTCCCTCACTTCCTGCCTACCCCAGGCACTCTGGAGCCAGAGGCGGGTTTCACTCCAAGAAACCCTGCCAAAGGCGAAATGAACAAAGACCAAACCTGGTTTGGCGCGCAGAGAAAATCTCTAGAAGCACCTTTCCACAAAGACATAGCGAAAAACAAAGACCGGGGACCATTTTAGCAAAGATGGCTGGATGCCATTTTCAAAAAAATGGCTCTCGCCGTTACTTTACCAGAGCCGCAAACGGTCACAGTAAATGCAAACCAAGGTAGTTCAAAACGAAACCACTGCCACCAGCCAGTCAATTGAGACAAGGGTAACATAAAAAATGTTGCATGAGCATTTACACACATGGGATACTAAGTAATCCCTCCAGCACTATTGTAAAATAGGGTGTGCAGGAGTGATGTTGTCTCTTCTGGATAGTTTGAGGAGTAGTCTGGCTGCTGTATTTTGGATCAGTTGTAGTTTGTTCAGGAGGTATATTCTGGTATTCCGAGGTGGAGGCTGTTTGCATAGTTGATTCTTGACATGAGGTCGACGATTCTAAGTGTTTTGTGCATGAAGGAGAGGAAAGGTAGGATTCTTCTTGCTGTGTCTAGGAGGAAAAAGCATTTGACTGTTGCATTTATTTGTGGTTCTAAGGTTGGGGTGTTGTCCATCAGTACTCCCAGATTTTTTACTACCTTAGATGGTGAGGTTTCCATTTCCATTGGCCACGGGATGGCGGTTTTGTTCTCTTGGTCTTTTGATATGATCATGACTTCTGTCTTTCCTAGGTTGATTGTCTAAAAGAAGTCTTCAACTGGATGAATGCCAACAACCTGAAACTCAATTTGGGTTGAGTGATCGGCCTGGGCATCTTCGATTCTGTAGATAATTGGAGCATCATCTGCATAGTTGTCGCATATAATTTTGTATTTTTTGAAGATTCTGATAACTGGAGCTTGATAGACGTTGAAGTACAGTGGCGATAGTGAGGATCCTTGTGGCACTGTAGTCGTTTACTCGTGGGGTGGATTTGAAGGGTTTAATCCATACGGTTTCTGTTTTGTCTGCTAGGAATGATTTAGTGCAGAGTAGTGCTGTGTCTGTTATGCCTATGTCTTCTAGTCTTTTGGTTAGGGTGTCATGCTAACTGTGTCGAAGGCTGCAGAGAGGTCGAGCAGAATAAGGGCTGAGGTTGTGTTTGAGTCTGCGTTTGTTTTTAGGTCGTCCAAGATGGATAGTAGTGCTGTTTCTGTTGCTTTTGCAGGTCTGAAACCGACTGGAGCTTGGTCTAGCAGGTGGTGTTTTTCTACGTGTTCTTGGGTTAGTTTGTGTACGTAGGTTTCAAGGAGTTTTGCTGGGTAGGGAATGTTTGAACTCAGCCTGTAGTTGGAGGTCCTCTAACGTCACCACTTGTGTTTTTTTTTTTAAAAGTGGTTTGATATATGCGGATTTTAAGGTCCTTGGTACAGTTCCTGTTGCTAGTGATAGATTCAGAAGGTTTCTGTAGTATTCTGCTGGCGTTCCTTGTGTGAGGATTGATTTGTAGATGTCCGGGGGACAGGGATCCATGGCAGATGCTGCTTTCTTGCTGCGTTTTACCAACATGGTGAATGCCTCTGCTGATATTTCAGGTAGGTTTTGGAGTTTGTGCTGTGGCTCGGTGTTGGGTTCATTTGATTGTGTATTGTGGTTAGTTGGTCTGTTTTGTGTGGTTTTGTCAGATGTTCTTGATTTTTTTTCCTTTTCTGATGTGGTCTGCCAGGTCGTTGCATAGTTTGAGGGGGTTGGGGAATTGTCGCAGCCTGGTGGGTTTCTCATCTCTTTAATGATGTTGAACATTTCTTTGCACTTTCGTGGCATTGGTGATTCTGTCATCATAATGCCTTCTCTTCGCCTTTTGAATTTCCTTCTTACATGCGCAGATTTGTTTCTGGAAGAGTTTTTATCCGGATTGTATTCTTTCCTCCATTCCAGTTCCATCTTTTTTTTTTCTCATGGAGCTTAGTAGTGGGGTGAACCATTTTCCCATTGCTCTTTTTTTTGATGAGGTGAATGGTTTTTCCTGGAGATCTTGTCAATTGTATCTGCAATCCATTTGTGTAGTAGCTCCGCTTTCTCGTTTAGGTCTGCTACTCTAGTTCTGTGGTTGACGTTTTGGTCACCTCCAGTTGTTCGAATAGGTTGCTTTTGACGTGTTTCCAGTTTCTTTTTGTGATGGTTCAGTTTAGGGGTTTGGATGTAGACTTGAGTTGGCAGAGTGATCATGAATGGGTTGATGGGATGATCGCTCCACAGTATTTGTATCAGCGGTGCCGTGGCGATGGGTTTTTCCTTGGCGAAAATTGCATTGAAGGTGTGTCCTGCCGAATGTGTTGCCCCTTTGACTAGCTGTCGTAGTTTCATGGTAGTGAGTTGTCCAATCAGTGAGTTTGGGGAGTTGGCGTGACTGTCTTCAAAGCAGATGTTGAAGTCCCCCAGGATGATTAGATGTTCGTGTTTGATGGCTATATTGGTGATGGCGTCTATGAAGTGGTTGACTAAGCTTGCATCGTATGTCGGAGGTCTGTATACCAGGAAGAACGTGATGTTGATTTTTGGGCTCGCTGTTAGGTGTATGGCCATGGTTTCACAGTTGATGTTGAGCGGTTCGTCTGGTTTTATTTCCAGGTGTTCTCTGAATGCTATTGCGATGCCGCCTCCTTTTTTGTTTTTCCTGTTTTTTTTTTTAAAGGCATTTGAAGTTGTTTAGAAGGCAGCTTTCGAATGTGATTTTGTAGTTGTCGTGCAGCCATGTTTCTGTGATGAATAGGATGTCAATGCTGTTGTCATCGAGTAGGTCAAAGATCTCTGTTGAGTGTTTTGACATTCATCATGTGCTTCTTAGATTGCAGTGGAGTTTGGAGGTGTAGTTTGGTTTGGGCTTTCTTGTTGGGGTCGTCTTCTGGCCGGTTTTGAGCTTTCCTTTCTAGTCAGTCTCTTGTCGAGGTCTTGGTGCCGGAGTGTCAGTGACGTTGAGTTCTTCTAGGTTCTGTCTTGGATTTTTCATCGGGTTCGTCTTCCAGGAGTTGTGGGTGTCGATTGGAAGTTCCTCTTGTTTTGGTGATGTATGGTGTTATTGCATCGATCGCGTTTTTTGTTGTTTCTAGTGAGGTCTTCCTTCTTCTGCGTGGCTGTGTTTGGTTGTTTGATGTTGCTGGTTCTAGCATTCTAGCAGTGGGTTGGTTTGTTCTGGTGACCAGTTGTCAGCGAGGTATGGAGTGAAGTAGAGGGATTTGTCCCTTCTCCCTTTTTTGGTCCGATTTTTGTTCCTGTCTGTGGTGGTGCCTTCTGTAGTTGTGTTTCTTTTTTGCTGTTCGAGTGTTTGTTGTTCTTCTCTTTTTATTTCCCCTCGGTATGGGTCGCTTGTGTAGCATTTTAAGATCGAGAGTTGTTTTGGTCTTTGTTTGCTGATGCCGAGTTGGTTTTGCTTGGGTCTGGTTGTATTGTGGTGTAGTTCTTGGGTGGTGGGGGGGGGGGGATGTGGAGGGGACAGGGGGGAGGTTGTCCGCTACGAGTTATGGCTCTATCTGTAGTTGGTCTTTTCGGCCGGTGGTGCCGACTCGTTACGTCGCTGTCTTGAGAGGAGTAGTGGAGTGGGTTAGGGGTTATATAGTTGGGTGTTATCGGTGTCTGGCCTTACGGCCCGTCTTCCTGGACGCGGTTCACTGCAGTGAGCTAGCTATGTGGGTTTAAGGATATCTACGAGCTAAAAGTGACTTTGAGGGGCGAATCTAGGACTCACTGTGTTATCTTATGAGGCATGTGCCCCTAGTCGTGGTGTCACTCCACAGTAATCCTTACAATGCAATTTGAAAACAGAACCCCTGCTAAATTTGAGAGATCTGTATAGTGGGAGAGAGGCCTATCAATGCAATCTAGAAATCATACAATGCAATTTGGGAACTGAACCCCTGCTAAATAATCAAGAAAGCTTGTGTATAAGAGTTTATTTGAATACTTGTCACTGTGAATATCTAACTCCTACTGCTCACATTGACCTCCTTGAGATAAGCCTGGCTGCTCAACACGCTACCAACCTGTGTAGTTATACCAAAGGTTGGGTTCCTATTGCCAGGAGGCAAGGGTTGTTGTAGTGCACCCAAAGAGTACTGCATACAATCTTGCCCAACAGCCAACAGTAGATAACTGGTTCATAGGCGAGACGCGTTCCTCTAGATATCTTGTGAAAAGAGCCAGATTTTTAGTCCTTCTCGGAAGGACCAAAATGAGGGATCTGATTTAAGCGCGGAGGGCAAGGAATTCCATTGTTTGGTCGCAATCACAGGGAAGCTACAGGCTCCAGCTTTTTGGCGCCTGTATCTAGGGATGGTTGGGAGGCATGCGTGTAGGCCGAGCCGGTAAGTCTATTGGTTTGGGCCTTGTTGTTTTGTCTAGCCAGATAGATAAGGGCACTGTTTGATAGGCCCAGGGATAAAATTGTGAATGTAATGCGTTCCCGGACCGGGAACCAGTGGATATTGCATCTAGCTGAGGAGATCTTTTTAGAGATACTGAGGGCAGCTCTAAAAGCATTGTTCAGGATGATTTGTAGTAAGTTAATGTTGTGCGAGTAAGATCCTGCAAAGAGTGAGCTGCAGTAGTCAATCTAGACAATGCTGCCAAGGGTGATACAGTTGTCTGAGGTCCAGATGTGTATCCTCATTATTCAAAAGGTAGTTTGTGGTTGAGAATGACTTACCGTCACAGGATTGTCTCGTAAAAAGGTAGCTGAGAAGCTATGTAAATCTCATTGGGGACGAAAGGACTGTACAATGCCTGCTAGCTATACATCGGTTAACCCAATGCAGCGGAATGGAGTGCCTCACACATGTCGACGGTCTTCATTTGTATGGGTATTCATATGCAGTACAATCAACTTTTGAAATGTTGCAAACATAGTAGCTGAATGTCGGGTAGCTTCTAGGATGCCCACGGTAGAACGGTTGTCACCCTTTTAGAAGAGGGGCACAAGGGAATGAATCACCATTTGGTTTTGAGGGGGGGGGGCAACAGCATGGGAGAAACTGATCTTGCACTTCTACTCCTTCACAAAGGTCCTAAACAAGTCTGGTTGCTGTCTCTAGAACAAATCCTTTCAGTGCTTAAGCTGCAAGGTCCATAATCGGACAGGGACAGTGTAGCAGAGCCAGCAGTGTCCCCATTCGTGGTTGGGCCCTAGACTCTCTAGACAGAGCCGGTGGGCCAGACTAGGACAACAGTTGATCACAAGACCTAAACTTAGGATAGCTGTTAAAATGCACAAGCAGTTCCTCCGTCGGAAGTCCTTTTCATAGCCATTTTTATTGTGCTTTGACAAGAAAAACCTAAAGGTTGCGTGTACAAAAGGGACAAGTCGGTAAGGATATGGCACATACTGAGCAAAATGCTCAACTTCTGTCCCTATTCTGTGGATGACATCCAATAAGTATTGAGGAAAAAGGGATAGTATGTACAAGTAAACAAAATTATCACAATGCTCATAACAAGTGAAGACATCAAACTACAACAAATATGGGCAGTGCTCACCATAGGTGAAGGACACGACAGGACATATTGGAATCATGACTTCGGTTCAGGTTGACAACGAATATTTAGGCTTGTCTCCTTACTCAGGTTTCGAAATTAAGACTTTGCCAGCACCTGCAAAAGATGTGTAACAGTGTTAAAGCAGGGTTTTAAAATGAAAAATGGTAACTTAATGCTACATCGGTTATTTTGAACAAAGCAGATCTTGAGGGCATCAATGAACATTGCCATTGTTGAAAACCTCAGTTACACATTTAGAGATACTTGAAGAAAAAACACTTGAATGCTAACAAACACTATGCTAGCAAAAGCAAAATAGAATTGGCATCATTGTAGAGCTCCCTGGAGACTACATTTATGTAGCCTACGAGTGATCAAACCTGTACCACTACATAATGTAAGATGGCTACACCTCTATTCACGAGAAAACTACCCTCGTACCCCCTACCCCCACCTGCACTCCCACCAATTCTTTCCTCCGTCAGTCTTTAGAGGTCCACATCAACCGACAACCTATTTCACGGCACACAGATCAGATAACGCTAAGCGCTGCGACAAAAGCAAAGCCTGCTTACTCAACTTATTGGTCGTACATGCAGCCTTGGACACTGAACAAGTAGTTTTAAACACACCGCTTCCATATGTAAATGAACCAAACTGCTTTGGAGTAGTTTGCCTCCTTTTTTGGTCACTACAGAATTGTCGAAATATAAAGTTCAAACGTCTCCATTTGCGAAATGTGACAAGGTCAGTAACCTGACCGCGTCACTTGGTGACAGGAACCCCTTTCAACCTAGGGTGGGAAGCCCACCAGGGTGGAAGCAAGAGCCAGTCATAACCCAGATGGAGTCATTAGCAGTTCAGATGTCCCCAATTCTTAAGTGCCAGTCTACGTTTGGGCAATAGCCCATGGTCATGACCCCATGCCTCTCCATACAAAAGCTTGTCAAGTTCTCCATCTTTGTTTTAGAACCAAAGGCATTGCTGCAGCCGGGAGATACCAGTGGACAAAGCAAAGCCCATCTGTTAACCACGCAATCTGCTTTTCAACACCGGACTGACCAAGCGAGAAAGACGGCAGATGACACAGCACAGCGCTTACTTGGCCACCTAAAAGGGCGCACACCGCTACCCAGCAGCAGTGAAACTATTGCAGACAATTTAGACCACCAAGGACTTAAAACAGACCCACAACCATCAAAGACTGATCTTACCTTGGAGGGAAAATACACCAAGGCCACACCTAACACGAACTGCAAAGTGGACCACCATTGCTAACTCACGGCAGACTGACAGGGAGAAAAAGGGCAGGGTTTAGCCCACTATTTTAAAAGCTTTTTTCTGCATGCAACACCTACCAGCAGGGTAAGACGGGCCACATTGGCCAGGGTCAGACAACCAACTGGAGGTTGCGGGGGGTAGGGAGGGATAAGAGGCTCAAGGAAATAGGAAAGTACGGGTTGTTAAGGTAAAGTCAGAGGATGAGGTGGTGACAGACCAAGAGACAAGCAGAAAGGAGGATGTTGGAGACGAGGGTGGAGGCAAATAGAAACACTGAGGCGTTAGTTGGTGAGTGCAAGGGTTACAGTGTAGGGAGTGAGATTATTTTATTAGCAGGTGTGTCAGGAGTGAATGTGAAGCAAAGGTGTGGGACTGGGGAGAAGGAGTGGTGGAGTTGTAGTGGTAGCGTGGCAAAGAGTGAAGTAACATCAAAGGGTGGATGCAAGTGGTAGGAGTGAGTTTTGAGGGGCAGTAAAAAAAGGACGCAGAGAGTAGGAGTGAAGGTGGGTGGAGTCGGGACCTGGAGAGTTGTGAGGGCAACTTAAGAGTGCAGGCATGATAGAAAGGAAGCAGAGTCAGGCAGCATGTCAAAGTCACACCCTATAAGCCCTTTTAGTCAACTAACACTGATTGTATATGGTCAGTCTAGGAAGGCCCCGAGGGGGTTTAGACAGCCAAGGCATTGGCCTTTAGGTAATCCAGTCTAGGTTGTAGGAACCTAGACCGTGTGGAGAAACCAGCAGTATATAATGACCTGGGGAATCGGCCCACCCCACCCTAGCGCCCTAACAAACTCTTAACTATGAGACGGTCCAATGGTTTTTACTGGAATGATCTTTGCATGTCATTGGCAGTTTGTCCAAGTTACCATGCTCTCCGCAAGCAGACCTTAAAAGAAAACACTAAAATAGAGTCTTTTGTTTCAGTGGTTTTCCTTCATCCTAGGATTTTAAGTCCTAAACATTTACAGTTGGTAATATGGGACAAGAACGTTTATGGCCCATTCCCTTAACTAACTGATTGATACTCTATACTCGAGTACATGCTAAATCAGTACAGTGCTGAAAGAGGTTTAGGTTTTCCTGAGGAGTTAGGGTTATAACAGTTTTGAGTGGAACTTTTGAGGCTTTCCATAAGAAAACAAAACATGGATGTTTATCTATATCAATCTATCACACATTACTGAAGAAATAGTTTTCCTGTGGTTTATCACATACTTTGTATAGGCCGCCATCTAGTGATTGGTGCAGGGTTACAAAATCGTTTTCAAACTCGAAAATGGAGGCCTTGACATGGGTGTTAGGTAACATCAAGATAATCTCGAAGCCTCGTCCCAACCGTGCCGGCGATGAAGTATAATTGATCTTCCCCGAGTGGGACCCTTCTTCCCTCATACCCACCCAGTCCTACTCATTTGAAAGCCTGTTCTGCAAGCTTGGCATTTTTGCTACTGTACATTGCCACCATTCTCCTCTTTCCTTTCAGAATGGGCGATTTCTCCTCCTCTCTCCGGACTTCCACTCTCAACTCCTCCTTCTGGGTGACTAACAGCCACCTTGAATCCTCAATCACAGCCTCCACTCTCTTCCATAACCTCTGCACCCCTCTGGTCCTACCTACTCAGCTCAACACACTATGCCTTGATCCATAACTTTTGCTCCCTACCCTGCTCTCCTGGTCTGACCACTCCCTCCGGACCACATCCTCCTCCCACCTGGGATCTCTCAGCCTTCTGACCGAACCTCCTCCAGCTAGAACAGCCTCGTTTGAGGCCATCCATCCGATGAAACCAGTGTCAGTTGCAGCATTCGCTTCCACCTTGATCCCCTCCAAACCCACTACCAACTCATTATTGACTGTCCTCAACAATCTCATCTCGCTATCACCAACACGCTCGTTATTCTTGCCCCCGTCATGAGGATCCATCTGAAACCTGTCACCAAATGTAACACTTGTTTCAGGGCTGCTAGATAAGGATTGTACCAAGTGCAGAGCTGCTAAACGGAAGTGGCAGACCTAGAGCCCATCCACGATATGGCCTGTTGCCTTCTCAAAAGGCCATATTGTGTCTCCATTCGCCAGGCTGGCGTCTCTGGAGCACAAGACAGCTAAACTCATTAAAAATTGGCACAGAACTAGCCAATTCCTCCCATCCACTCCTTCCTCCGATCGCATCGGACAAGGTCACTATAGTTATCCACTCTATGACGGTCTCTTCCAAACAGGTCTCCCCTGTTCTTCCAGAACTATTAAGGCCATCATCAGCTACCCTGCTACCTGCACTCAGCGATTTCTGCAATCACTCCCTTGCCACTGGGTCTTTACCCTCTTCCCTCAAGCACTCCTTTGTGCACCCTCTCCTGAAAAAGCCTTCTGTTGACCCCTCATGTCCAGCTAACTACTGCCCCATCTCAATCACTCCCTTCCTTGGGAAACTTCTTGAGAAGTTGGTCCTCTCCCAACTGACCCAGCTTATCAAGCTGGTTGGTTGCCTACACAACCATCAATCTGGATTCCGAGCATCTAGAGGCATGAAAACTGCTATCCTGAACACCCGTGAAGAAGCTTGCATCTCTTGACTCCAACTCATTCTCATTCTACTTGATAACTCCTCTGCTTTTGACATGGTCAACCACTCCATCCTCAAAGCGGCTCCATGATACCCTTGGTATCTCGGAGCGGGTACAGGACTGGCTGACTACCTTCCTCATGGACCGTCCCTCCCAGGTTTTCCTGGATTTTTTCTACTCATCTGCCTCCATCTCCTTTCGCCTTGGCTCTTTAACATCCATCTCGCCTCACTTGCTCACCTTTTCTCCACCTTCTCCTCGCACTTCCAGTATTATGCCAATGACACCCAACTCCTCTTCAAACTCTGCATCTCTTCTGACTTCCTCTGTCATTCCCAATTGCATGTTCACCACCCAGTGTTGGTGCACCTCCAATGATCTGTCTCAATTCCAACAAGACAGATTCTTCCCATCAGGACTCCTGTTCTATTTTTTTCTCCCTTCACTCCCCCACTCTCCTTCCTCTGAAAGCAGAAACCTGGGAGTTATCTTGGACTCCTCGGTCTTTCATTCCTCACATCTTGGACATTGCCAAGAAGGGACATTTTCAATCTCCTCAGAGGCATCCTCCCTTTCCTCAATCGTCTCCAGATGCTTAATGTCTCCAGAGCGCTAGTACTATCAAGGCTGGACTATTGCAACAGCCTCTTGCTTAATCTACCTTCTTCTCTCCAGCTAATCCAGAATAGGGCTGCAAGATTTATCCGTGGCATCAAATCCGGGGACAAGAATATATCTCCCCCGCTTATCTCCATGTATAAGCTCCTTACAAATGCCTTACTCTCTCGCTCCAGCCTTGACTGACCTCTCTAAACCCTCTTTTGTCACTGGAGTTTTACCCAACTTCTCTAAAGCACTCCCTTGTGCACCCTGTACTTAAGAAAACCTCTGCCGACCCCTCCATTACAGCAAACTGCCACCCTATCTCCATCCCTCCGTTCCTCCGTTCCTGGGCAAACTCCTGAAGAAGCTACCCATCTCAGCTTACACTTCACACTGAATCTGCTGCTTGCTTCCACAACCATCAGTCTGGCTCTTCTGAACACCCGTGAAGACCTGCTCTCAAATCTCAACACAAACACTCCCTCTGTCCTCATTCTTTTTGATCTCTATACTGCCTTCGACATGGTAAACCAACACCCTGATCGCACGTCTCCATGACACCCTGGGAATCATAGGTCAGGCTCTGGCATGGTTAATCTCCTTCCTTTCCGACCGCCCATCCCAGGTTGTACTTCGATCCATTTGCTCTACCATCACTCTTTAGACCTGCGGCGTTCCCCAGGGTTCCAACTTATCCCCCTGGTTCTTCAATGTCTTCATGGCTCCCCTGGCATGTGCGATTACCACTTTCACCTCCAACTTCCAGTGTTATGCAGATGACTCGCAACTCTCCTTCAGGCTACCCCTCAGCCACCTCCTCTATCTCACTCATATCTGTCTGACTGTTTGCAATTCAGTCATGGTGTCCTGCAAAAGACTACTGCCTCAACGCCAGTAAGATGGAGATCGTTCACACTGGGACTTCTGCTCCCGCTTTCCCACCCTCACTCTGGTCGGCCTCCCCTGGCCCTGCGCCTGCACCCACCTGCATGGCAAAAACCTTGGGGTCATCTTAGACTCCACGATCTCCTTCTCCACTCACATCTCTAAAAAGTCTAAACTACCAGCTGCACCTCCTCAGAGGTACTCTTTGTTTTCCTTTTCTCACCTCTCCCCAGCGGCTCACTGTCTACAGAGCCCAGGTTCTCTCAAGGTTGGACTACTCTGATACTCATCGAGAACAGAACCGAAGCCTTGGCCTCAAGCCCAGGGACCACATCTCTCCGGTGCTGAAATCCCTCCACTGGCTCCCATGGCTGCAAGGATCAAGTTCAAGACCCTCTGAATTGTCCACAAGGCTTTCTGGGGCCTGGGACCTATCCATCTGCAACAATGCCTACCAAAATACTGTCCTTCCCGAGCACTCTGCTCATCCACTTCCAACCTTCTGTGAGTGAGCAGAGCTTTGGCGGGAGATCTTTATCCTCTGCAAGGGCCTCCACCCGCGCTTGGAATAGCCTCCCTGCGGCCCTCTGTCTTAGCCGGATCTCCTCAAGTTCTGGAAACTACTTAAGACATTCCTATTCTCCTCCCCTCCCCCTCTACCCTGCTAACTTCTCTCTCCGTTCTAGACCTCTCCCCATCCTTTTCTGCACAGCCTGCTGACTGGCCGCCTAGTGTACCTCAGTCTCTCACAGGTCCCTGGCACCCTCGCCAGCCCTTGCACTTGCCTCATTGTTACTGCACCCAGCTCTGACTGGGCTCACTTGGTTTACCGCCCCCAGCCCCACCACCCGTGCACTTGTCCACCCGCCCCTCTCCTCCGCCCCTCTCCTGCACCCCTGCTGTACACTGACACAATCTGAATGTACCAGGCCTTCAAAATCATCTACCGATTTTTCCCTCGTCTGCCCGCCGTGCCTGGTTTGCGCCTCAATGCACTTGAAAAAAAAGGCAGAATCGTTGTCAGACCGATTTGCGGTTATCTACACTGTTAATTGTTCTATATGCACTTGGGCCATGCACTTACTCGCCTAGGGCAGACTTGTATCATTAAGAAAATCAAGGGCTCTGAATGACCGTTTCCCACATCACCCCCCCATGTTTCCTCCCTCCTTGAGAGTTTTGAAATACTTGCTTTGTGTATAGGCGCTTTACAAACAAACAATACCAATAAATAAACACTATCCCAACATGTACCAATGATCCTTCACGGGTCAACAGCCTGAAACTGTGACATGACCTCGATGTTCAACGTGCAAGTCTGTATTTGTGGGGTGCCTTTGCTTCTAGGGAGGATGAGCAGGTGCATGCGATTCTAAGCAGATACAAGCCACAGAAATAAGATTACTGGTTAAGTAATTTTTGTCTTTGGAGGTTGGTTAATCTGCTACAACTCACATACTTTGTATAGACTAGCAAGCCGTACTGGATGAAGGTGGTGGGCGAGCTGAAGGGGAAGTTACAAATAAGATTTTATTAATACAGTTTGTCTCATCCGAGAGTCTAATCTAATAGTGTTGAGTAGGGGTGTCGTGGTATTAGTTTTATGGCGGTACGATAACCTTCTTGCCAAATGACAGTATATCATGGTTATCGCGATATAGCAGGTGGAGTTAACCAATCTTCGCAAATATTTTCTAAAAGGTCATACATTGACAGATTTATTATCCCAAACAAAACCAGGCACCCAGGACCAGAAGTGGGCTTTTCAACATACTTTGCATTGAAATGCCACCTCTTGCTTCCACCAAAACACAAACACACGTGTGGAGAGGTGTGGGGGGGGGCTGCTGCGACTGGTAAAGCAAACTGAATAGCTTTTCTTAAGTGGTCATTTAGGCTTTTAGCTCCCCACTGCCTACTGGTGAAGATGAACATGTTGCCATCTTTATAACCTGCATGCCACAGATAAATGGGTGCTGATGGTAGTATACGCTTGTGTGCATACACACGCACGCTCTCTTTACGTTACAGCCTTTAGTTTACTTGCGGGCCAAAAGGTGTTCAGTAATCACGGACATCTTACCCTTTGGTATGGCAGCAGGGAATAACCACAGAGAAGTGAATTTCGCAGTGTGATTTATTATATGTAAATTCAATGATGGAACCAGGGAAATCCCCATTGTCATATGCTTAGCAAACATTATCCATTATAAATATATAAACCCCAAAGCCACCAACCCAAAGTAAACCTTTTTTCCTTCTTGGCACTGTATTTATTCTTCCTATTGCTAACATACTGATTTTGTGTCTGGTCAGACTCGTGTGGTTTATGGAATGGCATTAAAAACTGCTCCAACTGAAACTACTTGGCAGATGGCACAGCCAATAGTGCAAGACCAAGACTGCGCAGCAATTGCTTACTGCAGCCTTTCCAAATCAGATTGAAAAGCACAGTTAACGGTATAAACGGTATACCGGTATAAACAATGTGACGGTTATTATTGTTCAATTAAGTGTTCACAGTATCTTTAACGGTATACCGTTACATCCCTAGTGTTGAGCGAATGTGTTTACACTGTAGGGATGTAACGGTATAACGGTATACCGTTAAAGATACCGTGGACCACTTAATTGAACAATAATAACCGTCGCATTGTTTATACCATTATACCGTTGTGCTTTTCAATCTGATTTGGAAAGGCTGCAGTAAGCAAGTGCTGCACAGTCTTGGTCTTGCACTGATGGATGTGCCGTCTGCCAAGTAGTTTCAGTTGGATCAGTTTTTAATGCCATTCCATAAACCACACGTGCCCGACACAAAATCAATATGTTAGCAATAGGAAGAATAGATACACTGCCAGGAAGGAAAAGGGTTTACTTTGGGGTGGCGGCTTTGGGGTTTATGTATTTATAATGGATAATGTTCTCTAAACATATGACAATGGGGGGGATTTCCCTGGTTCTATCATTGAATTTACATATAATAAGTCACACTGCTAAATTCACTCATCTCTGTGGGTATTCCCTGCTGCCATACCAAAGGGTAACATGACCACTTGAAAAATGCTATTCAGTTTGCTTTGCCAGTTGCATCAGGGCTTTCTCTCCCCCCCTCCTCCTCCTCTCCACACGTGTTTGCGTTTAGTGGAAGCAAGGCATTTCAGTGGAAAGTATGTTGAAAAGCCCAATTCTGGCCCTGGGTGCCTGGTTTTGTTTGTGATGATAAATCTGTCAATTTATGACCCTTTTAGAAAACATTTGTTAAGATTAGTTAACTCCACCTGCTATACCGCGATAACCATGATATACCGTCCTTTGGCAAGAAGGTTATCGTACCGTCGTAAAACTAACACCATGACACCCCTAGTGTACAGAACACCACGTTGCTACAAAAGCAAGATTTGCGTGCATCTGTGCCGAGTAAGCATATGGGCTAATCTGTAACATACATGAATACATCCAACGATCCATCTAGCAATAGTTGTCCATCACCTTCCCTTCCTTTTGCCATGGGCACAGATTTGAAGCATTTTCCTACGTGTTTTTGTTGGAGATAATACAGGACTGCCCTGCGCATGTGCAGTGTATGGGAGGCCTTTTCTACCCTGATTTGTGCATTTTGGAAGAAATATGGCAATTCAATAGGATGGTTAATGTGACGTTTTGAAATATATTTTGGTAAGATCAGAGGCTGTGTTACTAATAGCAAGTATGACAAACTGTTCAGAAGGCAAGAGGGCCTGTAATTCTCTTTCTCCTAATTGATGCGACCAAAATAAGAATAGCGACTTGATAGTATAGTTCTTTTAAGGGTGCTTTATGCATTGGCTCGAAAGGAGGACCCGTAAGTTTACAAAGGACTGCATTTAAATCCCATCCTGGTCGTGGATTTGCCACTGGTGGGTAAATACGCTTTAATGCATCTATGAAAGCTTTAAGTGCAGGTACCTTCCATCACAATACTTTGTGTTGTGAAGATGTGTACACTTCCAATGCTGCTAAATGCACTTTGAGCGAGTTGTAGACCAAACCAGAATCAAGCAAGTTTAACAATGTCTGCTGCTGTGCAGGAAACAGGGCGGATTTGTTTCCGAGGACACCAGACAACCAAAGTGTTTCTATTTGCCATAGTAGCAATTTTGTGCCTCCCTGGTGCAGTCTGTGCATCACTCTGCCCAGTAGTCGAAGTGTATGCAACTATCCCAGACTATCTCATCCATAAAGCATAATAGGGGGTCCTGTGTAACTGGATGAATGGCGTTGGCATTTTCGGCTGTGGTGAACAGATCTACTGTTTGCCGATGTCAGGTCTTGAAACCCCTGTATGTAGTTCACACTGGTTTTTTCTTCCAGAGCCCTGCCTAACCTGTCTGCTATTTAGGTGTGCACCCCTAGAACATGCAGTGCTTGTATGTTAATCTCCTTCTGGCAACACCAATACCAAACGCTGTTCTAGTAGGGACAATGCCCGAGTGTTTGCAGCCTGGTTTGTTGATATATACATGGCTGTTGTCTATGGATGAGGATGCCCCCCCCTACACCCGCACCCACCCACCAAAGGTTGTTTTGGAACAAGCTTAGCTCAATTTTGATTGGTAGGAGCTCAAGCACCTTTATATGATCTTTGGCCTCACCATTTACCCTGGGCAGTAAGGTGATATGCACCACACAACCTGTCATTGATGCATGTGTTTTGATGGTGATGTGTACTGGGTGACTGACATGGGGTTCACCGTTTTTCTTTTGCACACCATTGAAGTGCTTTCACTTCGCTTTGCAAGACTACAACTAGATCATCACACTCGCCTTTCCCTTGACAGTTCTGCGAGCCAGTTTTGTTGTGCTCATGTAAAGGCAGGCATGAGGAATGATAGAACTACACGACACCACCATTCCCAGACGTGAACTGCCAGGGAAGTAACGTATCTGGCAATGGACTGTGTAACAAGAGATTAGAACTTGGATCCTTTCTTGGTAAGAATATGCCATTGCGTGTCTTGGATAGCTCCTAGAAACATTTTGTGATGGCTTCAAAACAGGCTTAAATTTCTTTTCAATGATGGAGGACCTGAACGTGTCAATAAGCTTGACTGTCTCCCGAGTGCTTAGGAGGCACTTGTTGAGCTCTCCTGCATCATCTGCCAGTCACTCAGATAAGGGTACACTGGAATGCCTTAGCATCACAGGTTTGCAGCGACTGCCAAGTATTTTGGAGTATACATGAGGAGTGATGCAATTCCAATAGGGGGTACCTTGAATTTGTCTATTTTGAACCGGAGGTATTTGAGGACTTGGAAAAATTGGATATAAATGATGCAGTCTTTCATATTTCAATATGGTCATGTAATCTCCCCTTATTTAACAGTGGAATGTCCTCTTGTTGGGCAGCCATCCTGAATTTGTGGTTTGACATTTGTTGCCAGATCTACAACTGTTTTTTTCTGTTTTATTTGTTTGGTCTCTCTTGGGAACCAGGAAATTTAGATTATAAATACCTTTGTTTACCTGGTCTGGGAGGTACCTCCACGATGGCTCCCTTTTGTAGCAACGATTGAAATTGCTCTTGCAGTAGGTAGATGTTTGCGCAGTAGTCTCCCGCATTTTGGAGAAAGCTTGCTCGGTCTCTGTACGAGACCTCGCAATAACCCCTACCCGATCGTGAACTGCACCAACCTTTCCAATGGTTTGCTACCACATGCGTGTATGTATAATGTTAATCGTTCTCCTAATGGGGCGACAACATTGGCGGGAACCCGTACTATGAAGTTAATGTTTAGTGGAAGAGGCTGCCCCTCTAATGGTTTGGCCTCTACAACTCTACAGAAAGCAGGTGGTAGCAGTTTGCCTGTTCTTGCAGCTAAACTCTGGAACTCCATGCCTACCCACCTTCAATTTGAACTGTCCTAAGGCTTTAGGAAAAATACAAAAATCTGTCTTTTCGCAGGAAGCATAATCAGCGAGCCAACCAGTCAACCTTGTACATACCAGTAATGCACATGGTAATAACTTCATGCATACCTAGCACATTTCTGTAATGTATTGTTCACTCTAATAGTCTGTATATGTTCTAACTTTCCTTGTAACCATTATGTAACAATATATTGCACCCAGATACCCGAGGGTTTGGTGTGCTATACATAAAGAAAAACATCTATATTGACACCAAGCTTCTAAGCAATACAGAGTCGTGACTAATATACCATGAACCTGTAGGGTAAGATCATCGAGACGTTGGCTGGGAAACCGGTGGGGAAATGTCCTACAAGGTCTGCGTGTAATTTTAAATTTGACCAATACTTGAGGGCCTCATGTTCTTCGTTGAACCTAGCTAATTCTTCTTATCTAAATTTGCAGGATGTCTACCTTCAATTAAGACTTTCATCATGGCAGATTTCAAAAGCTCTGGCACGTCTTTGACAAAATCATCAATTTGATTCCACTGCGTTCTACCTTGCCATAAGTGCAGTTGCATTCGCAATGAGGTGCACACCTTCTTCAGAGTGTATTCTTTAGCTGGAGGAGGTTAGTTTGTTGACAAAGGAGTCCCACCGGTTTTGCATGTTGAGTGGAATACATTCCATTGAACAATTTATTTGACCCATGTTCTCAGTAAAAGACTTGACATTTTACCACCCTCACACCCCCTCTGGGTCCCCCACTTACACAAGTCTGGCATTACCGATGGTACTCTTGTTCAAGGGAGAATGGCTTAGCATTACGGGGCTGGACTGCCATTGCGGGTGGGATCAGACCGATATGTAAATGGGTATTTCTCCTTTGTTACGGGAGCACCGAGCTAAAAACATGGTTGTAGACCCTACAAAGTAGAATACATTTGATAGAACACGTTATCTGAACAATATTCTTTTCTCAAATTGAACGGTGTAGCCTTGAACTTTGAGAAGTGAACCCAGAGTATTGTGTGGAACTGTATTGTTTTGAACTCGAGAAATCAACTTTTTTTGTGGAACATTCTTGAACCTGGCAAAGGGGAGCTGAAGAGTAAGCAAAGAGCTGGAAGAAGCTCAGAACTGTGCTAATCACCATTTGTATTATTGAAATCTGTGCACCTCGTTTAGCTTAGTTGTGAGGGCAAGGATAGATTTTGGACTGTTGGGTAAGATGTTCATAGCAATGAAATGGTTCCGACCAGTGTCAACCCCAGAACTTTTTGCTTTTACTGGTGGATTCTTTTTTCTTGTACCTCAGAATGGGAACCTTTTTCCACACTCCCAGAAACTTTTAATCTTAATGACACCCATAAAAAGAGTATCCATCATTTTTGGCAATAAGTGCCCATTGTTGCTGGGTTGCCCTAGGGGCTTCCCTTGTAACTTTCTCTGGCTAACTTTGTGAGAACTACAGTTACCAAGGGTAGAAAGGCTCTTTGTATCCCTTTTACATTTTATTATGCGAGACCAGCACCCCCCCCACCTTATGTGGAGTGCTGGGGAGATACTTTTTAGAATGAGAATGGGGATACATGGTAACATTTAAGCCAGAGCCTGGTGACAGACGCTAGACTCAATAAGAACTGCATTTTGAGCAATCCAACGTCATGCTGCGACCTTGCAGGGCTGCAACACCCCAATACCCTGGGACCTCGGGCCACTGTGCGGTGCACAGTCCCCCAAACCTTGCCAAATCTTTGTGGGCATCCTGCTCGAACTCCAGAGACATGAATCAAGTCCGAAAAAGCCCGCTCACCAGAGTGCTGGACGTTGCAAACAACGAGAATCCGACCAGCGATCTTCTTTCTTCTTCTGTGCTAATGAAAAAAAAGGCGCCAAATCCACAGCCGCATCCAGCCGCGAGGAAACCCTTGCCGAGAGGCTTCCCAGTGATCCTTGCTGCAAAAGTCCTTCCAGTGTCCGGTCTTCTGGATGAAGTAATTCAACAACCAGGTTTAGTCCTCCTGCCGCAAAACCTTCTGTGCTGGCTTGGGTATTTACTCAACTTGAGTCTCGTGCGATTCCTGCGTAGTTTTGGGGCGTCTTCTGTGATTGGGAGTCCTCTCGCCCATTTCAGCCAGCCCCACTGCGGGAATCCTCAAGTCCCTGGAATCTCAACTAACTCAAGTAAAATACTTAATGTTTGAACAGTCTTCCTCAAGTACTAAAATTGGGAAGGGCTGGATAGTTTAAGAGGTCTGCCTTGAAAAGTAAAACAAGTGTTGAAGTTTACTTACTTGTAAATGAGTCAGTTGGTAACTTTAAACTGAGTGAATAGTTACAGAAAGTTATTGCTTACCTTCGATATATTTTGCCATTCTGAAAAGTATATAAGATTTACTTACCTTGAATAAGCTGTGTGCCTTAAGTATTCTTAAGTCTTACTTTCCTTAGAAACAGTTTTGCCATTCTAACAAAGTAGATAAAGGGTTAACTGTGAATTGGGTTCACATCTTCCCACAAGAAATGCTTTTCGTTTCACTTTATTATTCCTGTTAGAATAAATACATCAATGTGCCCAATTGGGTCTTGCTTCCCCAGACTTGCTGTTAGCCTGTCCAGAATGTCTGCCTAGGTCATATGACAAATGTACATGGGTTTTACTTACCCAGAGCATAACTGGGTTATCATAAAATAAGTAGAGTTATTGCTTCCCTTAGTCTGTGAACTGACAACTGTAATTGAGTATTACTCCCCTAAAATAACTTACCCTGAAACAAAGTGGAACCCTTACCACTGGTAATTTTTTTGATTGGAAGTTCCTCCAAAGTATTTCTCATCTTATGATTCCTCATCTTATGATAATTATCCTTCCAGCAGGTGGCGCTGTGTGCAGTCTCGTCGATGTCCCACGAAGGCCTCAGTTCAACGTCATCAGTATGAATAGCATCTGCAGCGCCTGTTGGCTTCAGTTCCCCTCCTGTAGAGGGATTACTAGGCATACCATAGACTGTAGACTTCAAGAAAGCATACGTAAATTCTACGGCACAGTAGGCTGGGAGGGGAGATGTTGAATACGTGGGAGGAACAACCAATCAAAAGACCGTTAACGGGGGTAAGCAACTTGTTCTTTGAATGTAATATGTCGTCCCACGTATTCCTAATCTTATGATAGACTCCCAAAACAGTACTAATTTGGTGGTGGGAGTATGAATTATATTTTGTTTTAACTGTTATCATGGACTGAATGAAGGACCGCTATCCAGGCAGTAATCTTTCACAAACCTGTGAACAACTAAGTGGCCGCTGAACAAATGTCTTTGACTGGGACACCTCTCTGAAGAGCAGCCGAGGTTGCCATGCCCCATGTGGAATGTGCTCTCAAGCCTTCCAGCGGGTCTTTGCCCACTAACCTGTAACATTCCCCAATAGCCAGGATGATCCAGCTGGATAGGGTCTGTTTAGTAACCGCTAAACCCAATCTCGGGCCTTTATAGCCAATGAATAATTGGTCATTTTGACGAAACTTGGCCATTCTTGAAATATAAAAACAGAGCCCTTTTTGGGTCCAGTCTACGTAATCATCATCCTCCTTTCCAGGATGAGGAGGTGGATAGAAAGTTGTCAAAATGATATTTTGCGACAAGTGGAAGTTGAACACTACTTTAGGTTGAAAAGAAGGATTCACCCGGAGAGCAACCTTGTATTTATAGAAAGCCATAGGTGGGGGTTTAACAGGAAAGTGCCTGCAACTCTCTGAACCTCAATAACGTCAGCCCGCAGGGTAACCAGTGTTAATGGGCATGAGTGTATAGGCTCAAAAGGAATGCAAGTTAGACATTTTAACACCAGGTTAAGAACCCATAGAGGCACTCTGAATGGAACTGGTGGAATTATGTTACTAAGACCCTTCAGGAATTGAACAATCAGAGGGATTTTAAAATATGAATCCTCTGGTGAAGAGCGCTTGAAAATAGAAAGTGCTGCCAGGTAACATTTAATTGTTCCAATCTGGAGCCCCAGATTCGCCAAAGGTAACAAAAAAGAAACCACCACAGGTGTGTCACATAGAAAGGAATCCACATTCTTATCCCTGCTCTAACAGCTGTACTTGTTCCAACGACAGCGGTACAAAGATTTCGTTGCTTGCCTTCTGGCCAAAAGCAAGATCTCCATTAGGTCATCCGTGAGGTCTCAATCCTCTATCTAAACCTCTCAGAAACCATGCGTGAAGGTTGAGAGTCTTGACATCTGGATGGAGAACCCGACCCTCTTCTCGCGAGAGAAGGTCCCCTTTGTGGAAGATGCATTGGCGGGCAGATGGACATGCCCAGAAGGTCCGGGTACCACATCCTCCTGACCCAATCCAGAGCAATTAGGATCAGGGATTTCCTGAACTTTCCCAACCTCCTGATCACATGAGGAATGACGAGACTGGAGGAAACTCGTACAGGAGTGGAAACCCCCAGTCCAATACAAACGTAACTCCTTGAGCTCTACTTGGGGGAAATTCCCTGGAGCAGAACATTCCCATTTCCGGTTGACACTGGTCGCAAACAGATCCACTTAGAAGGTTCCCCAAAGGGTGAAGATCTCTAAAAGGACTTCCTGAGTTAGCTCCCACTCGTGGGAGACTGTTCTACCTGCTCAGAGCATCCGGCGCTGTGTTCTCCTCTCCAGCTAAGTGAACTGCCAACAAGCACATTCACTCTTGAATTGCCCAGAGCTGCATTGCTTCTCTGCACAGTGGTAGCGACCCTACGCCTCCTTTCTTGTTGAGGTAGTACATGGCCACTGTGTTGTCTGTCATTATGACATACTTCCCCGTACAGAGGGCAGAAAGGCCTTCAAGGACTAGTCCGATTGCCCTCAGCTCCAAAAGGTTGATGTGTAGTTTGGACCCTGTGGTTGTCAGCTCGAGAATGTTGTCCTTGCAAGCTCAAAAACAAAAAGGTGATGGCTGGAAGGTTTAGACTGAATCTTAACCACTGGCATTGCTCGGGGCAACCCTCCAGACCATCGTTCTTCGCCTGCCAAGCCATTACAGAAGGTTGCCCAGAGCTATGCCAGTGGCTTTGATTTATTCTAAACCTTCCACCCATCACTTTTTTGGTTTCAGTTTGTCTCCCTATGTGAGAGAGGGTATGCCCAGACGTGGGTCCCTTGCTCGCTGCGCTATAGGAAACCAAGCTGCACCTCATTGAGGAGGCCCAACAAAGCCGAAACATGTCTGGGGTTGCTTGTGTTTCTGCGCAGAGGGGACCTGGCCTAGCAGTTGGGCAGGGCTGCTCCCATTGGTGGCAGTACCTGACTGATTTGCATATGGTTGGACCACTTTTGCAATGGCGCAGACGGGCTAAAAAACAGTGGTGTGGAAAGTTGCCCAGAGCTATGCCAGTGGCTTTGATTTATTTTAAACCTTCCACCCATCACTTTTTTGGTTTCAGTCCTTGCAAGCTCACCACAAAAAGGTACCGAGAGACTCTACTCAGAACTTTCAGGTGGTCTGACATTCTTCCTGAGAATTGGGACCAACGAGTCCTGAGAGCCCATTGGAGGGATTCCATTCTGAGGCGAGCCTCTGGCACCAGAAAACTGCAGGATGCCACGAGACCGAGCAACCTCAAAATAAAAATAAAAAATAACTGAAGGCCGGAAAAGATGCTGGGCACACTGGAATTTGGTGACCATCTGCAGAATATGTTGAGCTCTCACCTCGGATTGGCGAGGCTATCCCTGAGGAAGTATCCAGGTGTCTTTGAGATAGTATCATGTGGGACTTCTTGAAATTGAGGGAGAAGCCCAGTCTGTGCTGTGGAGAGAGTGGAAGGTTACGCCGAGATGTTCCCGGGCTTGTTCGGGTGAACGTACCCAAATGAGCCAATCATCCAGGAAGGGATAGACACGAACCCCGTTGCCCCACTCCCAAGACTCGCTGCCACCACCTCCATTAACTTGGTGAAAAGTCTTGGGCAGAGACCAGCACAAATGACATTACTCTAAATGGATAATGATAACCGCGAACCTCAAGTACTCTGTGCTTGAGATGGATAGGCACATGAAAGTAAGCATCCTGAAGGTCCAATGACACCATCCAGTTGGAGAGCCTGAAGATTCTGGGAATGGGTAACCATATTGAACGTGTCCTTCCTGTCCAAGATGGGTCTCCATCCTCCATCCTTTTGGGGAATTAGAAAGTATGGGGAGAACCAACCCTTGTTCCTTTCCGCCACAGGTAATGGTTCTATAGCACCTTTCTCTAGCAGAGTCAAAATGTTCTGCACAAGGATGAAGAAGTTATTCCCCGGTGGATGATCCTGAAGCCTTTTTTGAAAAGGAAGGCAGTATCCTTGGGCTACAGTTTCCAGTGCCCAGTGAAAGGAAGCGCCCCCAATTCAGCACGATCCTCCCCGCAATGAGAGACAATAAGGGACTCTCCCGTAGTGGGAATAAGACCA
This sequence comes from Ambystoma mexicanum, assembly GCF_040938575.1. Classification (NCBI taxonomy): domain Eukaryota; kingdom Metazoa; phylum Chordata; class Amphibia; order Caudata; family Ambystomatidae; genus Ambystoma; species Ambystoma mexicanum. Next base: position 323,324,443 of record NC_090935.1, read on the forward strand.
AGACAGAGTGCGGGTGAGCGTAAGTGGGAGTTTATCCAAGGATAAGGCATGCAAAGAACTCTGCAACCTACGAGAGCGCTCTGTCTGACAATAGCAAAGACAGGCGTATTTCTAATACAGAAAACGTCATCAACACCTAAACACTATAGGGGGCACAAGTTAATTGGGATTGGGTATCGTCGACTAACTATAGGTGTTGCTGCAGCATGGTTGGTCTTGGCAAGACGACGTCACTGGTCAGCCTCGTGGGTTGGGTTGGGCCTGGCAGGCCGGCTTGAGGTCATCCGTGCGGTGTTGGTGCGCTGGGGCAGCCTGTGACAATGATGAATACCTTTCCTGTCTTAGTTGCCCTAGGCCATGCACACTGCAGTTATTCAGAAAATGACATTTACGTTCACTAATAAATTGTTCCGTAGCTTATCTTATAAAATAAACGCAACACATGAGGAATGCACCTCGTGAGAGGTCTGGTGGTTGTTGGTTGGGGTGAGATTTACCTGAGTCTTATTGACCGGTATTTTAGGTCGCGGGACGGGGCTCTGGGACCTGGGCCGAGTGATACATGTCTGTCTGCTGCGTTAGAAGTTATTATATAGATGGGTCTCTGTGTCTTGTCCCAATGATGGGGGTCGTCCTTACACGGGGTCAGGATTCTTGGGGGGGTTCGTGGGGATTTATGAGAGGGTGCTGGTAGATCAGTGGGTTCATCCGTGGGTTTATTACCGTGCTGTAAATAACACAGGTGGCGGGCTGTGGCCTTGGTTGCGGCGCCGGGGCCTCTGACTCTCTGAAGTAACGCCAGCTTGGTTGGGGGAGGTGAGGGAGCGCAGCACAAGTCTTAGCTTTTTTATCTGGCAGGCTTGGTGGGGTGGGAGAGGGAATGACCTTGCATATACTCACAAAGGTATTTTCCTCGTGCGTTGCTGATCAGTGAATGCAGAAGTTTTTATACTGTTCTGCCTCATTTTAACGTTATTCAGACACACATATACATATATATATATTTCATTTTCGTTACACATTTCTTTAATACAGTCGGTTCCAGTACCTTTTCATTACCTAACATTATGTTCACTACATTGTGTGCGTATTGTATGTACATTAGACGTTATACGAGGGATATCTAGGTTATGGCCTACAGAGATTGATGCTCGCCGCTTTGGGTGATTCAGAAAACATATATGAGTTCAAGTTTCTACATACTATTGAAAAACACTTTTACAGATAGAGGTTACACGTTTGGTCAACATCTTTCTCCGTGGTTATAGCAGCATTAGTCCAGACCTGGAGGGATATCATATAACGTTACATTTTTATGGTTCGTTCACATTTTAAACAGAGGTAGTTCATTAACACCAATACTTGAACTATTTTCTACCTTCTTCAGATAGTGATGCTTCAGCTTTTTTCCCCGTTGCCCCGGCCTTGCGGTCTGGGTCATACGGGGTGCAATATCACATTGTTACTAATATAATGTTGCCGTGTTGGCATCTCGGGTTTAGCTCATCTCCGACTTTCTCATGGGAACGCGCTCGCAGCGGATCTGCCAGGGCTGCTGAGGCGGCAGAGATGCATGAAAGGCCCTCCAAAGGTGGGGGCCTCGTTACAGTGTGCTGAACTCACACCATGTTTGCTGTGCACGATGGCGTCTAGGCCTAACTTAAGTTTCGGTAAATGCAAAGACAGGGTGCGTGTGGGCAATGTCGTCGGCGGGTGAACCCCCCTCCACCTGGGCCCGGGTGGCATGAGGGTGCTCCCACCGAGCCATGGTCCTCACCTGGGGAGGGAGCTGTAGGTGAGGAGGGCCTCGTGGCCATTCCTCCCCTACATTTCCCCCCTTTCGTTACTTAAAGTAACGAATTTCTTTAGCTCTTCTAATCTTCTACATTCTTGTTCTTCTAACACTGCACCATCCCATGCAGGGGTTCCTTTTATAGGCATCCATGCTCTGCACACCCCCCTTAAGCTCTCACCTCTCCTAGCATACTCGTCTGGTGTACATGTCAAATATATACAGTCGCCGGTCTCTTCCAGATCTACCCAGACCTCCTCATACCATTCCAGTTCTACGTCTCGTGGTTCTTTAATCGTGGTGTGCCATAGCTTATCTACTATGTACTTGTCACGGCACATAGGCACTAACTGGTACCTGGGGGTGTTGTCTGTTCCTGTCTGCACGTGTACTTCTTGTGTTGCTTTAATTGTACCACCGGAGTTGCCCATTGTAACCATCATCATTGCACCGTTAGGGACTGCATTAGCACAACATCGGAGGCCCACCTGGCACAGGCAGAACATCACAAGGATGATCACCACTATTGGTATCAGGAACTTCATTGTCACTCCAAGCCATGAGGGAACCCAGGAGAAGATATTGTCGAACCACGAGCTATCCTCAGCTCCACCTTCCATTTTCATCTTCTCGCCCAGGTTATGTACTGCTTCAATAACGTGGGACAGGGACCCATTTTCTGCGTCTTCAGAAGGTACGAACGTGCAGCACGCACTTCCTATTTTTCGGCAAACACCTCCATCGATAGCTGTCAACAGGTCTAGAACATACCTGTTCTGCATGGTCATTAGTCGCAGAGCTCGTAGTTCCACCTTTATTATGTTGAACCCTTCTTCAGTGTCATTGGCCAACTGGATCAGTTCCCACCGTGTGATCTGGAGCCATTTTGCATTTGCTCTTGCTTGGACACTGGACACTAGTGAAGCAAAGAATGTTTCCACGGAGCTGAACAGGCGATACTTGTCTGGGATCTGTGCCAATAAATCAGATGATGCTTGTGATATGTAGTTCGAGGCTCGCTTGTTTCTTGAGAGCTTTTCTTCCTTCCCCCCGGAGGACAGGACATAAAGGTGCGCTTGTGTAGTTGGAGAAGCTGCATTCTGGTTCAAGCCTCCTTTCATCATGTTACTTCTGTCAATATGGCTTTCTGGAATCACCATTAGTGTCGAGTGCAAGGTGGCCATTGAGCAGCTACCACTCCATGATTGGGGAAGGTGCAGGTACGCCTGGTTTCCGCATACCCAGTAGGTGTCCATTAATGCTGCTGTCCCTTTTTTCATATCCGGGATGGTGAGAGTTTTGTTACAGTTCGTGTTCGTTCCCATTGCCATTTTTCCTTCTCCCTTGAAACATAGTTCGTTTTGTATTTCACTTTGTAGCTTGAAGGGTTTCTCCATCGCTGTTACCCATGTTAGTTTAGGGATGTGTTCTTTCCATATTGGCAAGCACGTTCTTTCCATCCACCGCAACTTGTCCGGTTGGACACCTTTCAGCGCTTCTGCCTTGCACAGCACTTCTTCGTCTTTCCATTTGTTTTCGGAAAACAGTGTCCCTTGTATTGCAAAGAAAGGTTCTTTAAGGCAGATCACTCCAGACGCTTGCGAATAGCACGTTTTATTGTTCTGTACCATTCTGAAAGAGACATCGTGTGCTTGGAAAGTGTTCTTTATTCTACACAGCGTGAGATGAAGGAGACATTGGGCATCCACAATGGGCAATTCTCGTGGCAACAATACTTTAGGTGTGCCTGATGCATGGGGGATAAGTGAGCAGACATAACAGCTCTCATTGGTTGTTTGTTTAGCTGTTGTGCTCATATCTGCATACCATTTATTTGCTTGGTGAGGGTGTCGTGGGTCTTCCATTTTGTCTAACCCTAGCCCATAATACTCATCATACCCTTTTCCACCAGTCTCTCTTCTCCGCCTACTTTTCTCCCTTCTTCTGTACCTTCTCGTTATAGGAGGTGAAGAACCAGGCCCCCCTTCCTCCCTCCCACCCCCCTTTTCTAATTCTTCATATAGGGGCGTGTGTTCTGCCATCATAATCACTTTTCCATCCTCATTAATAAACAAGAGATCGTTGTTTGAAATTGGGGCGGGAGGGATCGTGTGGTTGTTGTATGTTCCAGGTTGGGACATTGTGTCATTATCTACATTTTTGGTTCTCCATTGTGAGAGGACAGCAGTGGGTGGTGTAGTATAGTATCCCCACACAAAGTGTGCTCCATCCCAGATCAAGAAATCACCTTCTTTGATACCTACAGTCGGAATTGTTTTCGTTCCAGGAGCAAGGGTGGTGTTGTTCCCCCCTCCCCCCTCGTTCATCTCGGTAGAGATGAACGCTATAATCCAGTGTAACACCAGACAAAACATTGAGATGAAGAACACGATAGCACACATTGATAAACCACATTCAAATGAATATGTTAATCTAGCCACTAACATTTCTCTAAATCTAACATATCTATTAGTTGCAGGCTGCCCATTCGATGCCATGATAAATCCTGTTTGAGACACAAAAGTTCATTAAATACAAACATGTAAGCATTTCCACATTGTAACGTTTCGGTGATAAAATATAGGGTTGGGTGAGGAAGGGGGTTTGTTGACAGACAAGGTAGCTTTCAGTCAATATTATTTGTAACTTACTATATATATATATAAATAATCAAAAAAAAACATGACATTTCTAAAAACAACAATAATAAAAAACATCTTAAATAGTACAGGAAGGGGAAAAAAAAAAAAGAACCCCACGCAAAACTTTCAAAAATTGTAAAAAGAAAATTTACATATACATGTGTACATGTTTTAGTCCAGGACATTTGTTGCGCGCTAATTGTGTTCACTGTTCATCTCATGAAGCACACGAAATTCAAATCATTCATTCCGCACAACTTCATCGTCCGCTGTTGCCTGTGCCTCATCCTGCACCTCACTCTCCGCAGCGCTGTAAGCTTTACGTACATCTGTCAAATGCACCCAATATCGCAGGCCCTTAACCTTTACTGCTGTAGGCGTGCAAAACACTACCTCATAGGGGCCATGGAAGCGTGGTGCGTTCCACCTCCGCACAAAACTTCTAACATATATAAGGTCCCCAGGCATTAGCTGTAGTGGTTTTTCAGGCAAACCGTTTGGTTCAGTCGCGTTCCCCTCCTCTCTTGTCGAGGGGGGGGCTAGTTGCTTTGAAATTACGCGCGCTGCCCTTGTCAATTTTCGCAAGTATTCTGTGAACTCCTCCCCCAATATGGCTGCGCTTCTGTGTGCATCAGAACGCTCACGGAGAGGCGAATGCGCTGTGTGCATTCTTCTTCCCGTGACGATCTCGTGCGGGGACAAATGGTGATCCTTACTTGGCTGGTTTCGTAGCTCAAACAAGGCCAAAGGCAGGCAGTACATCCAAGTCTTTTTAAGGGAAAAACAAAGTTTTGATAATCTGCTTTTTAACAGGCCGTTTATCTTTTCTACGACGCCATTACTTTGAGGATGATAAATCGAACATAATTTGTGCTTTATTCCCAATAATGTAGTCACTTCTTTAAAGAGTTCATTAACAAAATGCGTCCCGTTATCTGAGCGAATAACGTCGCAAATTCCCCAGCGCGGAAACACTTCCCGCACTAGGAACTTCGCGGCGCCCTTCGCGTCAGGGCGGGCACAAGGGCCTGCCTCCACCCACCTCGAAAATGGACATACAACCACAATCATGTATCGAGCCCCGTTACACCTTTCTCCCATGTCTACATAATCAATATGGAGCTCTCTGAATGGGCCACTTGGTTTTGGTATCGTACCCCTTAGTGTACGCAATGTCATACCTGAGTTGTAAATTTGACATGTCGTGCATTCTAGAGCTAACCTTGTGACATGTTCCTGGAGGCAAGGTGTAAACCAATCTTCTTGTCTCTCTGCCATTATGTGTTTCTTTGTGTTGTGTGCAGGAAAGTGTAGTTGTTGAAATGCTATTTCTAACAGCGTGATTGGCATTACCACTTTTCCTGAACTCTCTTGTCGCCACAATAAATCAGTCGGTGATTTGCTGCATCCTCTCTTAGTCCACAGCAATTTTTCCTCTGCACTAGCTCCCTCTTGCAGCTCTATTATCTCCTGTGTGGACATCATGTTGTATCCTGTGGGGACTTCTTGGCTTGCTGTGTGGTGCAACATGTACTCTCCTATTTCACCTTTTTTTAGATATGAAGCTGCTTTGGCAGCGGCGTCTGCTGCCGCGTTCCCCAAAGATACAAAATCTGTATTGGTGGTATGAGCTTGACATTTTACGATGGCCACTGCCGTGGGGTCTTGCAGGGCCTCAATCAGTTCTTTCAATAATTCTGCATGCTGGACTGGCGTTCCGTCTGCTCGTCGGAACCCTCTCCGCCCCCACCGGGCCAACCCACCGTGAACTGTTGTTGTCATGTATGCTGAGTCTGTATATATGGTCACTGCGCACCCCTTGGCGGCATGCAATGCTTCTATTAGCGCTATTAGTTCTGCTGCTTGCGCTGAATAGTGTGATGGGAGGCGGTGTTGTACTAGTATCTCATATTCATCTTCCTCTAATCGTACCACTGCCATACCCACATGCTTTTCTCCTGTCTCCATGTCTATTGATGCTGACCCGTCCACAAAATACACCTCACCCTCGGTCAGGGCATTTTCAAAAATCACTTGATCCTTACTTTCGTCACCTATGTACGTGGCGCAGTTGTGGTTTTGCATGTCCTCTATGGTGCATGCCTCTGTGATGAATGTGGCTGGGTTCACTGTTTTACATCTTACTATATGGATGTTAGCGCTGGACAGTATTATCTCATATGCTGTGGCGCGTTGTGTTGTCAATGTGCTCTTTGTTCGCTCTAATATTGCAAAAAGTGAGTGTTCCACGAACAGTGTCACCGGGCAGCCCATTACTATCGTGGCACTTTTTTCAATTGCGAACGCGGCTGCAGCTAGGGATTGCTCGCACGCGAAATGACCTTGCATTACTGCGTCTAGGGTGCCGCTATAGTAAGCGAGTGGTTTGTGCCCTAAAGATGTTTTCTGTGTCAGTACTGCTGTCATCAATGTTCCTTTGCAGTGTGAAAATAAGAAGAATTCGCGCCCATAATCTGGGTTTGCTAGTACTGGAGCGCTTGATATCAGCTCTTTTAGTGAGTTAAATGCTGTGTTCATCACCTCTGTCCATTCTATGTGTTTGTGTTCCTGTTGTGCTTCTTTCAGTGCCTGTAGCAAGGGCCTTGTGTACGCTGCATAGTCCAATATCCATGCTCGGCAATAGTTACACATACCCAGAAATTTCTGCATCTCTTTTACTGTTTTGGGCTCCCCAATTGTTCTAATCGCCTGTGCCCTGTCTGGTATAATTCGCTTGCCATCCTTTGATATCAACTGACCCAAGTATAGGACCTCCGTCAGACAGTATTGTAACTTCCCCTTGTCCACCTTGTACCCCTTATTTGCCAATAATGTCAATAGTGTTATCGAGTCCTGTCTGCATTCTTCCTCAGCCTGTGCACAAACCAATAAATCATCAACGTACTGAATCACTGTGCTTTCTACAGACAAATTCCCCAGATCTTCATGTAGTACCCTGTTAAATATGCTTGGGCTTTCGCAATATCCTTGTGGTAGTCTGCAGTGTTCGAACCTCCTTCCTCCCAATGTAAATGCTGTCAAGTACCTGCTCTCTTCTGCCAAGGGAATCGAAAAGAATGCATTTTTTAAGTCAATTACTGTGAAGTGTGATGCTATTTTTGGAATGTTGCACAGTATTGTCGCCGGGTTCGGGACTAAAGGGAACTCCTTCATTACCACATCGTTCAATGGGCGTAAATCTTGTATCATCCTCCATGAACCCCCCTTCGCTTTTTTGATTGGGTAAATGCATGTGTTGCATGGGGAGTTTGAGGGCACTATTATACCCTGTGCTAGCAGTGCTTCTATTGTCTCTCTGATCCCTTCTTCTGCTTCTCGCGACAGTGGATATTGTTTCACCCGGGGCAGTATTGCTCCTTGTTTTACTTTTATCACCACAGGCTGAACTTCATGTAGCAACCCTACATCGTGGGGGCCATTAGTCCATAAGTTAGCGGGTACTGAACTCATGTCTTCATCAAAAAATGTATGCGGTGCTCCTACTACCGCCATTAGTTCAACTTTAGTTTGTCTGGCTGTAACTACGATGTCGCAGGGCATTGCCAGTTCCATCACTACTTCACCATCTCCCTCAGTGTCAGAAAATAGCTCCTCGTCCGAGAGCTCTCTCAGGGGGATATTTGCATTTGTACACAATACTGTCCGCCACTCACACCCTTCCATGTCAATACCAATCACGCATATTCTGTTTGCTGATACATGTATTGCATGCAAATCCAATGATAGTACTTCCCCAAGAGCAGTGTCAGGGCTTGCTATGGGACGAAAAAGGAATTCTGCTGGTATTCTCCACTCCACCCTTTTTAGTTCTGGTACTATGAGAGCCAATGTTCTCATGCCTTCAACAAACATCTCCTCATTTCTTGGTACCCCTCTGATCTCTTTTATTGTTGTGTGGCCGTGTATTACTGCTAATATACGGAGGGGGCATATGCCTGGCGTTGAACATACGATGCCGCTCCCTGTGAATGATATGGTCATGTTTAGTTTGCTCAAGAGATCTCTCCCCAGTAAGTTGATGGGAGAGTTTTCATAGTACAGTAAGGGTGCTTTCACTGTTTTACCCCCCACTGTCACATCCAATACCTCTGTGTAAGGAACTTCAATTACAGCCCCAGAGAACCCCTGCGTCTCTAACGTTCTATTAGATAACGGGAACCGGCCCTCTCTAATGCATGATTTCTCCGCTCCCGAATCCACCATGAATATGAATTGCTTGTCTCCTATCTGCGCTCCTATCAATGGTTCCTCTGATGCATTGTGGGTCGTAGACAGTACTGGACACGCAAGTGCTCTCTGTGGGCTGTCCTATGCGGGGTGTCTCATTGCCCCCCCTTGATCGAAAATATTCCCCGAAACTACTGACACTCCACTGTAAGGTGCGGGGGCTGGTGCCCCATTAGCTCCTGTGGCGAAAGTATTACCAGGCGTGTAGTGCACATTGTCATTATTCTGTGGGCTGGTTTGTGTTCGGTATTGATGTCCGTGTAGTTGTGCGTTACTCCTTTGTACTACATTGTCTGGTTGCTGGTATTGTCCCATGGGGAGGCCGTAGGGGCTTCCTGGATGGGGGTGTCCGTACTGTTCTATCTCTTGGAAACCGTTGTTTTGTCTGCTCCTACATTCCCTTGAGTAATGCCCCCATCTCCCACAATTCCAACAGCTCCCCTGTGGACCTCTGGGACCCTGCCACCCATTTCCTCCCATTCCTCCATACCCTTGTCCTCCTCTTCGCCCCCTGTACCCACCTCTTCCTCCTCTTGGGGCCCACTCTTGCCACGTTGGACCTCCGTTCTGCTCCTGCTCTGTCCACTGTCGTTGCCCTTGTCCTGCCCAATTCGCTGCTATTCTTCCTTGTATTGCTATTTGCCCCTCCTCTCCTTCCTCTCCCTCCCGTATGAGTGGGAGTCCCGCTACCGCTGCTGCGACCTTCACCAATTTTGATTGCACCAACTTCGCCTCGTCCGCCAACCTTTTCTGTGCTATTTCCCTCTCTCTTTCTTTGATCCTTTTACAATGGTGTACTATTATGCTTTGGATCTCCGGCCAGCCTTTTGCCTCAACACCTGCTATTTTATCTAGTGCCTTTTGCACTTCCTTTGGGAGCCCTCTTTTAATGATGAAGTAAAATAGAGACGTGGATTGGTGCCAGGGCGTACCCGTTTCCGCTCTCCACATCTCCTGCACCCGGAGAATGTAATCCATAGCGTCCTCCCCATCATTCATGGTACATTGCATTACTGACTGCAGATCAGGGGTATCTGGGAAAGTTTCCCGCAGTGCGTCCCACACCCTTGCTCGCACGGTGTTAAAAGAAGCCCCATCATGGCGATCACACTCCAAAGTTACAGCTGGAAAACCCGCTTTAGCCCACACTCTGTCTGCCTGATCCCCTACTGAGGACACTAGTAGGCTTTTCACATCGCCTACTGCCAGCGGTATACCCGCGGTATGTTTTTCAAATGCATATATCCACTTGCTTGCCCCTCCTGACAGCTGTGGTAGTAATTTCATTAAGTTAGCCTTGTCCATCTGAGCCCACGGTATATAGTTCGGCCTCCCACCTCCCCTGTGGAGTAATGGTAGTTGTAATTTCCCTTTTGCCGTTGCAGCTTCCTTTTCCTTGGTCACTGCTGACTCTAATGACGCCATCTTCCCCACCCTATTTCTTAGTCGTCCCATCCATTCATCCTCTATAGTCCCCAGTGAACATGCCCCATCTAGCTCCTCGCCTTCTCCGCCTACTGCCATGCTCAATCTATCACTCTCATCCCCCCCTCCTCTGACATCACATAACAAATCCTCTCTGATCCCTCTCTCTCTCGATACATCACCAATGCTTCCTTCTGCTGTCCCTACTTCTATTATCCTGGTCGGTTCTTCCTCAATTCTGAACAGTATTTCCCCCTTTTTCCATCCTTCCTCAATTTGTCTACTTTCGCTCGACGCTCTAGACGTGCGTCCAGATTGTGTGGGGGCGCACGCTGTGCGTTCACATATGTCTTTTATTCTTGAGAGCTCATCTCGTGCCACTGTAAGCCTCGACTCTAAGTCACTCGTTAACTTCTCTATGTCCACTCTCTGTGTGCCTCCCTGGGTGTGCTCTCTAGTGTTTTCGTATGGTGGGGGTGCAGTTGGTCTTTGTGGCGTGCTGGTTGAAGGGGGAGGCACATAAATCGGGTCGCTATATCCTGTTGCAGGGGCTGGTTTAGGTAATATTGGGTACAACATAACCACTTCCGCAGGCTGTTCTGTACTTAACTGTTCCTTTTCCTCTCGCGGGATCATTAGTGGATTGTCTGTGGTGGAGGGTAAATCAATATTTGGTGCTGGGGCTTTGGGTGGGGGTACTTCCTCAAACAATCTCCAGAGATCTAATATCTCCTTCCTAGTCTGCCATTTTTTCCCCTTATACTTGAGGCGAATACAGGTACATACCATATCGAGAACACTTTTGTCAAAAGACCCTCCTTCTGGCCAAATCTGGGGCAACCCCTCCCCTTTCAATTCTGTTAACCATTGATCATGATATTTATTTATGCGTTCAGCATATCCCGGCAAGCTCTTACAAATGTGTGACAAGGGAGTTTCAGCCCCCATCCTCTAAATCGTCAGCGCTACCGCGTTCGCCTTCGTAACTTTTAAATAGGTGTAAATATGCGTACGTATACCTTTATGGCACAGACAAGAGCGGACCTCTCAAAATTGTCACCCACTGTAATTCAGTGCACAAATCTCTTCTCACTCACCATATCTCATCTCTTTCTCATTCTCAGGCACACTTATGCGATTTCACTGGCAATCGATCTAGTACTGGTTATGTCCACACTCTTTGGCACCACCTCACGGCCACCTGTTCGTCTCTAACACTCGTACGGTGCGCGCACCCTTCACAATGCTTTCCACTCACACTCTGTCTTTCTCCTCCCTTTCCTCCCTAGCCAGCTGTCCCTGTTTCCCTACTAAGGTTACTGTGTTCACGTCTGTACGTGCCACTACTGAGTCCCCACTTTTTAAGATGTTCTAACTACTTCATACCCTTCTCATTTTCACCCCCTACCCCGTGGAAATGGAAAAAAAAAGAAATAGAGAGAGAGAGAGCACAATCACTAAAAAATATTCCCGGTGTCTCCTTTTGCTAGACACCAATAACTTATTTCTCACTTCTTCATATATTCCCAGTACTAATTTAGATAGTACTATGCGGCGCCGCCTTCCACCCCCTCTCGGAGCTAGGTTTCCGTCACTTCTACCACGTCACTTATTTCTTACTCCTAATGGCCATATGCAAAAGAAAGAATAAAGAAAATTTCAAGACCCGTCTGTAGTAGACCCCCGATATTCTTCTCCTCTACCTGTCCCCGTTCTGTTATTCCCAATTCCCTTTCTTTTCCCCTTGACGATCACTCGCACTCGGTACTCACGTGCCCGTCTTGAACCGATACTCTCCGAAACTGGGTCCGTCCAGGCGGCGTCACCGGTAACTCAACGGTCAGCCCCTGGCTCCGGCGAGCGGCACTCAAAGGGGATTTTTTTCCAATCGGGATCCCGTACCCTTTCTCATTGAGTGCGCACTTCTTATTGTGCCGGTCGCCGTTGGCGGGCGGCCTCCCGGAGACGGCTCACCGTGCGTATCCCTTCTCGACCGGAGATTCTCGTGCCACAAGGGGGTCGTTTAAGAAGGAGTTAGGAAAAATAGTTTGGAGATATCACGCTATCGGGGTCACCACTGAAAGGAAGCGCCCCCAATTCAGCACGATCCTCCCCGCAATGAGAGACAATAAGGGACTCTCCCGTAGTGGGAATAAGACCAAGACAGAGTGCGGGTGAGCGTAAGTGGGAGTTTATCCAAGGATAAGGCATGCAAAGAACTCTGCAACCTACGAGAGCGCTCTGTCTGACAATAGCAAAGACAGGCGTATTTCTAATACAGAAAACGTCATCAACACCTAAACACTATAGGGGGCACAAGTTAATTGGGATTGGGTATCGTCGACTAACTATAGGTGTTGCTGCAGCATGGTTGGTCTTGGCAAGACGACGTCACTGGTCAGCCTCGTGGGTTGGGTTGGGCCTGGCAGGCCGGCTTGAGGTCATCCGTGCGGTGTTGGTGCGCTGGGGCAGCCTGTGACAATGATGAATACCTTTCCTGTCTTAGTTGCCCTAGGCCATGCACACTGCAGTTATTCAGAAAATGACATTTACGTTCACTAATAAATTGTTCCGTAGCTTATCTTATAAAATAAACGCAACACATGAGGAATGCACCTCGTGAGAGGTCTGGTGGTTGTTGGTTGGGGTGAGATTTACCTGAGTCTTATTGACCGGTATTTTAGGTCGCGGGACGGGGCTCTGGGACCTGGGCCGAGTGATACATGTCTGTCTGCTGCGTTAGAAGTTATTATATAGATGGGTCTCTGTGTCTTGTCCCAATGATGGGGGTCGTCCTTACACGGGGTCAGGATTCTTGGGGGGGTTCGTGGGGATTTATGAGAGGGTGCTGGTAGATCAGTGGGTTCATCCGTGGGTTTATTACCGTGCTGTAAATAACACAGGTGGCGGGCTGTGGCCTTGGTTGCGGCGCCGGGGCCTCTGACTCTCTGAAGTAACGCCAGCTTGGTTGGGGGAGGTGAGGGAGCGCAGCACAAGTCTTAGCTTTTTTATCTGGCAGGCTTGGTGGGGTGGGAGAGGGAATGACCTTGCATATACTCACAAAGGTATTTTCCTCGTGCGTTGCTGATCAGTGAATGCAGAAGTTTTTATACTGTTCTGCCTCATTTTAACGTTATTCAGACACACATATACATATATATATATATTTCATTTTCGTTACACATTTCTTTAATACAGTCGGTTCCAGTACCTTTTCATTACCTAACATTATGTTCACTACATTGTGTGCGTATTGTATGTACATTAGACGTTATACGAGGGATATCTAGGTTATGGCCTACAGAGATTGATGCTCGCCGCTTTGGGTGATTCAGAAAACATATATGAGTTCAAGTTTCTACATACTATTGAAAAACACTTTTACAGATAGAGGTTACACGTTTGGTCAACATCTTTCTCCGTGGTTATAGCAGCATTAGTCCAGACCTGGAGGGATATCATATAACGTTACATTTTTATGGTTCGTTCACATTTTAAACAGAGGTAGTTCATTAACACCAATACTTGAACTATTTTCTACCTTCTTCAGATAGTGATGCTTCAGCTTTTTTCCCCGTTGCCCCGGCCTTGCGGTCTGGGTCATACGGGGTGCAATATCACATTGTTACTAATATAATGTTGCCGTGTTGGCATCTCGGGTTTAGCTCATCTCCGACTTTCTCATGGGAACGCGCTCGCAGCGGATCTGCCAGGGCTGCTGAGGCGGCAGAGATGCATGAAAGGCCCTCCAAAGGTGGGGGCCTCGTTACAGTGTGCTGAACTCACACCATGTTTGCTGTGCACGATGGCGTCTAGGCCTAACTTAAGTTTCGGTAAATGCAAAGACAGGGTGCGTGTGGGCAATGTCGTCGGCGGGTGAACCCCCCTCCACCTGGGCCCGGGTGGCATGAGGGTGCTCCCACCGAGCCATGGTCCTCACCTGGGGAGGGAGCTGTAGGTGAGGAGGGCCTCGTGGCCATTCCTCCCCTACACCAGGCATCTGAAGTAATACCCCACCAGTCTTTCAGATGCTGAGTAAGTCTGCTTCCCACCAGGGTCTTGTGAGCCAAGGCCTCAGAGTGGTTTTGAGACAGCTGAAGCAGCAGCTGAGGGTAAAACTGCTGCTGCTTGGGCTGGCTTAGCACCCCATGTCCACCACAAGGGAATCTTCTATGGCCTCTTTGCTTGTCCTCTTCCAAATGACTAGTAGAATCGAAAGGACTTACCCCTCCAAGAAGATGAACTGGAGTAGGGGTGTTGAGGCTGTCTAATGGCGGCACTAAGGGATTTAGCTGCCGCTGGAAGTCTGCAGGTTTTCTACACTCATCGGCCATGCTGCCAAACAGCTTTGAACTATCAAAGGGCATATTAAGGAGTCTAGACTGCACATCTTGAGCAAATCAGGACTTCAACCACTCAAATCTGCGTAACACTGTCATAGTGGCCATGGATCTGATGATGCTGTCTGCAGTACATTGCAGTTAATTCATTACCTCCTTACCATCATTGATGGCAGCTAGAAAACCATCTCTTTCCGCACCATCCAGGATGTGGTCAGCCACCATAGCTATGCAGTCCCACAGGATAAACGTAAACCTTGACAAGGTACAAGTTGCTTTAGTTGACTTTAATGCCATACTACCAGCAGTAAACATTTTTCTTCTCGCCCAGGCATCCACTCTCTTATCATCCCCATCAGGAGGGATAGAGGCGTATGCTGATTGCTTAGTAGATGTAGCAGCTTGAACCACTAAATATTCTGGTATTGGACGTTTTGTTAAGTACTCTGGGTTACTGCTGGATGGCCTATATTTCCTAGCAACATTGTTATTCACTGCAGCCGCAGTCTCCAGTGTCTCCCAAATTTCTGGGAAAGTACAGAGTGAAAGGGCAAAATTGGATCTTTTTGGGGAACCTCATCCAAAATATCTTGTCAGGTCACCCTGCTCAAAAGAAGGAGCAGGCCTTCTCCAACCTAAGAACTCATCACCTTGCTCATCAGCTTCCTGCATTAGGAGTCAGTGTGGTCAGTAGGATCTGGTTTAACACATTCCAGTTCGGGAGAGGCATCTAAACCACTGGCTAACTGAATGTTATCGTACAAGTCTTTTAACCTAGACTCTGAGATGAATTCCTCTGGCACATTAGTGGTGCCATATTGTAACCCAAATGGCGGTGTGTTATCATCTCAAGGTTCATTATCTTCATAGATCAAGATTAAAGACTTAAAAAGCTATTTCTCTGGCAAAGGTTTGAAAAACTTCTCCTGGGTTACTATTGGCTTGGGTAACAAATTCGAAGTCGACTTTTACACTAGCTCTGACGGTCTTAGCAAGGCGCCAGTGACTTAAAGCTTTTTCAAAAGGAACCCTCGATGGACTGGATTCCTGACTTGTCGAATCCCTTGACAATTTCTTATCAGATGACGATTTTTCTCAATGCTGTACTGGCTTATGGCTCGGTTTCAAAGATCGTCTTCGACATCCCTTCGTCGTCTGGATGCAGATCGACAGGGGCATAGGCTTTCCGCTTGTACTTCGAGGGGGTCGGGCCACATTCTTGAAGATTTTTAGCATTTCTTTACGAAACGCATACCATTTTGCTGGGGAGTCCACCTTAGTTGGATATTGGATTACCTCGGCCGAGGAATCACTAGAGGTTGAAGGTGACCTGTGGCGCAGTTTGTCCTTCGAGGAAGACGAAGAATGGCACAATTTACTTCGCAATTGAGAGCTTTCATTTTTTTTCCGTTGAGGAGAATCGCTCGACTCATTGGTCTTTCTTTTTAAGCTCTTCGAAGGCAACCTCCCTATCGTCAATTTAGCTTTAGGCTCGCCCGGAGCCTTTTCCGTCATCGCCCAAAAGGAGTTAGTCGGCGGTACGGTGACTGATACCAAGACACCACCGACATATGCAGTGTGGGGGGCAGTGATCAACATCTTCGATTCAGTCTTGGCACTTCTTGAAGCCCATCTTATGCGTTGATGGGGAAGACTCATTAATCGAAAATAGCTGACGAAGTTCACTGAAGAACTGAAGCGTGCTGTCATTCTTCAGTTAGCTTGGAAAAACTAAACTGAAGCCAACGGGCGCATCATGCGCTATTTATACAGACAATGATGGCGGCAGTCGAACCAAGGGCCCCCGTGGGACAGACTTGACGGCACACAACACCCCCTGTGGAAACAAATTCCGAAGCAGCTAAAGCAGAAAGGATAATTATCATAAGATGAGGAATACGAGGGAGGACACAATCCCTTCGAAATACGCATTTCTGTTCCTGGAATAAGCGTTCCACTAAGTATATTGTACAGTTGTCTATGTGATTTCTTGATGAGCATCATGGTACAACTAGGTATTACTTAAAGTAATCTAAAAAGTAAATATTGGTTTTGACTTTCCCTAGAACTACTGTTAGGTGTTCCAAATAAGGTAATATGCTTTGGTCTGTGTACCTACAAGTATAGTGTTGTGTTTTTCTAGAATGTGTTTAAGTGATTTGTGATTGTATTTATTCCCCTCCCCCACCAAAGATTTATCTGGGCCTACTTGTCATGGACCGCCGTCTGCGTCCATTCTGGACTTCGTGATCCCTGACCCATAAGAGGACTGAATTCCGTGATCCTTCCAACATGGCCGTTTTGTGCGGAACGCAGCTTGCCAGTCTTTACGCGCTACGTTCAACATTCTACAAAACAGCCCCCGCGGCTCTCAATGCTACCGCTCGGAGTAGTCTGACGTGTGTTGGTGGAGTTCGCTCGGGGCTTCCTTCCGAGTCCTGTTTCCTCAAATCATCTTCCTTTCCTTTCTTCGAACTTACCTTCGAGCTTCTTCCTGGATCCTCGCCTGCGCTCGGGTCACGGCGTTCTGTGCCTCAGAGCACGGGCATCGTTTCCTTCCTGGTTCCCGGTCCTGGACATCTGAACGCCTCCTGATGTAGGACTGCTATCCTAACGCTCGAACCCGAAGACCAGCACACTGATATATACAAATCCGGACCATGCGAAAGAAATCATCCAAGAAGATCACAAGCAAGGAAAAACAGGCGAGAAGGAGAGAGACTTGTGACACTACTTGTATTTAAATAAACCATAGTATTTCAGCGCTTGTTTGGACCATTTGTATTACAATTTCTTTGTACTAATTCTACAGCCCTCGCTCCCTCCGAATATAAGACCAGTGGCTCTGTCTATGCTACCCTGAACTCAGTTGGTACAGCCTTAGAGTAAGAGTGGAGTCTTGTACTACCTCATTGGATTGGTTTTACTAAGCTCTTAGTTGGACTTCAGAAGAACTGTCATAACATTGACACAGACAGACTTTAGTGGAACTCTCCGACTCAGACTTTCCTTACTTTAGGTAGGGAAATCCTACCTTAGCATAGGAAGGGTTAAGCCTTTAACCATCCTGACATTGGATTTAATGAACCATTTGATTTTGAGCTTTCAATATGTTGTCTGCGTCTTGCTTCATGATGTCTTCACAAAACACATCATTCAAAGATTTTGCATTGCTCGATCGTAAAAGGGGAATTATCATTTTACATCAGTAAATTTCCATCGGCCAAGACTCTGCACAATTTTTAGATTCCACCTCCACTTGAAACCGACTCTTGGTGTGGTGGGTCAATGAGTAGGTGTAAGCAGAGATGAAAGATCATATCGATTTTTAAGGGGAAATACTTTGGAGCACATTAAACATGTCATTTGTGGGGATTAGTGATCTGCACAATAAGCAATTCATAGTAGTACAGGTGTATAAATCTGTGTACACTGCCTAAAGGAAGACATTTTCTGATTTTTTTTATTTTAAAAAAATGAACAGTGAAGTAGACATGAGATCATAAAATAAATGTAAAAAAGTTTAACTTACATCAATATTGGTATAATGCATACCAATATTCTAATGAATAATTACTATATATATATATATATATATATATATATATATATATATATATATTTTACATTATACATAATTACAGCGTAACTAAATCTATATATTTATTTGAACTATTTCTTAGAAAACAATGTTTGTGAAATTGTTACCACTGTTGTGTAATAGATCTTTTCTGGCTTAGGGAGGAATATGCCAAAAAACACATTTTATCATCACCTGGAAGATGAACGTCTAATATGCATAAGACAACAGCTCCCTCTAGTGGTGGTAACAGGAGAAGCAGGCGCATGACGGCTCTGGACAAACATACATCTGGCATTTTATTATATAGGATATGATTATGAATGATAAGAATGTCCTCAACCAGTGAATTTCTCTATCATAGATTTCTAACTTCCGATCAATTATCACTTAATTTGAAACTGTTGGGCTCTTTTAGCAATGCATAAGGACATTTAATATAAATGAAAAACAAGGAAGGTGTTAAATTTATATTTATTATTTGTAATTGTTCCGTTTGCTCTCATTGCCATCAGTGTACTGTGAAATTGGTTTTTGAAAAATGTTATAGTTTGTATTTTAGGCTAAACCAGATCGCTGAATAATAAAAACAAAAATAATAAGATTCCTCTTTTGCCTCCGGCTGGCTTCCCTGCAATGCTTTCCAGGCAACAAGAAATCAACCCTTGCATTCTTGGCTAATCCACTTAATCCTCAATCATAATAGTCAAGTGTAAATAGTCCATTTACAGCAGTCTAAACTATGGGCACAGGAGACCTTGGGTTTTCCCCTATGCACGCATAAGGTCATCCACAAGCACGGTCCAGCAGTGGCACTCTCTTTCCTAGCGCAATAGGTTTTGATCAATGGGAGCACATGCTAACCAAGGCAGAAAAAGTTTAAGACAAGGTGGCCATCTTCGGCGAATCAGGAGGAGGCCCAAAAGTTTCTGGACAAAGTGACACAAACACACTTCATGAGATCAAAAGTTCCATCAGAAATAACCTTCCAATGATATATGTTGCCAGTGGGCGTGTTGGGTGGGGGACATTTGAAGGCTTGGTACATAAATGACGACTTAACTTTGCACTTTGTTCACTTGCCCTCCCCCCTTGTGCCTTTACCTGGTTTACAGTTGCGAGTATACATAGATGCACATAAATGGGGACAGTTTGTGGCGGTGAGAATTTTGAAAAAGTACAATGACAACTCTGCATGCTGTTACACAGAGGCGGGCTACACAAATTAAGGGATGCAACTGGTTAGCAAGGTCTCTATACTGGATATTGGGGGTGAAGGGATACCATCTCCAAAACAGATGCCACTGTTGCACCATACATAAATTAATGGATATTCACGTTTCCAGAAGTTCAAGTTTAAAAATTCTTCGGTGACGCACACGATTAGTATATATGGCCACAAACAGACCTAATTTTGGGAAATCTATTGACTGGACTAAAAAATCCACCTTCACATACCAAACGTCAATCATAATGAGTTCTCAAATTGGAAACACCAGCAAAGACCTGAGGGGAAATAAAGTTTCTCACTGTAGTGACAACCTTACTCCTAGTCAAGGAAAAGAAGCGTTTCTACATTGTAACACGCTCGATTCAGTGCTGCAAGGACACCGTATTTTATTTTTACCTAGTAACGTTTGGTACATGTATGCTGTGCAGGAAAAGAAAGGCTTGTGGCAGTGAACAAGGTTTCACACTTTTTTTGTGGTGCACGGTTAGTTACGAATTGATGCAGTCACACTGTGTCAGACACACACAACACTTTGCTTGGAATTAGGTAATGCACCTTTTGGTATAGGCCTGTAATGCACAGGTTGGTAGTGTGACTGAGCAGCCAGGCCCATCTCAAGATGGTTAAATGTGAGCTGTAGACATGTACAAAATAAATCCATAAATACAAGTAGCCAAGTAACACTTGCGCTCAAGGTTTCTGTTATAAATAGTTATTTAACATAAATAAGCATTCTTTAAAAAGGCAAGTCATGCAACAATGTAAATATACTTAAAGAAATACTTTCAGAATCAAGACAAGTTAGTGGATAATCTTTGGATATGCTTCTTACACACTTCCTACACCCTGAGCTGACTTCCATCACAAGGACCGTAATGGTATATATATATATATATATATATATATATATATATATATATATATATATATATATATATATATATATATATATATATATATATATATATATATATATATATATATATATGATACATTACCCACCGTAATCGGATTTCTGATGCTTGTATCTGCTTAGATTCACATGCTGTGCATAGGCCGACATCTAGTGGAAGCTGCGGAGTATTACAGTTTGCTTTTCGAAACTCGAAAATGGGCGTCGACACAGGGCGTGCCAGTAATACTATCCCTAGTGTGACGTCCCCTGTACCCATGATCCCTCACGCGTCTAGGACCCTCAGATTGTATTTTTTCTGACATTAGGTAGCATGAGGAGTAGCCTGAGTACAGATGATCGAAGCAGATAGAAGATAGATAAGATAAGACTACAAGCATCCATGCGCCTTCTCTCAGAGGGGAGGAAGGGTGGGTCGCATGTGAATCTAAGCAGATACAAGCATCAGAAATACGATTACGGTGAGTAATGTATCCCTTCTGAGGCTTGTGGAATCTGCTTAGATCACATGCTGTGCATAGATTAGCGAGCAGTGTTAGAAGGAGGTGGGATTTGACAAGGGTCATGAGCAAATACATGCCTTAGAACCGCTTGTCCCACTTGAGTATCTGTCTTGGAATGGGTGTCAATGCAGTAGTGCTGAGTAAAAGTGTGAATAGAGCTCCAAGTAGCTGCTTTGCAAATGGTGTCAAGGGGAACATTTGCAATGAAAGCCAGAGTGGCCCCAATGCCTCTTGTCAAGTGGGCTCTGGGTATAAAAGGCAAAGTTTTGTCAGAAAGAGCGTAACACAACTGGATACAGTTGACAATCCACCTGGAGATGGCACCCTTAGAGACGCGATCTCTCTCTTTGCCTGTGGCTACGGAGACAAACAGTTGATCTGTTTTCCTAAGCGGTCTGGTCTTGTTTACGTAGTAAAGGACCGCCCTACGCACATCTAGGGTGTGTAGTTTCACCTCAGCCGAGCTTTGTGGGTTTTGGTAGAAAGCCGGAAGCTTGATGACTGGTTTACATGGAATTTGGAAATAAACTTACGCGAGAACCTAGGGTGTGTCCATAAAACCAGCTTATCCTTATGAATAGTAAAGAAAGGATACTGCACTGACAGAGCCTGAATTTCACTGACCCTTCTTATGGATGTAATGGCTACTAAGAAGGCAGTCTTATAGGTCAGGTGTTTGAGACTCGTCTTATGCATGGGCTCGAATGGGAGGCCCATGAGTTTAGATAGCACCACGTTCAGGTCCCATCCTGGTGGTGGGTTAGAAATAGGAGGGTGAAGTCTCTTTACTCCTTCCATGAAGGCCTTAACTACTGGTACTTTCCACCACTACACCTTGTTATGGGAAATGGTGTATGCTGACAGGGCTGCCAGGTGTACCTTCAGCGAGTTAAAAACCAGCCCCGCATCCAGCAGATGGAGCATGTAATTAACAATAGTGGAAGGAGTGCAATCAACTGGGTTGATCTGCTTACTCTGGCACCAGATTACGAATCTCTTCCATTTGTCAAAGTAGCAGTGCCTCGTGTTGGGCTTCCTAGCCTCTTTTAGGATGTCCGTACACCTCTGTGGTAATTTGAGATGTCCAAACTCTATGACCTCAGGAGCCATGCTGCCAGGTTCATTGCGTTGGGTTGAGGGTGCACTGTTTGACCTTGGTGCTGGGACAATAGGTTGTACCAGCTCGGACGTCTGATGGGTTCGCACACCGCCAGTCTGCGTAGGTGTGGGAACGCCCACATGGGAGCAACCAGGACGAGCGTCATCGATTCTCTGTTCATCTTGTTGACCACCTTCCTGATTAGAGGAGTTGGTGGAAAAGCGTACGCAAACATCCCTGACCAGTTCATCCACAGGGCGTTCCCCTGGGAGTCTGGTTGGGGGAACCTGGATACGAATCCTGGGCATTGTCTGTTTTCGCTTGTGGCGAATAGGTCTATAGTGGGGAAACCCCACTGAGAGAAGATGTTTTCTACGACTTCTCTGTGTAGACACCACTCGTGTTCCTCTGGGAGGAGGGTCTCTGCTCAGAGAATCCGCTAGGGAATTGAGATCCCCTGGAACATGTTGTGATGACAGGAAGATGTTCCGTCTGAGTGCCCATATCCAGATTTTCTGGGCAAGCTTGGACAGATTTGGCGAGCGAGTCCCTCCTTGTTTGTTCAGGTAGAACATGGCTGTAGTGCTGTCCGTCCGGATTTGCACTGACAGGTTTAAAAAGGTAGGGTTCGAAAGCTTGAAGCGCTCTGAATACTGCCAGAAGATCTAGAAGGTTGACGTGATTCTTGGCCACTGCGTGAGACCAGAGACCCTGAGCTGTGTGGTGGAGATGGTGAGCTCCCCACCCAGTCAGGCATGCATCGGTTGTGACTACCGCCTGTATCTCGGGATCGTAAAAGGGTTTCACCTTGGACAGATTCTCTTGTCCACCAGTGAAGGCTTTGTACCAGTGTTGGCGAAACTACCACTATATCGTTCCACTGACCACTTCCCTGAAACCACTGTTTCGCCAACCATTCCTGCATGGGACGCATGCGCAGGTGCGCGTGGGGGACCAGGTAGATACATGACGCCATCATGCCCAGCAAAAGCATCGCTTTGCGTACCGTTATCTGGCGACCGGACTGGTATTGCGGGATTTGCAGCAGTATATTCTGAATTCTTTCGTCTGAAGGAAAGGTCAACCCCTCTTGAGTGTCTAGGATAGCTCCTAAGAATTGTTTGGATGTGCTTGGCACTAGACTTGACTTTTTCTCATTTATTGATAAGCCCAATTTGAAGAGGAGGTCGATAGTTTGAATGTTTGTTCTGCAAATTACTGGAGTTTCCCCAGTGATAAGCCAGTCGTCCAGGTAAGGGTACACCGGGATTGCCTCCCTGCGTAGGTGTGCTGCCGCCACCGCCAGTACCTTGGTGAATACCCTTGGGGCCGAAGCTA
This sequence comes from Ambystoma mexicanum, assembly GCF_040938575.1. Classification (NCBI taxonomy): domain Eukaryota; kingdom Metazoa; phylum Chordata; class Amphibia; order Caudata; family Ambystomatidae; genus Ambystoma; species Ambystoma mexicanum. Next base: position 323,347,554 of record NC_090935.1, read on the forward strand.
TCCCGAAGGGCAGTACCTTGAACTGGTAGTGCCGACTGTCCACCTTGAAGCGCAAGTATTTTCTGTGCGCTGGGAACATGGAAATATGAAAATAGGCATCTTTCATGTCCAATGTTGCCATGTAATCCCCCTTTTTTAGGAGGGGGATTACCTCTTGGAGAGTTGTCATGCGAAACTTTTGGGGCTCGACATACTTGTTGGCAGGCCGTAAGTCCAATACTGGGCGCATTGTCCCGGGACGAGTTCTATCGCGTCCTTTGCTAGCAGATTGACGATCTCTTCTAGGAGGATCTTCTGGCGTTCCAAAGAATGCATTCTCTGTCGTGGAGGATGGTCTCGGGGACGCTCTAGTAGTTCTATACAGTACCCCTCGGATACTGTTGACAGTACCCATCTGTCTGATGTGATCCCTTCCCAAGCTTGGGTGAAGTTGGAAATGCGTCCCCCTACTGGGGTTACGTGAGAAGGGACCCTGAACGGAGCGTCACTGTTCTCGGTGGAGGCGTGCTGCCTCCTTTATTGGGGCTGCCTCTACCTCATCCTCTCTTATTCCCCCTGCCGTAACCCTGGGTAGACTGCTGGTTATTATTGTTCCACTGTGTACCCTGCCCCTGGGAATAGTTAATTCCTCTTTGGGAATTTTGGCCGCGTGGGCGACGAAAATTGCCATTCCCTCTCTGATTAGGGGGTTTAGTGGTTAGCTGGCCTAAGGATTTGAGTGTTTCATACTCGTCCTTAGCATTCTTTAGTGCTTCCTCAACCGCCTTACCAACAACAGATCCGGCTCCGGCTCCACCGGTTTTTCCAATAGTGACGCTTGTGTTTCAGCCTTGAAACCAGACTGGCGTAGCCAAGCGTGTCTTAATAACAGTTCCTTCTGCTATTAATCTGCCTGCGTTATCCGCGGCATCAAAGGTTGCCTTTAAAATGCAACCGGACACGGCTCTTCCCTCCGCTGAAAAACTGTTGCCAATTGACTCTTCAAGGGTTCTGGTGCGGAGTCTATGCGTGCCGCAACCTCTTCCCACTGATGGCAGTTGTAGCTGGCCAACAGGGTGGTGGAGTTGGCAATCCTTGCCTGGTAGCGGAAGTGGAGGCCACTTTCCTGCCTAACCCGTACAGTCTTTTGCTCTCCTTGTCGGGAGGAGCCTCGGACGATAAGGGTGTTCCAGCCCTCTTACGGGTGTTAGCAACAACCAGAGAGTCCGGCTTAAGATGCCCTCTTGTATATAGTGGGTCTGATTGGGCCGCCTTGAAAAGTTTTTCAATCCTAGGGTTCACTGCTCTGGTGAGGTTAGGATTGAGGAGTCACGGGTCTATTCTTCTTTGAATAGATTTTAGGATAGGGATGGCCTGAGCAACAGGCTTCCTCTCCCCCACTAACTCTTCTGCGAAGTCCCCTTCCTCCTGGGCACCCTGGGTGTCGATGTGGAAATGTTCGGCTGCTCGGGACAGTATTTCATTCAGGAGTGGCTGGTTGTCGACAGGGGAGTCGGTTATGGGGGCCTCGCTTTCTACTGGGGAGTCTACCCTGTTCCTCCACCATGCCCAAATCTGGATCCTCAACAAAGGATGTCTCTCCCTGGTAATGAGAGTAGGGCTGGACGTAGAAGGGGTCTGAAGACCCTGTTGGTGTCTCAAAGTGGGACCTTGCACTTGGAGGTATAGGATCCTTAGAGCCAGAGGGTGCCGACCCGTCGGGAGTATAAGCAAGAAAGTGTTCTGGGTTTTTTGCATAAAAAATCTGCCAAAGATGACATTCTTGACATCGCCCTATCTATGTCAACACTGGTCCATTCTCTGGAACTGGGAATGACCCTTTCTGGGAGTTTACCAAATTTATCCTGACTAGACTTGGTAGCCTGTGCAGGGGTTTTGGTGTTATTAGAAGACGTGGACTTGTCTTTCTGTTTTTGAGTAGTGGAGTGTTCTATGGGCTTGGAAGTGGGTAGAGACTGCTTCCTTTGCTGTTTCCCTCCCTCCCCGTGACTGGAGGAGTGTTTCCCGTGTGTTTTAGGGCCCTCTGAGCTTTTCGCCGCCTGGCGTCGAGGTTCGGGGGTCTTCACCCTATCCTTGGAGCATGGAGGTAGGGTTTCGGGATCTGTAGTGATTCGGTCTGCGGGCGCCGACTCTTGGAGTGCGGCATGAGGGTGGAAGTCAGCTTCGTCTCCCGACGATCGAGCTTCCGTGACCCTAGGGAGCGAGGCACTCTTGGCAATAGTGGATGCTTGCCTGGTGATCTAGATCGAGAGCACCCAGAGGACACCGATTCGGACCGTTCTCTACGTGCCTCTTTCCGAGAACTCGACGTGTGCGTCGAGTCTCGGTTGGACTTTGTGTGTTTTGTGAAGGTGTCATGGGAAGCGCTCGTGTCGCTGGGGTGTTCCCCATAGCTGGTCTGCCGGTCGACCTTCCGAGGTCGGGGACTTGCGCTCGGCTGTCTTTCGACGCCATAAAGCCCTCGCCGTCCGAAAGCACGGCGTTGCTGCCGTCGCTGAAGGCGCCCTCTGCTGCCATGGCCTCTTGACGCCTGGCGTGGTGGGCCCAACGCTTGATTGAACGGTCCTTAAGTGTTTTAGGCTTAAACCTACTACAGGCTCTGCAATTTGCCTCGGGGTGGTCCCTCGGCAAGCAGAGGTTGCACGTGGTGTGCCTGTCGACCCAAGGATATTTGCGATTGCACTTGGGGCAGAATTGGAAAGGGGTACCCTCCATACGCACCTTGTGGCAGCGGGCTGGTAAGTGTAGGAATATATAAGTGTGTCTTATATATTACAAGAGTGTAGAGTATGACCACCCCCACTCTCCCTACTTGCAGGGCATTGGCCAGCGGCCCAGGTCTGGGCCGAGACGGAAGCCTCGAGGCCCAAAGTCATCGTGCAGTCAACGGTCGAAATCCTCTCTGATCCGGCGTCGAGTGTAGAAATTCGGTATCTCGACGTTGGGGTGGAGAAGGGGTAAAATTATCAATATTTTGCAAAATTATGGCTTAGTGCCAGGAACTCGGCGAAATGCTTCCGACCAGTATGGTGGAAAAAAACAAGCTGAGGGTCCTAGACGTGTGAGGGATCATGGGTACAGGGGACGTCACACTAGGGATAGTATTACTGGCACACCCTGTGTCGACGCCCATTTTCAAGTTTCGAAAAACAAACTGTAATACTCCGCAGCTTCCACTAGATGTCAGCCTATGCACAACATGTGATCTAAGCAGATTCCACAAGCCTCAGAAATATATATATATATATACATATCACACTAGTTATACTCTGCTGAATCTGAGGTTGCATAAAAGAAAGGTTTAAGGAAGGAAAAAGGTTAAACAGGTTCTCAGTAAATGGCGAGGACAACTAATTCTTCCAAAGAAGTCTAGACAAGCCTTTATTTATTTTGTATATTTGTTACACGCCCAGACCCTCAGGTGTCACGGCGAGGTTATAAGATAGCTTAGGAATTAGTCACAATCAAAACATTACAGAGGGTTCAATACAAGATATAGGTTACAACATATTCACAAAAATATACAGTGGCCTAAGTATTTACAACAGTGTCCGATGGAGGGGTCCTATCTTAGGGTGCTAATATTGGTTGAATAACCAGGTTTTTAGCTGTTTCTTAAAGAGCTTAAAGGAGGATGCTGTTTTGATGGTGATGGGTAGGGTGTTCCAGTGTTTGGGGGCTAAAGTGGTGAAGCTGCTGCCCCCTGCTCTAGTGGTTTTGAATCGAGGGGGGTCCAGGAGGAGTTTGTCGTTGGATCTCAGTAATCTTATGTTAGTTTTAGGATGCAGAGTGTTATTGAGGTAGGTAGGTCCTTTTTTAGTAATGCATTTGTGGGTGATGCATAGTGTTTTAAAAATGATGCTGGCTTTGATGGGGAGCCAGTGGGCATCTTTCCTGGTCTTGGATATATGGTCTGATTTTTTTATGCCTAGTGCTGCCCTCAGGACTTTGTTTTGCAAAAGTTGCATTTTGGCTAGGTTAGTGTTGGATGTGCCCAGTAGTAATACGTTGCAGTAGTCCAATTTCGATAGGACCAGTGCTCTGGCCAGGGTGAGGCAGTTTGCTGGGGTCAGAAATTGTCGGCTGAGTGCGATTAATTTGGAAGTGTAGGCCGTGGAGGAGGAAAGTGCATTGATCTGTTTGGTCATGGTCAGGCTAGCATCGAAGTACACGCCCAGTGTTTTTACTTGTTTTGACACTGGGATATTGGTGCCGTCGATGTTGATAGTTGAATATTCTGGCTGAAGGGTTGCTAACTTGGCTGGAGCTCCTACGATGAGGACTTCCGTCTTCTCATCGTTAAGACATAGGCTGTTCAAGGCCATCCAGTTTTGTATGATGACATACATTTTATTGATAGCTAAAGTGTCCTGGTCATAGTTGCCTGTAAGAGGTATGAGGATCTGGGTGTCATCCGCAAAATTAGTGTAAATGACACCCATATCGTCAAGTGCAGAGAACAGGAGCTTGGTATATGCGTTATACAGCGTGGGAGAAAGGCAAGAGCCTTGGGGCACTCCTATGGGGACTGGGATGGGGTTGGCTGCTTCTTTGCCTATGGACACTCTGGAGGTGCGGTCAGTTGAAAGATTCCACCCAAGCAGTGGCAGCCCCAGAGAAGTTGAATTCACGGGCAAGTGAGTTGCAGAGTTTGTCGTGGTCCACCAGGTCGAACGCTGCTGAGAGGTCCAACAACAGGAGAATGCAAAGTTTCCCTGAGTCTCTAATGGCATCCATCTGGATTTTGAGGTCCAAGAGTGCTGTTTCAGTGCTGTGGTTGGGCCTGAAGCCTGATTGTCTGGTGCCGAGGAGCTGGTTAGATTCTAAATGGGTTTGAATTTGGTTGTAGGCCAGTTTGTCGATGATTTTGAGTAAGAATGGGACCGTGGTTATGGGGCGATAGTTAGTTGGAATGGTGGGGTCTAGATTTGATTTTTTTTAGAAGTGGTGTAACCCAAGCTTCTTTGATGCAAGTCGGAACTGTATTGGAGTTGAATGAGGCATTGACAAATTTGGTGATGAGGGGGGTCAGGGTGGGTGCGCAGGCTTTGACTAGTTTGGCTGGGACAGTGTCTCCTTTGCAGTTGGATGCTTTTAGTTTGGAGATAGTATCGAGTACGAGATTGTGGGAGACTGGTAAGAATTGGAAGGGAGGGTTGGAGTTGTCACTGGAAAGGGCACAGGGGGTGGGGAAGGGGGGGTTTTTTGTAGCTAGGAGTAATTTTTTGGAATTGATTTTGTTTTGTAACGTAGTGATTTTGGAGGCAAGAGCATCTTGGATGGTGGTACACCATTCTTTGCTTGTGTTTGTGGATGTGACGGTAGGAAGTGGATTTTCAAGTTCTCCAAGGATAGAGAAGAGCTCTTTGGAGTCGGAAGCTGCATTACTAATGCGGGCATTATAGGCGTTAGCTTTGTGAGAGATGATAGCTGATTTGTAGAGAGTATTAGCGTCTTTGAATGCTTTGGCTGAGTCCGGGGAGGGGTGTTTATTATGGGCATGCTCAAGAGAGCGTTTTTTCCTTCTAAGGGCGATTAGTTCCTCGTTGAACCAGAAGTTGGATTTTTTGTTGAGGCGCCTTAGTTTGGAGGTTACAGGTGCTATGGTGTTAATCGCTGTGGAGAGGCATTTATGATAGTACTCAGCGAGAGTAGTTGGGTCATTGCTGAGGATTGAGTTGGTATCTAGCAATTTGTTCAAGGTGGGGTCGAAGTTCTGAGCTGTGAGCTTTTTGGAGTTTCTACTTTCGATGATATCCATAGGTATGTTCTTGGGAGTGCAAGGGTCGTCACTAGTGATAGTAAATTCTATACAGAAGTGGTCTGTCCAATTCAGTGCGGTAATCGGGCCTAAGGTGATGTTGGTGTTTCCCAGAAGGAACGGTTCACAACAAGCTACCACCTATGAGGGACAAACAATATCAAATATCTTCGTGAGCCTCTTAGACCAGAAACATTAGATCAGATTGAACAAAGGTAGAGAGTTTGTAGAGAATCACTTGTAGGGTCACAACCTGTTAAGCCTGTGAAAAGAGTTGGAATCAACTCTAAAAAGGTAAGCCACTGCAATTCCAAACTGAGAAAAGCACAGCTAAAAGTCAATGAGCGAATTACCCCAAGTCTATACAGTTCCTCTGGTTTGAAGAAGAGGGGTCCAGCTGGATTCCGTCTTGCTACAGCGGTGCAGACCCCGTGTTCCTGAGCCTCAGTCTTCGGGAAAAGATGGAGGACGTCTGGAGGGCTCCTGTGGCGATACTTGGGAGGTCGTCGGCAGCTACGGGCTCTTCAGTTCAGCAGCAGTTCGCCGTTTCAGCGTTTAGCAAACAGCAATGTGGCGGATCTCGGATACCGGTTGGGCTTCCTTCACTACTTGTGTCATGCACTCTTGAGAGGACTTGAGCTCTGGTCACCCTGCTTCTGGAGGGTCCTTAGGAGACTCCTGGAGCTTCAAACTGGATTCGAGACGTTTCACTCGACTACAGATTACTCGACACCGGCACTCAGTTCTTGCAGCAATGAAGAAGTATAGCCAGTCGGGGGTGATGGTCCAGTGGAGTTACTTGGTCCCACTAACCCAAGGGGAGATGTCTCTCTCGGAGCATCTGGAGTTTCAGCACAGCAGCAGGTCTTCACCGGGCAATTCAAAGACCCAGAAGGATGCAGCAAGCTTCGTCTGATCTTTCTCCCAATGGTCAACTCTGCCCCTAGTCCCAAATAAGGCAGATTTCTTCCATTCATGCACAGCCTAGGCGACGCACAGCAGAGTGGCTGGGACAGCCTGCCAATCGGGACTGGTTCCATTCAGACATTCCTAGAGACAAAGGACAGGGAAGTTTTGGGACCCTCCCTCACATCCTGTCCTTCCAGACACACTGAGCCAGAGGCAGGCTTCAGGGCTGAAGCCCACCAAAAGCAAGACAAACAAAGGGCTCAAACCTGTCTCAACGCACAGAGTAAAACCCAAGAAAGACCTCACAAACAGAAAAAGGCAAAAAAAAAAAATAAAGGAAAAAAAACACAGGGCCATGTTAACATGCTCCCCCATGGTTGGTGTACTGGAGCTGTTCAGCTTGCGGTAGAAAAGCACAGTCGCAGGAAAAATTAAACCACTGCCTCTAGCCATTTAAAGTAGTGAGGGTAACATAAAAATGTTACACGAGAGAGTAGATAAGGGGCTAAGGAACCCCCCCAGAACTCCACAAAAGATAAAAACATAATACAAAAAGAAAACCAGACTAAAAAAAAAAATCATTAAATAAATTAGATGAACTTATGCATCGTTCCCAAATCTAAAACAAACAGACAAAAACCAGAAGACAAAAAAAAACACAAAATACAGTGAACATACAATTTAACATGCTTGTTCACATCTCATAATCATTACTCCGTATACAGTTTACACGTGTTTTCCAAGAACCTAACTACTGCAAGCTGTAATGATTTACTTTTCCCATGAAGCATTTTCCAAAGTAAATCTAAGTTGACGGCCACTGTATCGTTAACACATTTCCCAAAATACTGTATTCTTGCATTCCTAAGAGTGACGCAGTCCACCATTAGATGTTCAAGATTTTCAATTGCATGCGGATAATTACAAAATCTACAAATCAGTGGAAACTCATCCCCCATATGACACGTATGTAAAATTTCACGAGTTGGAAGGACATTAAATTTGAAGCGCATATATTTCTGTCGAGCGTCCTTATCAGGGAACAGAAGTAGGATTCAATTGTGCCCAGTAAAAAATATAAATAAATAAATCACACACAAGATGTTTTATATGTTGCAGCTACATTTTTGACAGTGAGACTCCAATCCCACCATTCAAATTCCTCACTTTCTGGGGGTTAAATATAAGAAGATCTAAGGAAATGCCAAGATGGTTCAAATATTCTACGCAATCCATTTTCAATCTTGACAAATAATCAGATCGAAAACCTCGACCCAAAAGATCGTACAAAGTGTCCTTAGGAGAAGTTATTAGTTCCCTAAAGAACATCATCTTTCTCCATATAATCACATTTACAATGGAGGTGAGCCCCAATTCATAACAAATGGCTTCCACAGGTAGACACTTGACAGATGCCCTTAGTAAGCGAGCTTCGAATTTGGGAAATTCAGCGAGCATCCATTTTGGGAACAGCTTGAGGCCATAGCACAGATGGGGTAAAATCTTCAATTTATAGAAGCAAAGCAAGTCACCATTTGCTAAAGCAACATCATCCCAGTATAAGTGGATATTGGAAAGCTAGAGAAGATTACCAACAAATCCTTTGCACGTGTCCTTGTTCCTTGTATAATAAAAGGACTGTTTGTGCAACTAAACATACAGGCCAGGGGAGGAGCCCTGCCATACCAGAAGTTGGAAAAGGTAAGTCTCTGGTCGTCGAAATAAGGAACTGTACTAACAGTCGAAAAGGGAAAGCGTTGGAGGGACAAGAGCCCTTTGAAGAACACCTCCAAAAGCCATCCCAAGAGTAATTCGGTCCTCTGCGTTCCACCTGACTGTGCAATCGCCTACATGACATTTCGAGTGGGGCGCGGATTGGAGGATTTGGCTCAGCTGATCGCTATTAGGACAGCAGAGAACTCGCACCCTCGGCAGGAAGCTTCACATTCCTAGCTGATAAAGATCCTGTAAGCGGATTGAAGGACGAGTGAGATCTTGCCCCTTCGCCGGGAAGCTTCACGTCGCCAGCCGATTGCAACTCTGCAGGAGGATTGAGGGACGGGAACGTTATCGCCCACCCGGCTGGGAAATCTCATCTTGGCACTCGGTACACGGCAGAAAGGAGAGAGGCAAAGGGCGCTCCAGAGAATACAAGTCCGAGGGGAGGGGCCAGGAAGCCTGAGGACCAACACAAATCAGCAAAGCATATATTAGTAGCGGCCCCGGCAACTACGGGTCACAACATAAGCTTTACCACCAATTGAAACCCGATTGTTTTAATCCCAGTAGGTTATTAGTTTCCAAGTATTGCAGGATTTGAAGATAAGCTGCACGATCCGGTATTTTCAGTAAAATGGGTACAGTCGTAATATGTCTATAGTTAAACGGATTATTTGGGTCCAGCATAGTTTTTTTTTTTTTTAATAACGGGAGTACCCAGGCGTCCTTCAGATTAGTAGGTACTGTACTCTTGTCAAATGAAGCATTAATGAATTTAGTAATAAAGGGTGTGAGTGCTGTGGCAGCTTCCTTAAGTGTGGCTGAGCAGACATCACCCTTACAATTAGTTTTTTTTTTTTCTCTTTTTATTTACATTTTTTAAAAAGGTAACACCAAACAAACAACACACAAGTAACATACGCAATGCAGCAGAATAAAACCATCCTTATAAGTAAATCATAACAACAAGCAATAGCACATTTGAAGCAAAAAATGAATCCAAATCACTAACGTCTAACAATGACTTTCCAAATAATAGAGGGAAAAAAAGAAAATAAAAAACACATGGAACGGGACCAGACACACATACACAAAAACAAACAACCACCCTACCAGACGACATCAAGCAAATTCTCATATACTCTGTCTAATCTTCAGTCATAAAATTCATTAAACTGTCCCCACTGTTCCACATAGACATCCCCTCTATGCTGCTTTTTAAACGTGATCTCAAAATTTGAGAGAACTTGTACATTAACTAGCCATTCTTCCACACGTGGTTTTTTCCTGGTTTTCCAGACTTGTCTGGTTGCGACCAAGAGGACTTTATTAATCCAACCTAACGCTGCCCAACCAATAAACCTACAATGTTGTGAGGATTTCAAAAGCACTGTAGATGGGGTTCTCGGAAATACAATATTCCATATCAAATCAATTCTATCCAACACGTCATTCCAAAAGTCCCTCACCCTGACAATTCCACATCAATTCCTACCAAGGACGCTGTTAACATTGATGATATTGGGAAGTGGACAGGGATTGTTGTTTTATAGGGAAGCTTCCATTTGGCACAATCCAGGTTTGCAGATCAATAACAAAGTGTTATGTTGGAGGAGTTGGATTATTAGGGTTGTGTTGTTGATTGGGGATGTCTGGTGTGATGGTAGAATGGCTACTTTTGAACACTTGAGAGGGAAATTTGGCTTGCATAAGAGGGAGTTGAGGAGATACAGTTTGTTGGCGGCTTTGATCTCAGAAAGACAACAGATTTTAGGGGTTCCAATGACGCAGAGGCCGGAAAGGTGCAACCTCCTCAAGTCTGCGCCACATAAGGTGTCAACTTTTTCCATTAGAGACTCATCTGGCAGAATCTTGGGAGAAGTTGAGGCTCACTTGGTCCGAGGAATTCGGTAGGGTTATTACAGTGAAGGAATGGGAGAATCTGTGGAAAGTTCTTGTTAGGGCGAAAGTTGACTTGAATTTGCCTTATATTCACCAGAAGATATTGGGGCGCCTTTATTGGACGCCGGTTCGGATGCACAGATTGGGGTTGTTAGACACTGAAAGTTGCTGGGGATGTCAGAAGGAGAAAGGTACCTTGTTACATATGATGTACAATTAGAAGGTTTGAGTTTACGTATGATCAGCTCTACTTCTTTGATTGTTAAAGGTTTGAAGTTAAATTTTATTAGATCGGGGATATGAACAGGTGGCATGTCCTGTGGTAAGGCATTATCTATGAGAGTTTTCTTGATAGATATTTTGTAGATTAACAGTGATTTTATCTTGTAGTGCATTCTGTATATTAATACACCATGCGATATCTTTTATACATGAGGCCGGAATAGGGGATGGCGATTGCAATTCTTTAAGGATGTTAAACAGCTCCTTAGTACTGGAGTTAGCCTTAATTATACGGTCATTAAAGTTAACTTTTTTGCCTGGACAATAGCAACTTTGTAGTTGAATGAGGCTGCCGTGAAGATATCTTTATTTTGTTTAGAAGGGGATTCCGCCCCACCCCCCAATTTGGTTTCCGCTGATCTTTTCACTTTCCTCAAATTTTTCAGATGTGGTGTGTACTATTTATCAATATGGGGATGAGGCTTAAATTTCTGTAGTTTGAGCGGTGCTATTGTATTAATAGCTTGAAGAATAGTGTCATTGTAGAGATAAACTAAATCTGATGGGTCGGAGTAGGTAGATGTCGATGAGTTATGGGATGTGGATGCAAGTTTTCGTAAGCTTCTCGTCATTAAGGCTTTTCGTAGATGTGGTGCACGCAGCCGCCTTATCTATGCTGAATGTTATTAGGTGATGGTCTGTCCATGCGCAAATGCTACAGTTGAGGTCCGCTAACCATTCAAGCATGCAGCTTTTGTTATGCGTTGGGCTAGTAATACAATGTGTGAACCCTAACTCAGAGATCGTGTCCTTGAGAGCAGTATCTTTAGAATCTGAGGCGTCATCAAGACCTAAATTAAAATCTCCTAAAATTATAATTTTGAGAATTACATTTTGTATTCGAGGTCAATAGCTGTGAGAGGTCGTCTTCGAATGTGGTAGTATTGCCCGGGGGTCTGTAAATTAGATTCAAAGTAATGGTAGAGGTAGCAGATGTGGATAATTTAACAGTAATTCAGTGGATGGCAGTTGCTGTTTATTGACCATTCTTAGCTCTAATGCTGTTTTGTAGATAAATGCAACTCCTCCCCCTTTAGTCAAATTGGATTCTATCAGCCCGTAGGATGGAATAGTTGTGTGGAGGGCTAGTGAAGTGCCAGACGCTGGGTTAAGCCATGTTTCTGTAATGGCAATAATGTCACGGTCGTTCATGGTCAGGATGTCTAGAATGTCTAAGGAGTGTGCTTGAAGGGATCTCGCATTGATCAGTCCTACATTTAAGGCATTAGTGTTACTCTGTGATAATTGTATTTTACCGTTGTTGACAATTTTGATGGGATCTGCAATAACAAGGTTGTTAATACCAGTTGAATTATTGGCAGTAGGTCTTAGTCTGGAATGAAGTGGAGATCTGGAACTAGGTCTTTGGTTTCTCAATAGTGTAGGGCAAGGTGATGATGTGATATTTAAGAGCAGATGGCCACTAGGTACTGGGTCCTGGATGGTCTGGCAGTCTGACGCAGGAAGTCCTTCACCCTTGGAGGTGTGGGGCACAGCCAAAAGTACTGGAGGGAGCCTAGTAAGAATGTTTATGCTACTTGTAAGGCCAGATGTCATTAGATAATGGCAGGTTAGCTGACATCACCAGGTGTATAGTGGTAGGATTCTTGCATAGAGAGGAGGCCATATTGTTTGTATGAGATAGTAATCAAGGGATATGTTAAATAGGGTCAGTAGGTTCGATACACTAAGGAAGCTTAAAAGCAATGCTAATTTTAAGAGCATCACGTCTACTGTAAAGTATAGGTTTACTTAGGCTAACAATCAGACAGGTGACGGGTAGTATAGTGCCTTAGTTGGTATAGTTCAATAACTGACAGACTAGATTAAGTCAGGATATAAATGTAGCATATAGTACACAATGGTTTATAGTGATAATTTCAAAAACAATGTCGAAAGTCATTTTTTCGAGAAAAAAAAGTCGCATTTTTTTCGAAATGGGGGGTTCCCCCATCACCCCCCTTTAATTATTTTTTTTAATTTTACCCATTTTTTTTTTACTCCCGGACCCCAAAAGAAATCTATAATAAAAACGGAATTCGACATTTTGTTTCCCGACATTTTTGTCATTCGACATTTTTTCGAAATTATGACTGATCACCGTACACAATGGCTGGTTTAGAATGTAAATACGGCTGTAATAGCATGGTAGGCTATAGTAACAAAGTAGGCTAATTTGAAATTCAGCGCTAACATGTAGGAAGGCAATGCAGTGATAAAAAACAAGGTAGGCTAATGCAAAAATTCAACGCTAGCATGTAGAAGGCTAGTACCAGTAACTCGATACCAGTACCAGGAATGAACAAATGCGCTGAATCGAATAAGGTACAGTAGGTTACCACAAGGATGGAGTGCTCAGCAGTAAGGCACTAACGCGTCATACCTTTGATAATGAGTCAATATGGAGGAGAATCTTATGTATTAGCACAGATTAGATAATGTAAAGTGTTCGTCTCCTACATTCTGCTCACGGATTGCGCCTCCATTTGCCGACAGGTCGAAGAAAGGTAACCGCCTTATTCTTGAGGGCCTTCGCCTGGACGGGCCTGCTTCCGGCCTATTGGCTATAAAGCCAAGAAATGCACGGTTGCTAGGCAACGGCTCGTAAACAAATCATGGGTCGTAGATGCGACGGCCATCTTAGGGAGACGGTACAATAGAGCAAACAGCACCGCGTGTGCTCAGGCACAATGGTAGCTGCCCAGCCTCGCAGATCCACTCCAAATCAGGTTGTCACACAGTATGCCTCTAGGTCTCACAGCGCTTACGCTGATCCTGCAGTTTAGTTGCTGCTCAGGCAGTTGTTCGGTGGGTCGGATGTTGCAGCTCCTTCAGCCGTGGGTAGGGGAACCTAAGGGTTGTATTACAGCGCTGTACAATTGAGGATACCGATTCCTCACCTGAGAGGGAGAAAAGATATACAATGTGTGCAATTGGACAATCATAATGTCGCTCCTGCCACAGTATCGGAATGGCTTTGGGTCCCTCACAATAAATTGTTGCCTAGACTCCAGAATCATCCCATACACGGTACGTTATGGGAAATCTGGAAAGAGGGAGCGGACATGAAAAATCACCACATGGCCCTCCCCATTGAGCCACATATGGGCACCAGACATACGTGAATAGATCAGGCAAGATTCCAATTATGTTATGACGCAGGTTTAGAGAGAGTTGGGCAGTTATGGAGAGATGGTATATTTCACACGATTACAGAATTGGAGGAAGCGTTGGGGATTCACCCGCTGCCGGTTTTCCCCTTCTTGTAGTTGAAGGGCACTCTAACACGAAAAGAAAGGCGGGACAAACTGAAGAGGGACACCTCACTCCCTTCGAGAAATTGTTTGAAACAACCTCCGCAACCAGAGGTATAATTTCAAATATGTAAAGGGTGCTCATGGATGCAGGGAAGGGATCCACTGATGTCCTAAAACAAAAGATGGGCGCGGGACCTCGGGGAGGGACTGGACATGAAGGTATGGGCAAAGATCTGTAGGGGAACGTCTCAGGTATCTATTGCGACACAATATAAACTTCATGCCATAAGCTGCTGCATAGATAGCAGTACGACCCTTATAGACTTTCTAAGATGTTTCAGACCAGGAGCCCATTGTGCTGGCGTCAATGTGGGGATAGGGCTGATCATTGGCATATGTGGTGAGGATGCCCCTGAGTGCAGATGTATGGGAACGAGGTCCTTGGTTGGACGGTATCGCTCAGGAGGCTACACCCCTCCTAATGTTGTCTAGCCCAGAGGAAAGTGAAAAGGGTGAAAGAGCTTGCTTGGTGATTAAGTGGAAATCGGACCAGGTTCCGAGTCAGAAAGACTGAATTGGGGTTGCAACAAACATCTACACAATGGAACGAATTACTGCCGCCCTCCACGTAAGAGCATCTCAGAATGAGCAATTGTGGTCAGATTTTGTAGGTGGATGCCCGTTTGCCCCCAGAGCAGAATGTTGTGTAATAGAAATGATGGGGGTTATAAAGCTGTATGTTCCGATGTGTGTTTGAGAAACTAGCAGTGCCTAGACAGCCCAGGGCCGAGGCATTCACCGCCCCAATGGGACCAGATTCTGATAATGGACAAAGATAACTTGAAAGGTGCACATTGTGCAATGTTCACATGCACTGAAAACAGATGATGAACTCTGAGTAGAAACTCTGCCCTGGGGTTGTGAGGGGAGGAACAAGAGTTAAAAATGTAAACTAATGGATATAGCTACATCCTTTTAGTTGTTAAAAGAATATAGAACTATATTCAAATGTTCAATCATACCTGTAACTTGCTTATTTTGTTTGACTAAACTCAACGAGGGGAAGTCCCATTATCATCTATGCTTCCTAAAGTGTTCTACGTATGCTGATACAAAAAATATCTGAAATATTAAGTATTTAGCAACTGTTTACCCCGAGTATCTTGCATTTCTAGCTTAACAATGTTTTAGAAGCCCCACTCTGGGTTTACATTGAAAATATGGTACACCCAGTATTACTGCTGTATATGGAGAGGAAATTCCCAATTACAACTACACTTCCTACTGTACACATGTTTTATTAGAATGGAGACAAAATCATCTTAGAGGGAAAACTTGCTGTGTATAGACTATTGCCTCTGGAAAAATCCAGCACTGAAAATTAATAAAATGCTGTGTAGGAAGACGTAGAAGAAAGCAGGATAATGGAAATGGAACCATGTATTTGTTGGAAATAGATACAATTTTAGTTTCCTGAAATTTAAATACAAGTTCAGGGTTCGGAATTGAGGCGAGCTAGGAGCTATTTAGCTCCTGCTAGCAGACAGGAAGAGGCCAGCTAGCTTGACACCAGCAGCTACCTGGAGCAAATGTCTTCCTGAGGCCAACAGATGTCTAACAAACACTATTCAATTGGGTGGGGCCCTCGCTCCTTTCCCAGCTGTGACCTCTCCCCATGTGGCCAGGGACGGCAGCCACTACTTGATCCAGAACCTGGTGGTGGATATTTCAGAGGGAGAGAATATAAAAATTCACATGGGAAGGGGGTGGGGGTGGGGTGCGGGGGGGAACAGAGTGACACAACATAATTGGACGAGACAGGGTATCCCTTTTTTCTTATAGCGATAACCCCTCCATTCCCCAAGCCTTACCAGCAGATTGTCATAACTCCCTCCTGCCACCCATGAAAGCTGCTAAAAATACCTTGCTATACATGTCATTAAAAACTGAAGCTCGATAAGAGGCCAGAAGCGCAAGCTGTGCTCCAGTGGTTTCAAGCGCACACTTGCTGCCAGGACATTTAAACCACTGAACCAGCTAACAAGAGAAATGCTGGCTGTGAGAATCTCTTCCTCTCTGTACCGACCGAGGGACCACTCTGCTGTCGAGCAGTCTGTAGAGCCAACCGGCTCATTGAGAAGGCCAAGGAGAGCAGACTGCAGCGGTCCACTGCGAGGACACCACGAGAGGAAGAGAAGACTTTCTAGCGTACGAAAAGCAGCCTCCACACCATTCCAGCACAGTAACCCATAGCAGGGAAGCGGGAGACGCGAGGGATGCGGAAGCCACAAAGCTGAGGCAGTGAACCCGGAAAGTAGGAACGGGACACCAAAGAGCCACTTAATGCTTACCGTGGGAGAACTGACGCAGGCTGGACACCGGGGCACTTCAGCAACCCTACCGAAGGCAAATAAGAATAAATGAAGTACATGAGAAAGCCCTGGAAGGAACGTATACCTGGCAGATTCAAGGTGTAAGTGTGTTAGGGAAACACCTCAGAAAGCTCTGAGAGTATACCAGGCAGGCTCAGGTGTGCAAACGTATCAAATGAAGTATATGAGAAAGCTCTGGCAGGAGAGTACACCAGGCAAAGTCAAGTTGGACAGTGTGTAAATCACATGAGATAGTCCTGATGAGAATACAACAGGTGTAGCCAAAGACTTAAAATTAAAGAGGAGAAGAAGCATGGCAGGAGAGTACATCAGGTTTCCTATCAAAATTAGGACTAACAGACAAGTTGTTTTGCTGACCAAAGGAAAACTCACCCTTCAAAGATTAAAGTGCAGTGAAAAGAAATCCAGAGGAAGGGAGCCATCCTCTGTAACTGGGAACTTTATCCATTTGGAACTTGTGTTGGAGTTACACCTTTCCTTTTTGAACATTTGTACACTTTAAGGCCAAAGACATGTCCCTTTTCACTGTAGAGTTCTGAAGTGTGAGAGCCAGTATAGTATTTTGGATACTGGACAGACCAATACCTCCTAGAATATGGATAGTGAGGCATTTTACAACCCCTTTTGTTAAAATGTTTATAGCTAAAACCACGAGTCCTCTGGGTCCACGTCTCATTCCCAACTCCTCCACAAATGCAAATTGAATTCTGTGCTTTTGGGGCAATCTATAAATAAAATTACGACATCTATACAACACGTAAAGCATAAGGGATCCGAAAAAGGACAGTGTTGCAGGCAGTTTGCCTGCAGTTGGTTACATTTCCTGAAAGCAGCATTTTCTGTGAAGCAGATAGCAAGGTGGAGTGCTGCAGACGATGGGTATAAAACGTGCACCAGCCCAAGAATCACCTACGCAGCTCTAGGGAGCCACCGTTGGGACCTCTAGCTGACTGTAGGTTTACCAGCTCACCTGAGGCTTGCGGAAAAAGATTAGTGTCTGCGCAATTTGTTGGAGTGAAGCCAAGACTCTGAAAAGGTTTTAACTGACATTGTGCCTTCATGAAAGGAAGGCTCACGGAGGACTAGCCACGCATGTGCTACATTGTGGCAGCACCCACTCAAGTTGAAACGGACATGAAAAAGCTTGCAGAGGACTTCTTACTTTGTGATACTGCCCGCGTTTCCCTTTGCAGTCGGGCGAAATTTGTAATCACTGGACGGCATGGAAAAAGAAGATGGGGAAGGACTTACTACGGTTACAGTTACTGTGGCACAGACATTGTTCGTCCTAAAAGGAAAGCGATCTTGAACCGATTGACAGGCGAGAGATCGGGGAGAGTTGTACGGGATTGTCATTTATACCTGCCATGCGCTTTTGGGAGTGCTTGGCAAAGTGTCATTGTAGATGCCTTAACCCAGTTACTATTACTAGTAAGTTATGACATTTTTTTTTTGTTCCGTTTTCTCTCTCTCTTTCCTTACCCCCTTCTGTACACGCTGATTGTATGAAGGTTTCCTTGTTCCCCACCCTGAAAGATGGAGAGATGAATGTAATGTTGTTTTGTTCTCTTTTATGTCACAAAATCAATAAAAAACTAAAGAGCAGGTTTTATGGTATTACATTTTGTAAAGAAATACTTCCATCAATAAAGTTTATTTGAAAAAAAAAAATAAACTTCCTGCTGCACCTCCCCAGAGGTACTCTCCCTTTCCTTTCCCCCAAGAAGCTCACCTTCTCCAACGCTCTGGCCGGTTCTCTCTAGGTTGGAATATTGTAACAGCCTCTTTCCAAATCTACCCACCTCTACTCTACGCCCTCTGGAACTAATCCAGAACAGGACTGCAAGACTTGCCCTTGGCCTCAAGCCCTGGGATCGTATCTCTCCAGCTCTGAAATCTCTCTATTGGCACCCAGTGAATGCAAGGATTAAATTCAAAACCCTCCTTCGGGGGCGCTGTTGCGCGGAAAACAAGATGGCCGCTTAAGCGTCTCGCTCCGGACTGGCAGAGCGATTGATCCTGCTTAGCACCGCCCGACGCTGCCTGCGACCCTCCTGGACTGCATCCGATCCTCCGTGAGCCTCGCTGCCGCGGATGTGTGAGGTCTGGAGCCTCTGCGTGCCCCGAGGACGGGGCTTTGCCTCCTTTCCCTGACGGCGGCTTGGACCTCCCGCTCTCCCCGCCCCGCGGCTCCGGCTCTCCTGCTCACCTGAGGCCGCGGCGCTGCGGGCCGCCTTGGGGGAGGGGCGCCCGCCCGGCGAGGCGCGCCGGACCATCGCGGCCGGCCGGGCCCCTCTCCGCTCCTCCACGCGTCCCGACCCGGGTCGTCGGTGACTGCTGGCCCCTCCATCACATCCGGCGAGCCCCGCCGACGCCAGCCAGCTTCGGGCCCTCGAGCCACATCCCGATGCGCTCCGACGACGCCGGAGTGCTTGGGAGGTAGGGGGCGTGTGTGGGGGGGGGGGGGGGGGGGGGGGGGGGGAGTGCGCCTGTCTGCTGAGACCCCGGACCGGACACTCGCTCTCTCTCCTGTTCCGCGAGTGGTCCCCCTGCACTCGGGCCAGCGCGGCCGCTGGGCCTGATGCGGCGCTGACCCCCCCCCCACCCCTGCCTGGGTCCTGCCTGCCTGCTGATACTGCCGACCCCACACTCTTCACGGCATCGTACCCTGTGGTTGTCTGCGCCCTGGATCTGCGCAGTCGGGGCACACACAACACTATTGCCCCCATGGGCTCAACTGAAGCACCGCACCTGCCACTGTGACTCATCGCCTGGTTACGCTTGGTCCTACACGGGTGGCCCTCCAGCCCCCCCCTTCCTGCTGTATCCCCCTCGCCACCAGTCTCAGCGGCATCTGCCCGCCAGCCTCCGAGGGGTCATAGCCTCGTCTACTCCTCACCTCCCGGTCTTTTGGTGGGCCCACTAGTTGCCCCACGCCTGCACTGACCCTGTATATGCATCGGTCCTGGCGATCTGGAGAGCGGCCCCCGCACTAATATCGAGTCCCCATATCTCCCCCTTCCTTTTCCTCGTCCTCCGATTCTGCCAGGATGACCAAAGGGGGCGCGAGGAAGCAGAGCTCCATCAATATGTTCGCGAGGGCTGCGGTGAGATCACCGGGGGAGGCTGCTGAGCAGGCCTCTACTGCCCCGCCCGACGCAGCCCCGGAGCCCCAGAATATGATGGACTTTATTCGGGAGGGTTTCACTGCTCTTCGCTCCAAACTAGACGATATGAACGGCACCATATCTTATATTAAGGCCCACATTGAGAGGACGGACAGTCGTGTATCGGAGGTTGAGACGCGGGTCGGCTCCGCTGAAGATGCGCTGGGGGCCCTACGTACCGAGGTTGCCGCTCTTTCCAACCGTGTCCTCGAGGTGGAAAAGAAAAATGAAGATTTGGAATCCCGCTCGAGGCGCAACAATCTCCGCATTATCGGGGTCCCTGAGGATGAAATCCACGAGCCAATGGAGGACTTTGCTCAGCGTACACTTCTGTCGCTCCTCGACGAGCCCGAGCTTTCTCAACACTTCGCAAATGAGCGGGCACACCGCGCTCTGGTGGCTAAACCTAGGCCCGGCGCCCCACCTCGGCCCATCATAGCTCATGTGCTCAACTACCGCGACCGTGACGCCCTCCTCCGGGCTGCAAGACTCAAAGGCGAGCTACTACTGGGTGGCGCAAGGATTCATCTTTACCCGGACTTCTCAACGGCCGTCCAGCGGGAACGCAAGACTTTCCAGGCGGTGAAGCGCAGACTACGAGACCACTCAATCAAATATGCTATGCTCTATCCCGCCAAGCTCCGCATAGAGCATGCCAACCAGGTGCTGTTCTTCACGATTCCAGAGGAGGCCTCCAAATTCATTGATGAACACTTCCGTGGCTGATCCTTCTCCTCTGACCTCGGTTCAGCAGGTATCCTAGGTTCCCGACGGGGGGCGCCCGGACCCTTCCGCCCTCCCGTACCGGGGCCACGCTGATCCTTCATCCCGTAGCCTGTTTGTTCAGTTCAACTTACAGGGTCCGCCCGGATCGCCATGTGCAAGCACTTTGTCCAATCTACATGTGACTTCTACTGTGGGCATCTTATGTTCTACTTGCTCTGCCGCAACCCGGAGCGATACGGCCAGTTAGGCCTACAGGCCCCCAGGCGCTGATGCCGTTCTTTTGGTTTTGTCTGCAAGGGGATGGGCTTGTCATCCCTCTGTTTGGGGGGGGGGTGGTGTGGGTGGGTCATGTTGGGGTTTTTGTTATTGAAAAGTTAGCGCTGGCAGCGAAGGCGGACTGTGCTGAGGCACTCTGGAACTGTTGTCGTAGGACCGTGAATCCGACCCTTTGGTCACTGACATTCTTTTCATCCCAAACGCCACCATACTGTGATTGAGAGTGCCCTGACCTTTATGAGCTGGAACGTACGGGGACTGGGTAATTATAGAAAGATGAGGCAGCTTCAGTTGCAGGCCGAGCGCCATGGATCCAAGATTCTCTTTTTACAAGAGACTCATGCCCGTTCTGTACAATGCATGCGCTTCGCCAAATCCTGGGGCCCCCATAGGTTTTTCACCGACTACTCCACTCAAAGCCGGGGAGTCATGACCCTTATCCACAAGAACCTCCATTTCACCCTCATCTCCTCGACAATCGACCCCCAAGGTAGATACGTATTGCTCCACGCCATGCTACAACATTAGGAAGTGGTTCTTCTGAACATCTATGGCGCTAACCTGGATGACCCGGATTTTTATGTGCAGGTCACCTCTCTTCTCGATGGCTTTCCCCTTGTACCAATCCTTTGGGGTGGGGACTTCAACACGATCTTTGATGTAGCTCTCGATAGATCAGGCTCCAGGCCCCGTCACCTCTCCAGGGCGGCTTACGCTGCGCTGTCTTCCCTTCCCAGTCTGGCCATGGTGGATGCAGGGAGATTCTTTTATCCGGATTCTCGCATCTACTCCTACTCCTCTGTTCATGATTCCTATTCTCGCATCGACAGGTGGGTGATCTCTAACGAATTGGTTAAGAGTGTAACACAATTAATGATCCTTCCCAGAACCCTGTCTGATCACTCTCCTGTTACCGTCACCGTCGATTGGGGCCCCGATCCCGCCCGCATCCGATACTGGAAATTGAAACCCCTCTCCTTGCTGGACCCGGAGTTCTGCTCCGAGCTAGAGTTGTCGATCGAGGAGTTCTTCGAGACCAACACGGGCTCAGTAACGTCTCAGGCCACTTTATGGGAGTCCTTCAAGGTTTATATTAGAGGGATTGCGCTGTCCATGGAGAATGGGGTCCTTAAGTCGATCCGTAGAGACCTTGCCACCAGCGAATCTAGACTCTCGACCCTGGAAGCTACATGCTCACTTCACTCTACCCCGGGCAAACTGGCTGACATCGGGATGGAATTGGACAAGTTCCGTTCCCTTGCGGACCGTGAGCAGAGGTTCCTTGATAACCCTGGCATGGCAAGGAGGTATGGGGAGGGAGAGCGCCCCGGCCGCTTTCTGGCTCGGTTGATCCGACATGAGACGGGGTCCCCACACATCCACACATCCTCGGGGTTGAGAGGCCTGATGGCTCTATGGCTGTCTCTTCACAGGATGTCAACAGGGAATTTTTCACATTCTACGAATCCCTATACTCCAACACTGATGAGGTATCGGTGGCGGAGATCGACTCCTTTCTCGATGCCCTTCCTCTGTCAACTTTGTCTGCGGAGACCGCGGGTTCCCTCGACTCCCCTCTCACGCGGGAGGAACTGTCGGACGCTATTGATTCCCTATCTTCGGGCCGCGCCCCTGGCTCGGACGGTATCCCGGTCGAGTTCTACAAACATTTCAAATCCCAACTGCTCCCTCGTTTGCTGGCTCTTTGGGAGGAATCCGTGGAGGCCGGGGTACTCCCCCCTTCTCTCCGCGAGGCCACAATCACAGTACTACTTAAATCCGGTAAATCCCCTTCGCAGTGTGGTTCGTATCGCCCGCTCTCACTCATAAACTGCGATGTCAAGATAGTCGCAAAGGCTCTGGCTCTCCGGCTGGCTCCCCTCTTGCCATCTATTATCCACCCGGACCAGGCTGGTTTTATCCCGGGTCGCTCTACCTCCCTGAACCTGAGACGCCTATTCAACATTATTGACAGAATCAGCCCCGAGACGCACGCAGTGGCTGCTACCCTTGACATGCAAAAGGCGTTCGACTCGGTTTCATGGAGGTATCTGTGGCGGGTCCTCGAGGGTTGCAAATTCGGCCCCTCTTTTCTCTCCTGGGTCAGACTGCTTTACTCCGATCCGGTTGCCAGGGTCCGCACTGGCGACCGTTACTCCCCCCCTTTTTAAGATCGCCAGGGGGACGAGACAGGGGTGCCCCTTCTCTCCCCTGGTCTTTGCTATAGCAATCGAGCCTTTCGCCAACATGCTCCGCCAACTCCACGCTCACAGGGGCCTCCGCTCCGCGGGACAGACAGACATAGTGTCCCTTTACGCGGATGACGCGGCGTTGTTTGTGCGCTCTCCTTCCACCAACTTACCTCCTATACTAGAGGACATTATTCGGTACGGTCGAGTCTCGGGCCTTAAAGTGAATTGCTCGAAATCCACTCTTTTCCCGCTCACGGAATGCACTTCTCCTCCCCCCCCCCCCCCCGACACCCTCGGTTTCACATGGGCCCAATCCACATTTACCTACTTGGGGACGGTGGTGACTCGCCAGCGTGAGCTGACCTTCCATGAAAATTACCAGAAGTATCTCACACACTTGACAGCTAAGATCCAGGTCTGTGTTAAACTCCCGATTTCTTTGGCTGGCAGGATAGGTCTGCTTAAAATGGTGGTGTTGCCCCAGTTGCTCTACAGGTTCGCTAACATACCCTTGTGGCCTGGGGTGGGCTTTTTTCGCGACTTGACCCGCACCGTGAACTCCTTTCTTTGGCACTCGGGTGCGGTTCGCCTTAAAATGGGGACCCTTTCCACTCCCATGTCTAACGGGGGCTTCGGTGCCCCTGACTTTCTTAAATACTGGCTGGCGTCCCAAATCCAATATACCTCTTACTGGTTTAATACTACGGATCCCCCCCCCGCACGTCCGACTTGAGAGGCTTGCGGTAGTTTACCGGGACATCCGCTCCTTGGTGTTGCAACCCGCTCCCCTGGTACAGGACTCACAGAGCCCAGTCGCCTGCACAGCCGTTGCACTGGCGAAAATGTGGAAGCTGACGGGGACGGCCTATGCCTTCCACGGTAATCTCCCTCTTTGGAATTTTCTCCCTGGGGTCCCGCGGGTTCCACCGGGCACGGTTCGCCGATGGGCGGACGCGCGCTTCGAGCTGTTACGCGACGTGTTTGACCAAGGTATATTCGTTGAGTGGCCGACCTCCCCTTGCCATTGAGAAGGGACCGGAGTGTATGGCGTCAATACGCATCCCTTCGTAGGACCCTTAAGCGTCATTACCAAACGTTCCCTGCATTGCCACCAGACGACCCTTCCATTGAGGAGCTCTCCTCCCCCCGGCCCCACGAGGGGTAAGATCTCTAGGTTATATACCATGCTACAATCCAGATCGGTCCCAGACTTCGCTAAACTGAAACACGCTTGGGAGGCAGACCTCGGTGTTGAGATGTCGGATGATCGCTGGACACACTTATGCGAACGCACACATCGGGTTTCCTTCAACTCCCAGTTTAAACTTATTCAATTCAAAGTGCTGCACAGGTTTCACCACACCCCGATCAGACTACATCGTATGTCCGGTGATCACCCTGCCAGCTGCCCCAGATGCGGCCAGGATGGTGCCGACTACATCCACATGATCTGGTCCTGCCCCCGCCTCTCACAATTTTGGGAGGCTGTTTGTTCGACGGTATCCGCTGTGATTGACCACCCCATTGCTCTCTCCCCGGTGGTATGCCTCTTTCATGACCTCCCAGGCCTCCCCCGTGATTCCAAGAAACTAGCTGGCCTCTGCCTGCTTCTCGCGGTGCTCTCCATCCTGCTGTGTTGGCTTCGCCCCTCACCTCCCACACACGCCCAATGGCTGAGAGCGGTCACGTGGGCCTCTGATTCCGAGGAAGCCTGGTCCCACTTACAACCCACCCACTCCAGACCTAGAAACATCTGGCTCAGGTTCCGCTCCTACATGTCTGACCCTGTCGAGACACCGGATACCTCCTCCCCTCCCGCTCCCCCACACCAGCTTCGGTCCTCACCCCTGTTATAGGTTCCTGTTGTCCTTTTTACGATGTGACTGTGTTTTGTTCTTTGATTGTTTCACCATGTGTAGTAGCCTCTGCGCACCTACGCTATGTACGCTGTTTTTTACACTGTAACTGCCTGACGCTGTTCGCCTGTGTTTTGCTGCCGCGCTTATAATAAAAAGAAGTTTAAAAAAAAAAAATTCAAAACCCTCTGCATTGTCCACAAGGCTTTCCGGGGCCTGGTTCCAAAATACCTTCAGCTCTCCCTCCGCAAATAACGCCCTTCTCGAGCTCTTCGCTCCTCTACATTTAATTCCCTCAGGTTCAGTCATTTTTCTAAATAAACGAGCTGCGGGTAGATCTGTCTTCGGCTAGGACAGCCTCCCTGCCACTCTGAAACTTGGAGAGCCATCTCCTGTTCCGTTAGCACCTCTCAAGACCTTCCTCCTTGCTTCTGCTTTCTCCCCCCCTTCCCCTGCTGATCCATTTCTCTCTCTGCAACGTGCACCTGGCCAACCCTCCTTCAGGGCCTAGGTATCTGCTCACCCTGCCACCACCCCGCACTGCCTCTGGGCCAGCCCCTGCATTGGGGTCTGTATATATACCCAAACAGCCCCCCCCCCGTTTTCTTTCTGCACTTATCAGACATACCCTGTCTGCTGTCTTCACCCAGCACTTGCCCTCATTGACTGCACTACCATGATTTGTTGTCTTTATTATTTATCTATTTTTCTCCTTTGCTCCGCACTTTCCACTCCCCCCTCCCATGCACTTGCGCGTTATCAATATCACTGGGCCTAGTATGATCGCTGTTTTGTTCTCCCCTGTTCCCCTCCCTTGCTTGGTCGCGCCCTGAAACACTTGTGTACGAGCGCTTTATAAATAAAACATCAATATCAATCATAGATCACCCTTTTTTTTTCAGAAGAGGCGTTTGCTGGGGTTTATAGTCAAAAAACCGAATTTAAAAAAAACGAGATTTTTGCAATTCGATATTTTTTTTTCTGTTTTTTGACCGTTTGCCGGTGCGATGTTTCCAGGCCATAGGTGGGGGCAGCAGTGATCCAGATATGCGGTCAGGTATTTTTACCCACAGAACACAGCTCACACATATCTACGTTACCAACAAGATGGGGAAATAACATTGAGAGCTTAGGTGAACAATTCCCTGAATTTTTTGTCGCTCCAAGGATTATCAGTCATATAGTAAGTGGTGCCACATGCTCCACACCTAGGTAGAATTGTTAAGATTAGCGTGAACCACATCTAGACAGACAATGATGCCTCAAACCTACTACAAATTCTCAACCTCTGCTTACACCTCTCAAATTCCAACTAAACACAACCATACCTCTAAAGCACAACAAACCGCACGCACTTCACTACAGGGCAACAACAAAACATACCACACACAGCCTTGCACAACAGCTACCAACTCAAAAAGCACTCCCAAGTTCAGCGAACAGTGCAAACCGAACTTCGGCTGCCAACAGCACATCACAACTCTCAGTCCTATTCCCACTACAACCCACCAACCCCCTTCAACCTGACCTTTTACAGAGATGCCAGAGTGCCTGGGGACCACTCCAGTGGCGACGGTGCGCAATACAAATGCCTTTACATTTTATAGGAGTCCCACAACCTCAATAACTAAAGAAATTCCATACAACGTGGAGGATGACGCATCGCAAAGACTTATATGAGACCTGAAAGAGCTTCATCTTCCAGCTGGCCCAAATGGATTGATACAATCTATAAAAATCTAATGTAGATTTATAGTCAAAAATCATAATGATTCATTTAGGCGAGGTGCTGAAAAGTGCTTCTTCCAGATTCATGGAAGTCAGCGGGTATCATCCAATCTATAAGAAGGGCGATCAGGCGGATCCTTCCAAGTACCACCCGATCGCCCTTCTGGATGCTGATGGGAAGATTTTCTAAGCAGCAAATTGGTTTCAGAAGGGATCTCGCCACTTGGGTCTTGCCACTTCACTGAATGGCCTAATAAGGTCCATCGTGTCAAATATGTCTTGGTTGAAGGGTGGTCCCACATTATATGGGGCATGGATAGATCTCTTCAAGGCCTTCGACACGAACTGGGAGTGGCTTTGGCTAAAGCTGGACTCATGGGACCTGCCAGATTCCTTGCTGGCAATACTTGTGAGTATACATGAGGACTCTAATTTACGAGTCAGATTAAATGCACGGGGGGGGCCTATCTGGCTTTGCTCCAACTGGGAGAAGAGAGAGGCAGGAGTGCATTATTGCCCCCTGCCTCTTTAACCTCTATTTAGCCGACATATCAGAAGGATTGGAGCATCAATTGTAGGCATGTGCTAAGATTGGACCTCAATCTATAACCTGGAAAGCCTACGCAGACGATATAGTCCTCTTGGATTATACACGTCTTTTGAGTGCTTCTGGTTATTATGCCTTTATAAAATTACCTCCAAATAAGTTCAGCTAAATCTAACATCGTTGCCTTTAAAAGGCCTCCAGGGGGCGTGGCCAAGCAGCCATGTAGCAAGACGTGCACCCGACGGAGCTCCCAATGATCCTGCATTGATCCTTCAAGTTAACTGCCACGGATAGACTCTGCACAGTGGAAAAACCACAAAACAGCTTGTGATATGCTGGCGCACAATCGTGGATATTTTGGTGCAGCTCGCTGGTGTGGACCGCAAGGAACTGGCTGCAGAAACTTTAAAGCGGATCGAGTGCTGCGATCCTAAAATGGCAGACAGAGTCGAACAAAGGTGCTGCCCGAGACGCAAAGCCGGACCCACAGCGGTGTGGGACACGAATGGAGGCGAGCGTGCCTAGATGAACGGGGATGACAGTACACCTCAGATAATTTTACCAGGAAGGTGGCTGCAAAGCATATGAACACACGTAAACTGGGAGCCAAGGTGAATGAGGCAGGCGATCGAGCAACCTTTAAAAGGCCCCTGAAGTCTTCCTCAAACTTTAACTGGACTCTTTCTGAACAATCGGTTCCTTTGGTAAAAGAAGTCACTGAGCTCTTTCTCAAAATTCGCTCAGTTTGAACTAGACGTAGAGGGCAAATTGGCTCAGTTGGTAAGCCAAATGAAAGAAATGGAGCAATAACTACTTTAAGTTTTAATATCTCCCCTAGTAGGATTGTATAAATTATTAAGGTCATTCCATCGTTACACTATGGATCCGAAATAAATTTTCAATCTCAAGTAATGAACTGGTCCAGAGTAGTAGGAAAGATATGGGAGAAGGTACTGAGTCTTCCTCAAAGCCTTCCAATGGTAAGCCTAAAGTATGAATTAGGGTTACAATCACTACAGATGTATATTGATATGATATGGCATTTATAACACGCCTATACACAAGTGTATGTTTCTTTGTATGAAGACATATCTTCCTTGTAAAAAGGGGAGCTTGCCCAGTCCTAGTCCAGTTGGAAAAATATGCAATTAAGATCTTGGAACAGAGTGATCGAGTGGTGAACAATATGAACCCAGTGGGTGTTAAGATGGCATTGGCATGCATGGACTGGATTCAAACAATAACACGCATAGATTGGCAATTTCAAGATCTTTGTCAATCTATGACATGGTTTTTGGCAAATTATTTGACACGTTTCCCAAAGGCAAAACCAAGGTTTAGAGTGGAGTCAATTCTTATTCCCTATGTAATGAGATGCTAACGCAGCCCCTAAAGCATATAATGATCGATTGCAGGGTATCTGCAGAGCTGAGAGGCGGTTTGCTGGATCGGTTTGTAGATAGAGTACTGGATTCTTTTTGGGAAAGAATGTTTTGTTGGGGAAGATGCATCATATTGACGAGTGAATACCTACATGACCACACTGCCTAATGCTTTTAATGACAAACCTAGCTCCGACACCTGCTGGTTGCATGCATACCTGTACAATCCATGAGCTGATCCCAAACCGATTGGCATATCACCTGCTAATCCATTAATTATGCTTAGTCTCTTGCTTTCTTTCCTCTTACATAATAAATACACAAAGCTGGCTAGATGTTTATGCAAAGTAGTGATTGGAACGTCTACAGATCTACATACTATACACTGTCGTTTGCCTCCAAGCTCACTTTGCTATACTATTGATTGCATTATATATTAGCACCTGCAGGAGAGAGCTGGTCAATCTAGAAACTGCAAGAATCTTCCTGGCATTTTTGCCAGCCTGCTGTGCCTCTGGCGAACCTTCACCCCGTTCATGGAGGCAGTGCCTCAGAGTGCCACACTTCGACCTCAACATCAGCATTGCTCACCTTCCAAATGCGGACATATATAATTTCCTTTTAAGGGAAGCATGAATTGCGCAAAGCCTGGTTTCCTTGAAGACAAAAAAAATATATATATATATATATATATATATATATATCTGCACGACAGATGGTGGCACTGAGTGCGCATACCGATAAATACCCCTTTTATGGCCCTAGAGGGCTGGAATGCTGCGCTTCGGCCTACCTGCCTCGGGCTTGAAGGACATTAGTGGCCCTGCTGAAAATGGTAGATCAGGGACTGGCAAAGCCTGTTGCATCACCATACTACATACTTAGTCTCAGGTTAAGACTTTCCTTTAAGACTTCTAAACTTCTGCATACTCCGCAAATTATGGGTCAAGCATACGATATGTGAAACTAAGCCCTGTGAAACAACAACTCCACAGATCCTGACGCTGAAACTTATTTTAAGAGTTTTTAAAAATCACATCTACTTGTGTCCATTCATGCAGCTGCCCTTTACATTTTACAGACACACATCTCATTAATGCCCGTCTTCAGCAGTATACAAAAATGCTGTCTTGTTGCTCATTTAATGTCTCGGGTACAAACAACTCCTGGTGGCATTAAAAAGATTAGTACAACATTGCTAATCAAATAGGTTTGTTTGCTAATCAAGAAAACATTAATTTGCAAACTCTTTTAATCAATTTTTAAAAACTAAATTTATGACTTGTACATGTTGAAAGTTCACGAAATTTAACTACCGGGAGAAAAACGACCAGTTGCTAGCTACTGGCCGGGCATAAAAACTCAACTCCACCACCACAAATCTCCACATACAAACAAGTTCCTACTCGCCAAGAGTGAGTTATCATTAACATCTGGCTAGTGGCGAATACAAATTTTATTGATCTTGATATTTTATTCATGTCGTGCTCGTACACGTGTTTTAGAGCGAGATGAGGCAAGGGAGGGGAACAAGTGACAACAAAAATCAACGCTCTTACTAGGTGGGGGTAGGAGGAGGGCCAAATGAGGCTGGCATGAGAGAAACAAGAGGGTGACGGTGTGCCGATGAGGAGGATCTCAGTCTTGCTGGCATTCAGGCAGGGAGGCGATGTGGTTGGCCAGCTCCTTGCAGATTTTAAAGAGTCTGGCTGAGTTGTTAGCTCACATCCAAGCCCGTGTCTCCGCAGCGTCTCTCTTCTCAGGGTGGACAGAGTCGGTATTGCCTTTGAAGAAGGTGACAGGCCAGTTTGTCAGAGGATGAACAAGAAGCCCTCCATTTCCTCTCAGCTGTCCTACACTTACGTTTAAGTGTAGCTAGGTCAGAGTCATACGAAGAATTGCACTTGGCTTTGGGCTTCAAACGGATCCTCATGACAGCGGCAAGAGCATCAAGAGTATAGAAGATTAGAGTATGGATAGGGCGGTGTCAGGATGGAGTCAGCCAAAGGATGGAGGTGCGGGGAGGGGGAGAAGGTGGCGGCGAAAGCCTCCAGTGACACATGCTTCATGCGATGGATGTCCGAGAAGGTAGGTGGCAGTGTTGGGGTAGACTTGGCCTGGGGGCAGAAAGGGAGAGATGGGAGGAGAGAGTGATCGCTCCAAGAGAGATGAGTTCAGAGGAGAGCAAGACAGTGTGTGGCCAGAGGGGAGGAGGGAGAGGGAGTCACAGAGGTCAAGGAAGAGTACAGAGGAGGAACAAGGAGTGTCGAGATGGATATTGAAGTCACCAAGGAGGAGTTGAGAGGTTGAGGCCAGTAGAGAGGAGAGGTCCACCCATTCAGAGAGAAAAGAGGTGATGTGACCAGGTGGCTGGTAGATAGTAGCCACGGTAAGAGTGTGGAGGGAGAGAGGGAGAGAGAGAGAGAGACTGCAGACAAGGCATTCAAAAGAGGAGTAAGTCTGCGTGGGAATGATCGAGGCAGGGATCGACTCAGGAAAGATCAGGGCTACACCCCCTCTGGACCGGGTGGATCTGGGTGCAGAGAGGATCTTGTAGCCATCGGGCAGGAGAGGTTCAAAGCTTGTGACAGAGCTGGCCGTGAATCAGGTCTCAGTAAGAGAGCGCATCAAGGTCAAATCCTTCCAGGAGGTGGCAGATGTCAGAGGAATGTTCGACTGCAGAGCGAGAGTTGCTAGATGAAGCAGGTTGCCAGCCTTAAAGACCTTCCGGGGAGGGGTACAAATCAGAGCTATGCCCTGCAGAGGTGAAGAAGGAGCCAGAGGTGGGGTAGGAGAGGAGGGGAGAAAGGGCAAGACAGCAGGAGATTAAAGGAAATGTATGAGAGTGGGAAAAGCCAGTCAAAGAGGAAGAGATTGGCCCGAGGGCCTTGGACCATGATGATGCCATGAAGGGAGACATTAATGACTTCAGAGGAGTCGAAGGGAGCCATGAGAGCTTCCCATTGAGTTCCACCATTAAATGGGAGAGGAGGAGAAAAGAGCACAGAGATCATAAAGAGTCCATAGATCAGACGAAGGAATGACAAAGAGGATGTTGGGGAGTGTCTGCCTGGCGGAATGTCATGCCTATCAGGCAGGTAGTTAGGGCAAGCTGGGTGGAGGCTTGGCAGGCCTGGCATAGGCACACAAAGAACCCATAACAAACCCCTCCTTTAATTCCTTCCTAGTGTTTGTAGTAACTTCCTGGTCACCACTTCCTGTTGCCAAACAGGAAGTGCATGATAACTCATGAGCTCTCTAGTGTTTGGGTGTGGCTGGCTATATAAGCCACACCCAAGATTCTTTCAGTGCTTCGCGTTGCTTACTGTGAGCTGTAGCACTTGCTGTGCTCCGGATCATCCTGCTTCTGCTTCCGCTTCCGCTCCCGATCATTCTGCTTCTGCTTACCTGGTTCTTACTCCACGCCGTAACTATCTCCAGTCAAAGGGGGACTGCTACACCGGCACCTGTAAGAACAAAGAAGAACAGCGTTAACACGCGCACATCAGTAACGCTGCGCAAACTCACCGAATCTTCCCGCGACGCTGGAATCCAGGTTAGTTGCACGAGCGCACAAACCCCTTTAAGAAAGAAGACACATTATTCATTGCGCTCGCTCCAATAACACATTTTTTCACTGCGCTCTCTCGCTCTATGCGGTGCATACTTACTAAAAGCCTCCGTGCAAACTTAACCTAACCACCAAGTCTCCAGTAGCGCGAAACCCAGACTCGAGGTGCTAATACCACATAATTTCTCCTGCAAGGGAAAGGGAGAGACATTACCAGGCGCGCTCAAATTGAAGGCGCTGCGCAAACCTGCCAGCAGCTAGCCCCTACACGCAGCGCTACTCACCCACAAAAATACCGGCAAACAAAGACAATACAGACAATTTTGGACACTCAACATTCTCTGTGCAATGTTCACTTGTGGGAAGGACATTCTAGCCAGTGAATAAACTGCCGCCTTGAACACTCAGCCTCGCTGTGAAGGCATAAAAGTGTTTGGCACCAATCACATGAGTGAACAAATGCAGGATGGAGTGCACACCCTACTAAAGATCAAGGTAAGCCCATATGGGGGGACATCACAGCACACAGTAAAGAGAAGGGAAGGGAAGGGCCCAGGGGAAATCGGGTGAATTCAGGTCTGAGTGTACACCTTGTATTTGACGGGTATTCCTCCGGGTGAGACAGGGGAAGTGAAGACTCGGGGGTCAAGGAAGGGTTGTCCATCGCTCCTGCAGAGACACAGGTGAGTGTGACACAGAAGCACTGGAATAAGTGTCAGCAATAGGGAGATCAGGGTTGGAGACCAAGATATCCTTTTTGAACTTCTTCCTACCAAATTTAGTGAGAAGGGAAGGATAGTCAATGGAGAAGCAGTTGGAAAAGACAGTAGAAACAAAGTACCATGGCAGTAGTAGTGTGAAAAGGAGGGATGGGGAAGGGCAGGTAGGAGTGGAACAAAGATTGGGTGAAGTCACTAAGCCAGTAAGTTACAGAGAAGCAAGATTACAAGCAAAGTGCAGAGCAAGTTAGCAGAGTACAGCAAGATTCGACTCTTAAACCAAAAGCGAAAACAGCATAAGTGGATTTACAATTGGGTTCAGATGCCCGTTTAGCTGTATCACACTCCTTTGACAATGAAAACGGAGCGAGAATATGAAAATAAATGTAAGAGAATCCCCTGAACTACACAGTCCTTTGGCACTCCCCAGATTTTCATTTTGCTCAGCAACTGCTGGATCCACTGGCAAGGCCTTCCGTCTGTGGTCTGGCCACGAAGAGGATATAGGCTTGACAGTCCTGTGAAAATGTGTGCCTGGTTTATTTGTACCTTGCCTTTCCCTGGAGCTCGTCAGCCTTATAAGACCATACACACATACTTCAACAAGTTAAATGACTCTGTACCCTCAAAAGGCAGGTTCCTGGGCAGTCACTTTCTGAGACCATGCAAAGCAGCAATCCCTGAAGCGAGGAGACACCTGATGGGAGACGACAGCCAGAGAAGAGGATGCCTGTACGCCATAAAAAGCAAGGGTCGATAAAAATTTCACCTAGAGGTGCATGTACCCCAGGATACGGGCACAATCTGTGCCTTCTATAATAGCCTTGTCCAGCTCCTTAACCTCCCCAGGACAGTGTGGGTAGTAGGCGGCCTATGTACTCGCCCTCAGAGGCAAATGGGCCTGAAGCATAAGACTTCTTAAAATCTGCATTTCAGTAAACTGGATCACGCACAGCCACCTCTTCCACCACTATGGACGACTTCTCCACCACACCAGCCAATATCCGATCAATGTCCACAGCTTCCTGCAAAGAAGACTCCTCTACCCTCATCTGATACAATTTAGCCATAGATCAGATATGGTGATCTGCACCGGGTCTTTCAATTCAAACAATATGTGTCCTTGATATACAAAAGTGGGCAAACCCAGTTCAGGGGGAAGGGATTCTGAAACTACCTTAGCTGCAGCAGCACCCAGACCAGGGCCCCCTTATCCATATGTTTGCTGCTATGGTTGCAGTCTTTCTCAGAGGAGCTAGATGTGCTGGAAGTGGAAGGCCAGAGAAGCACTGATGAAATTACTAAAGCATTGCTCCGTACAGCACTCTGCCTATGCCATCAAGCAAGCTTCATAGCTTGCTGTACAATCGTCTCAAACGTTCTCATTAACAGTAAACCACTGCATGTGCTTCTTCCACCTCTTTAAAGAGGGGACAGGGTTGGGGGGAGAGACACAGGACTTTGATTGTTTTAAAGACGCCACCACCAAATTCATTTGCTTACAGGACCTCTTCCTCACCAGTCAGCCATTTTTTTTTCAGCAACAGCCTTCGGCAGCAGAACATCCGCATCACAGAAATACATACACTAGTCACCATACATACGCAACAGCCTTCGGCAGCAGAACATCCACGTCACAGAAATACATACACTAGTCACCATTACCATACTGTACTAAAAACATGCAGTTTAAATACTGAAAGGCCCCACGACTGCTAGAGAATCAGGACCTCCTTGCGAAGAGGTCAGCACTTGACCCCAATTACAACAGACCCTCACGGCAACCACGAGTTCTTCTGGTAATTAATGCTCCAAAAGAAGTGGTCAGGACAATCCACAGCATCCCACCCTGAACACACAGGCATGGTAAAAGTGATTAGAGTGGAAGCCGCACACTTCACCCCCGCCCCGGAGCAGAATCCACAAAAACATCAATCCAAGCCCGCAGACAGCACCAAACCCTTGTGCCTGCATAGACTATGCAAATGGAGGCCTGTGCTCAAAGAGGAGCGCCACATTACCCTTGGCCAGAGCCATGAAAAGCTGCACATGGCGAGCAGGTCTCGTCATATATACATGGCAGCCCAACTGTAATACACAGCACCATTATCAAAGAAAGTCCACAGCCCCACGTATAGATCTGCACATCAGTGCCAACCTGGCATGATCAACCATCCTACTTACCAGCAGCATCCCGTCGCACAGTGGGCAGCCCATGCAAAAATTCTCATGGGATGCATGGCACATGAAAAAAACCTCAACCAAGCCCATTTGCCCAGGCAGGTTCAGACGCCACCCTCTCACTCGCGGATTTCCACATACCTTTACCTCGGTGCAATGTATGGTATTGAGGTGTCCCCTCCCACCCCCCACCCAAAAAATTAAATAAGGGGGGGGGGGGGGAAGCAGGTTCATATACAGAGGACAGCAAACGTTTAACTGAAGATTGTGGAAGGAAGGAGATGTACCTTGAAGAAGGAGAGGCGCGATACCACAGCTGTGGCTCTCCAGGTCTTTTTGACTACTCCTGCCAAGATAACTCACCATGGATTATGCTGGCTACAACCGATGGGTGTTGTAGTCCAAAACATCAGGAGAGAGTTTGAAAACAAAATCCCCTTTTCATCACAATTATCACCTTTAAAAAGTGGTCATTGACTTAGTTTTAAGAACAGAGAAATATTGCCCTTCTCATGAACCAAACACAAAAAGCAAGCTTGTTTTGAAATCTCAGACAAAAACCGACCATAAACACTGACCACTTTTCGGCAATAGTCTTACAATAAAATTACTAGATGTGCCAAGATTCCAACTTGTATAATGGCACTATGTCGTTTCTTTTCTCTGAATTTTCAGTTGGGTTCTAGATACCTCATGCCTAAAAGTTGAGATGTATTCTAAATTGCAGGTTAAGAAAAAAATAAATAAAAGAAGGGCAATGCTTTTGTCAGACGCATCGACCCACGTTCAAGTTATTATGCTGCAACATTTGGTGCTGTGGGCTTGGAAAATCCAAGATGGCCGAAAAGCCCACATTCGCGCCGGAATCCAGGAAAACCACTCAGTTTTTGCGCACACCAAAGCAGTCGCCTGACCTGCCACCCACCAGTGCGAGCGTGATGGGCCAGAAGCGCCATGAGTGAAACGTGACGCCAAAAGGAGAAACAGCAGAGCCCGTTAGCTCAAAAAGCGCTTTGAAATCACCTTTGTTTCTCTGAATGCAAGCTCAAAATGCCTACTTCAAACATTGCAAGATATTCAAAAATCTTACTGAACACCAGCAGACGTCTGATAGAATGAAATCTTGTGTGCATACCAAATCTGGATAGATGAAGAGCCTAAAATAATGTTCATAACAAAACTGGCTGAGCTGTGTATGTCAGCAGCTTAAGTGAAATGGGATTTAAAGCCACTAAAATCGAAATGTTTAAAATAAATGAGTGACCTACTTTTGAGTGTCACATAGGTTGCAACTGCTTAAATGTCATGGTTTTGAACTTAGAATCAGCGTTCTAGCTGCATGTGTCAAAATTGTAAGTTTGATTTCAATGAAGAAAAATGGGAACAAAAGTGACCTTTGGCTGAAGCCTGGCTTAAGGAGATTGGATTCTGCCCGGCAACTACCCCCGACAGGAGTTGAAACTTGCCCAGCAACTGCATTCACAGGCGTGGACTGCCTTCTGCTGCCCCACCAAAAGGAGATTACACCTCTGATTGAATCAGGGGAGGGGTACCTCGGACTGCAGGGAAACATAACAATGAGCTTCCCTTTGCTCCAAGCAATTGCTAAATCAGGGGGTTGTAAATGGCTTCCTCTTAGAAGGAACTGGGAGGGGCACTGCCTCTGTGAGCCAGCTGAGCTTGGAGGAAGTGGACAAACCAGAAATTCCACCCACCCCATGTGCTTTGGGAAACCACACCCCTCTGGGCCAGAGCATAATTTTAAAAAGATGGATAATTCATAGTACAAAATTGTCAAAATTATATCAATACTATCATTATTCCTGTGATTTTTCGGTGCACATTTTAAGAGGCGTTAGGACTCTGTGGTATGTTCTGGGGGGTAGTAGCGGAAAATAGGGTATTACTCCAAATGTCTGTATGTTAAAAATCTGAGACTTCATCATCCGATGCCCATATTCCTTGCGTGCAAATTCTGGAAAGGTTTAGAGATTGTGTTCTGGATGAAAAGGGCAGAATTCTGTCAGAAGTGAACACATCATCTTACAAAGACAGGGATTGGATGGTTTGGCGCTACAGAAAAAATGTTAACCGGACATATAATATTAGAAAACTTGTACATAGATAAATATGCATTGGAATCAAAAATAGATGTGTGCAAAGTGACAAGGGGAGTGTTCTTTCTGTATGCCATAAAAATGATGCCCAATGACACAGGATGACTCACAATTCAGTTCCCCAGTCAGGCGACAGAGAATCCTCTAGCCCATCAGGATCCTCAGAGGGTTGGGCATAGAAAGTCAGCCTTCCCGCCCACTTTCAAAAAACATAAAAAGAACCATTGAAACCCAGGTAGAGAGATTCACTTTCCACTTTCTTGCGAAGCACTTTTATGGACGACATCCAAATTCAAACACTATCCAGAGACCAGAACACAAAACCAGACTCCAGACCTTTGAAGCAGAAGGCCTACTGCAAGCTAAAAGGTATTCTCAGCTGGCCTTACAATTTTGCAAACTGATTTACCCCAGACTTACAAGGGGCACATCAGAATAAAACAGCCGGGCTGTGCTGTTTGATTCTAGCCAAGAACTTTTGCCAGAACCAGAACCAGACCCAGACAGCAGTGCTGTATCCAGAACCGCAAACCGGAGACCAGACCACTGTGCAGTGCCAGAACTTTTGCCAGAACCAGAGATCCAGAGCAGAGAGAACCGCAGCTAAACCTGTTGCCCAGATCTGTGACGAGGCCCATTCCTTCCAAAATTAGGAGCGAGTATCCAGCCAGAGCTGTGCAAAACCAATCTCTTAGTTTAAAATAATCTAATTCAAACCATTTCCACCTATCTAGAACTGCATCATAGAAATTGTGTGTCCATTCTGAGATTTCAAAGCTGTGAAAGTGTCATTTGTCATTCTGAGCTTTACTTTAATTTCTGAGAATCTACCTCCACTAAATCGTCCGTATCTTTTGAACCGCATGTCCTAGGAGCGAGATATAACTTTCATTTTAAAGCTAATAACCTAAGCTTCTTCTACTCCTTATAGTTTTTTCCGTAATCGCGATCGAGGAACTCGGAAAAAGTGCAGCGAATTGCAATTTGACTCTATTTCTCTACCTGTCAAAAATAGCTGTCTTTTGTTGCAACTGCTGAACTCAGATAATCCCTCATGAATCACTGATAGTGTTGACCTGAACTGATTCAAAGTAGCTGTCACCTACCCTGAATCTCCTATAGGAAATCATTTTTTGCATATTTTTCATTTCATTGCAAATCACATGTAAAAGTATTTGTGACTGTTTAAAAGCATACCAGTTGCTCTAAGCTTGCTAGGGGGGGAACTGAACTGCTTTTGATTGTATTCCTGAAAACCTGTGTGCTCTCTTTTCCATCTCTTTATATTGCATGGGGGTGGTGGGGGGTGAATTGTCAAAAGAAAAAGTGATCATAGTATCTCTTGTTGAAACCATATCAGTTTATTTCTGTGCTGCATTCTTTCCATCATTGCTTTTCCTTGAAACCATAAAAGTATTCTCTGCTACCTTATCCTTTCTATACTAACTCCTCGCTGATTGAAAAGAGTGTGCAATTGTAACATTACCTATTGTTGATCAACATTACAACATTATATTCGTAAGTGTGCTATCAAATATTAATTCATAAAAGTGATATAAATATGTTTCATTTTTCAAATCAATCTTTTAATTTGCAAAACAAACCTACTTCTTGGCTCAGTTAGGTCAGGGGGATTCAAAGAGAGGGGCGTTATACAAGGGTTTATCATGCAGATCTATTAACTTAAGGGCTTATCTTGGGCCTCCCAGACTAGGCATTGATTTAGTTGGAGTGCTGAATGGAAGTCACTTAACACTTTGACTAGCATTACAATTACAGTTCTACCGTAAATATTTTTTGCTATACTGGCATAACGTTATTTTACTCCGATAACAGAAAAGGCTCTCTAGCCAATCAATTTGTCCATTCCCTCAATTTCACGTTTCCAAACCTGGAACAGTCTTACTTTTCAAAGGCAAAATGTACTACCTGCATTACATTAATGGGTTGGTAAACCAATTTGTTGCAGACCTGCTCTTTAGTATGTGCGGTTGAGGCAATATTTTTGAGTAGAACATACCCAATAGATTAACTATTTTTTACGCAACACAAGGATGTTTACTTGGTTAATACTGCTAGGGAATAAAGGCAGCGGTGGTCTCTAATATACGGACATTAGGACCCCCCTTGGCAAGCAAGGCAAAGGACATCCTATATTCTAATCTAGCTAATCAAGCTGCACAGTCACAAAACAATAACTCTGCCCCAAATACAAGGATTTCTAGTTTATAAGTAAAGAATAAAAAGGTAGGATGCTACAAACGTCTGGGGAATGCCATATGCAGGCTAGATTTATTGTTGACATGCTCTCTTTGCTGCTTCCATCTAAGCTTATCGCCTATAAAAAGCCCCCATTAAATGCTTTAACCACCCTTTGTAGATCTCCGCCGGTTTCTTTACAGACGGCATAAAAAGGTTTCATTTGTAGACCAAAATCTATCATGACTATTTGCAAAAATATTGCTGCTCACGATAAAGACGAATGTTGGATCTGTTTTGTGGAAGAGAGTAGCAGGAGCATGAAAGGCTAAACACACAAGGAACCGGGTTAAAGAGTACGTGAAGTGTACTAGCATTGCAGGAGTGCCTTAAAAGGCTGCTTCCCCACACTAACCGTCACCAGCACATTTCTTCTATGGATAACAAACAAATGGAGCAAACATAGTTTTGCTCAGCGCAAACCTCACGCCAGAAGAAAAGCATGTCCAAATTGGCATACATGACTCATATTTTGCAGGCATTTTACTGTTAGGCGAGTATTGTGCCAAATGAAAACCAAGCCCACTGTGTATTTTGTGTTAATTAGTTGGAGATTTACATAATTATCGTAGGCATCTGCGTTCATTAGAAAAATCTATGTCCACTTATGGTCCTAAAATGCACATTGCAAAGCAGCCATGAACTATTGTGCCATTTATCCCAAAACGTTTCCGTAGCGAGATGTATCACGTATTGCATTGTCCACAAAGCTTTCTGAGGCCTGGATCCAAAATACCTTCAACTGTCCCTACATAAATACCTTCCATCCCGAGGTCTTCACCCCTCCACCTCCAACTCCCCCAGGGTGGGTCATTTCTCTAAGAAACTAGCTGGGCCTCCCTCTGAACAGCCTCCCCGCCACTCAAACTTGAGAAGAACCATCTCCAGTTCCGGAAGCACCCCAAGACCTTACTCTTTGCTTCTGCCTTCGCTCATCCTCTCCCATGCTGATCTGTTCTGCTTCGGCATCGTGCACCTGGTTACCCTCTGACTTAGGGCCCAGGTACCTACTCACCCTGTGACACACCAGCACTGCCTCCTGGCAACCCTTGCTCTCGGGCCTGTATCTGTAACCCTAGTCCCGCCCCCGTTTCTGCACTTATCCAACACCCCCTGTCTGTTGCCTTAAACCTAGGCACTTGTCACTTGCTGGTTGCACTACCACTTTTTATTCTTTTGCTCAGCACTTTCCACTTCTCCCCCATCCCCCTTGCACCCCCCCTTCATTCTCCCATGCACTCGCTGGGCCTAGTAAGATCGTTGTTTTTGTTCTCCCTTGTTCCCCTCCCTTGCCCCGCCACGCTCTGAAACACATGAACACATGTGTATGAGCGCAATACAAATATATATATACACACACACACTGAATGAGAGAATATATTATTTATAAACAGCAATTTATTTATAAACTAAGGAAGAGAAAAGTACTAAAATACGCAGATTGGTTGCAACTAAGACAATCCGAGGTCATGCTGAGTGATCCAAAATACATGTCTGCAGCATCTCAGAACTAGAATCATTAATTCTAGGGTACTTATTGAGCGTGGACCTAGCTTTGGGAAGCAGACAAAAGGGAGCTGTTAGGCAAGGTTTGTACGCAGTACCCTCAGGGAACACTACAAACAACTCAGACTACAGGTATAGGATAACCAACCTTTGGTAGAAGCTTGTATTACAGTTTTTGGTAGCGTGTTGAGCAGCCAGCCTTATCTCAAGAGGGGTCAATGTGAACTGTAGTGGAGTTACACCGAGATTTACAGTGACAAGTATTCAAATAAACTCTTACCTTCAAGGTTTCTTGAACAAACAATGAATGTATTTATCAGTCAGAATAAGCCTTCTTTAGAAGGGAGCAATATAATATAATAATAACACTCAAATACACACTCTTAATATGTCTAAATCAGTAGATGCCCTTTTGGGATGGCCCAGACACTACCTACACCTTCAGGTGACTTCAATATATCACTGTTGCACTTAAATTCATATAGTAATAAGTCAAAGGAAAAGGTTGTTTAGAACATACAAGAGACCACAAATATTGTTAAGCAGGCAAATACTTTTGGATCCCCCCCAGGAAGAATCATTCTGTACAATAGGCTAGGCCAAAGTCAATGGCCGAAAGTCTTATATATGATGCAGCACTTCTAGTAGGTATCTAGGAAACGTCTTAGGAGTCTGAAGAAAAGAAGAATCAAATGAAGGGCCACAAGCCGATTAGACATGCGAGTAGTAGAAGATGCAAGCAACTCTACAGTAAAAGGCAATTTCGCTCAGACATTTTACAGTACCTTTGTATTGAAGAAAAAGTGCATCAGATAGACTTGTTACTGTGCAGCTCTGCAGATTCACTGTTCCTGGGCCTCAGTCATGGGGACAAGGAGGAGGACTTCTGGGGACTCCTGCACTGCAATGGGACGGTCACCGTTCGCAACCTCCATCTTCAATTCAGTGACTGTTCAGTGTTTCAGCTCCTCGCGTCTACCACAAATGGCAACAATGCGGTACACCTGGCTGTCGAGGTGGACTTTTCTTGCTTCTGGGGTCCTGCATTCTTGAGGGGGGGGTGGGGAGGGGGAGATCAGGCTCGGTCAGTCCTGCTTCCTGTGACTCCGAAGGATCTCCCTGGAGCTCCAGGCCAGCTTAAAAGTAACGCACACCATCTGGTGTTCCTCTCCCTGGCTATACGGTTTCCAGCAGCAACTCTGTGGAAATTCAACCAGCTCCAAGATGGATGAGTTGCTTGGTCCCACCAACTCAAGGGGAGAAGTCGTCCTTGCAGGGGCTTCTCCGTCGATACGAATTTGGAGTTTCAGCACAGCAGCAGGGCTTCACCGGGCAAACCAACGGTCCAGGAGTTGCAGCAGGCACCCTCTTCAAGTTCTTCTTCGGTTCCTTCAACCAGTGGTCTGCCTTCCAAGCCAAAAGCCTTGCGTTTGATTCCATTCTCTCCCATTAATTCCAGCCTAGTTGTCAGTCACCCAGCAGGGTGGCTGTCCCTGCCGGACAGTCAGCCAGCCAATCACCACAGAGTGCATTTTGGTCTCCTAGGAGACTAAGCACAGGGAGTTTCAGGCACCTCCCTCACTTAATGCCTACCCCAGACACCCTGGAGCCAGGAGGCAGGCTTCACTCGTGAATCCCGCCAAAGGCAAAGCGAACAATGGGACCAAACCTGGTTTGGCGCGTGGAGTAAATGTCAAGAAGGACCTTTCCACAAAGAAATGGCGAAAAAAGAAGACCAGGGCCATTTTGACAAAAATGGCACCCTTTGGTGCTTTTTTCCCCTGCAGCTGCGAATGCAGCCCGCGGTAAATGCCCACTACGGTAGTCAAAACAAAACCACTGCCACTAGCCATTCAGTGAGGAAATGGTAACATAAAAAAAAAAAATGTTACATGAGAAGCTAGACAAAGGGCATACTAGGTAACCCCTCCAGCACCCTATTTTAAGATAGTGTGTGGTGGGTCTAGAGAGCTACAAATGTAAGTAAAGTCAATTTCACTTTACTGCTCTTGGAAATAGTAGTTTATCCAAGAGAAGGTATTCAAACCTTTGGAAAATCTGAAAGACTTCCCTGTGCCACTGCACTAAAGGTGCAGTCTGGCACAATGTAAAAGATGATGCCTATGGAGTTTGTCAGACTCCACAACCAAAAGAAACAGTGTTCAAAAATGACATAAAAATACATAGAGTGGGGAAAAGGGTCTCACTCTCTCCAGGTTGAAGAAAAAAAAACAAGTCCTCAAAATCCAGCAAAGTTGCTGGGGGTGAATTAGCACATTTCTGAGAATTCTCCCCAAAAGGAGCGGGAAACGAACAGGAAAGGAAAAAAAAATTCCGGTACAGAATCAACATGCTACATAGAGAGGAAACAGCCAGTCTCAGGTGAGTCGGAGAGAGTGTGTTAGGGAGAACCCATTCTTGGAGAGCAGTCTTGAGCTCTGTCCTTAATTGTAAAAGCAAGGGAGCACCTCTAGCGTTGACAGG
Source organism: Ambystoma mexicanum (assembly GCF_040938575.1). Lineage (NCBI taxonomy): Eukaryota > Metazoa > Chordata > Amphibia > Caudata > Ambystomatidae > Ambystoma > Ambystoma mexicanum. Next base: position 323,390,488 of record NC_090935.1, read on the forward strand.
GAGAAGGATGGAGTCTGGGGGTGTAGACAGAGAAGGGCAGTCTTTTGGTTTTTTTTCCTGCACCAGTGGAGTTCAGGTTTCCACATGTCCTTGCTTAAGATTTATTGTGCGAGTGATGTTGTGGGACTTGGGCAACGCACCCACTGTTTGGCAACAGGGGCCTGAATAATGGAAGTTTGCTAGTGACAATGCTGCCCTGTTTGCTTAACATCATGCACTTTTATATTGAGACTTTAATGGAATAGGTTACAGCTGCAACCTCGATCAACATAATTTACAGTGACCGGCATAGATAAAGGATGCAGGCTCACGAAAGTGAAACAATAATAATTTGGCATTTATTTAGCGCTACGAACCCTCAGGTATCTGAGCGCTGCCTATTATTACCGACGGTGTGTGGTGCTCATTTATCGACCTCGGAAGGATGAAAGCTGAGTTTAGCCCCGCCGGGATTCGAACCTGTGTTAGCAGGCTCTGCACGAATGTCAAAGCGAGCGCTCTACTCGCTGTGCCACTTGACCAGCTAATACAGTCACCATAGAAGCATAAATTGTGTTTGCACCTTCATAAAAGTTAGCTACAGTGAGATAATAAAAGATTGGGGCCTCAAAATTAAAGTGATTTATACTAGGAATACTGGTCTTTATTAAAGACTCGTTTCGAGGGCGCTAGAGGGCCACCCAAGACAGCCGCCATTGCTTGAGCTCCGGCTCTGCCTGGGATTAATCCGTACGAATCCTGCTGTTCCCGGCTTGGCTCTACATAACCAAGTGTGGTTCCCGGTTCCTAAGCCTCACGACTCCCGGCCTTTCTACACCCCAGAATGACCTACCCGGTGCTGAGGCCCGCCATTTCACACGCGCCGGCTATCTTGGTGCGCGAGCAGCCCCAGGAGAACATTCCCCGACGCGGAGGCTGGTCTAACATCCGCAGCTCAAGCAGAGACGTTTGGGGCTCAAAGTGCAGAGGAAACCTGAATGTCCCCCCTCCCAGGCACCCACCACGTCAGAATCTGGCCGGCGAATCGTCGCCGTGGGGGGCGCTGGCCATCGGCGCCGCACCGGCAGGTCTGCTACTCCGGACCCGGAGACAGCCTCGGAGTCCCTCGGTGCGCGAACCTGCCCCCCGGGCCGGGTGGCGTAAGCCAAGCACGGAACGAGCTCCGAGGGAGCCAACACATCGAAGCTCCGACACGGCGGGAACGGGTGCGGCATGGGCGGATGCGATTTAACGGTGGAAACTGAGGAAGACCCACGTCGGGACCGCAGACTGGAGGTACAAGCGGCAGAGCGCGGGGGTCTGGAAGGGGGAGTGATCGCAAGGATAAGCGCCCACACCAAGCCCTCCCCTTCCCTGGGACGTGCCCCTGCTACCCCCAGCCACAAATCGCGCTGCTTTCTGGGGCCCGCGGCAACAGGACTCTACACCCCCCACCCCCCCGAGTGAGCGGTGCATCGCAATCTACAGTTGCAACTAATAAAACCCCCAGGACCTATGCTCCAGCGAGGCGCTTAGACTACAATTGTAACCCGCTACATAAAGCATCGCCCACCGCACATAATACGGTGAAGGGCCTTCGTCGACCTACTCCACGTGAGAATCGAACGATCATCACTCCTAGGTCTCCGGAACGGCTGCAGTGCAAGTTCACGAAGTCCCCAGGGCCGCGGCTGGGTCCTGCCTACGTACGGGAAGCACTCCACCGGAAGGCAGTCACAACAATCCAAACCCTCTCCCCCCTTCACCAGCATCGGCCAACCCCAGCCCCCGCAAAGGACACTGCGAGGCCCCCGTTCAGTGGTAAACCTAGAACCTCACATACTCAGCAAAGCAAGATGGGGAAAACAGATAAACTGCAGAGGAAGCCGACTTTTGAAAATGGTACAACTGTGAAAGCCCCCCACCTACAAGACGAGAGCGAACCCACGCCTGGCAGCTCACTTCAGGCAGCATCAGAGACCAATCCGTCTGAAATAAAAGAACTCCTCTTAGAACTAAAAGTGGGCATCGGCAGTCTAAACAGTAAAATGGATGGCCTGTCCTCTAAAGTAGACCTAATGCAACACTGCATCGATACCCACACGGAGCGACTGAGGTTGAACAGCAGGTCTCCGACCTGGACGACGGCGCGACGGCCTTATTGAGTAAGGTAGCCAGACTTGAAAGCCAAATGACCACAACCATGGCCAAATGCGAGGAATTAGAAGGCCGCACCAGACGGAACAATATCCGAATCATTGGACTAAGAGAACATGAACCCCAGACAAAGATGGAAGATTATGTTGAATCACTTTGCATCCCTCTCTTTGGCCGAGAAGCGTTCTCACAACTGTTTATGATAGAGAGAGCACACAGGACTCCGTCCGCCAGGCCGGCCCCTGGTGCCCCGCCCAGACCCATTAATGCGAGATTACTAAATTACAGAGACCGGGACGCCATTCTCCGCCTGGCCAGAGAGAAGGGAGAACTGCTCCACGACGGGGACAAAATCCACCTCTACCCAACTTCTCAGCAGCTGTCCAAGCACAGAGAAGAGCTTTCACCAATGTCAGGCAAAGACTTCGAGACAACCAGCTGGTCTACTCAATGCTGTTCCCGGCACGGCTCAGAGTACAACACAACGGAAGAGTCCACTTCTTCCAGCCCACACGTTCCTAGACCAGAACGGTTGCCCGGATCACCATCCTCGTCAGCTCCGTCCCCTGAAAGAAAGAAACCCCAGGAATCCTCCTTAAAGAAACTGCACCCAACAATCACCCCAGTTAATCAGAAGGAGCCAACCGGAGCAAGCGCAAGATAGTAAACACGGCAGGGCAGAGACGTTGGGGAAGCCCCAAGCGCCCCTAGCACAGCATTTGTTCCCACGTTCAAGTTGGGGGGGGGGGGGGATCCCGACAGACAAGTTGGGGGTTGTCCACGCTATGGGAAAAGTTTTAAAGTTATTAGCTTGGACACGCGCCATTTGTTCACGCCCGAGCCTGACCCACGCCCCTCCGCCCTGAAAAGCCCACTTCCTCTACAGAGCCTTCCCCAGCGAAGCCGCCGCATCATTCAGCAAGAGACCCAGTGCGCATCAAGTAAAAGCACGAGACCTGGGCTGGCCTCATCGCTGCCGGCTAACACGAATAGAACGAGACGTAATCAACTTTTTGACCCGCTTCATTCAAGGTTTTAACATGGAACATAAGAGGGGGGTAACATCCCGATCAAAACCAGAAAATCCTGCAATACTTGAGAAGGCATGAGATCGACGTAGCCATGCTTCAAGAAACACATCTATCCCCTGGGAAAGAACACCTGGGCCAGAAGCTGGGGTTGCCACAGGTACTTCTCCTCATATTCGTCGTACTCCAGAGGAGTCGCTATCCTTATCCATAGGAGAACGAACTTCCGGCTAATCCACTCCGTAAAGGATAACGACGGCAGAGCCATTCTAGTGAGTAGCACAGTAGCTGGCCAAAGTATAACCCTTGTCAACTCCTACGCTCCAAACACAGACGGCCCCGACAATTTTGGTTGGGTACTAACACAGCTCTCCGCCCAGACTCAGTCAACCATAATTTGGGGGGGGGGGAGGGAGGGGCGATATGAATACAGTGCTCGACCCGGCGAAAGACAGATCGAGAACTATGCCACAGCCCATGTCCAAAGCCTGTTTTCAAATAAAAGAAACTTGCAGGGCATTTGATCTGAAGGACGCATGGAGAGCAGCTAATGGGGAACAGCAAGAGTACACCTTTCACTCGGCAGTACATAAAACGAGCTCCAGGATCGACTACTTTTTCATCTCTGCACAGGGTCCGCTGGTGAGCGATTCTTGCTGTATCCTCCCAAGAACGCTATCCGATCACTCCCAGATAAGCCTCAATCTCAATCCAGCCAACTCTAAATCCCCATTACAGCGCTGGCGTTTCAAAAACGGATCCATGCGAGATGAGATATTTGCAGCCGAGCTCAGAGAAGAAATCGCCACGTTCCTGGAAGTTAACACAGGCTCGGTCTCCTCCCCCGGCACAGTCTGGGAAACGCTGAAATGTTTCACTAGGGGAATTTGCCTCGCTAAGGAGAATGGTATTCGTAAGCTCATCAGGCGTGAGCTGGCAACCAGCGAAAGGCACCTTAAGGACCTGGAACGACAAATCATAAGCTCAGGCGACCCCAAAATAAAAGCAGCCCTGAAAGAGGAACTTCTGATCTTTAATACCACAGCGGAACGAGAATTAAAATTTCTAGCCCGTAACAACCAAATCAGACAGTATGGTGAAGGCCAAAAACCTGGTGCCCTTCTGGTAAACCTAATAAGGGCAGATAACAAGTTACCCCCTATAGAAGGCATACGCTTCAAACAAGGTAAGATGATCCACACAGACGAAGGAATGGCAGAAGAATTCAGGCTTTTCTACCAAGACCTTTACAGCACAAAGCATAACAGTGGCTCAAATTCTCTACTGGAGTATCTTGAAAAAACAGAGCTGTACTGGGTCGAGAGTCATCTGCGGGAACCACTCAATGAAATGATAACGCCAGAGGAGATAAAAGAAGCCATCAAGACCCTTCCGAACTCCAAAGCACCTGGACCGGATGGCCTAACGGGAGAATTTTACAAAGCATTCGATAATACCCTTGCCCCCCTCCTAGCGGCAGTATACGAGGCGGCACTTGAAAAGAAGACACTTCCCAAATCCCTCTCTGCCACCAACATCCTTTTACACAAACCTGGCAAGCCTCCAGAGGACTGCGCATCCTACCGTCCCATCTCCTTCCTTAACCTTGACAATAAAATTCTAGCAAAGATACTTGCAAACAGGTTGATGCCACTAATGCCCGCCTTGGTCCTGGCAGATCAGGCAGGGTTCATTCTGGGCCGCAACAGGTCCTTTGGAATCAGAAGAATGTTCGGCGTTATCGCAGCACTGGATCCCGCTCAGCAGGCAGCAGGCAGCCGCGGTTCTTCTCGATGTCGAGAAGGCATTTGATTCGGTGGAGTGGCCCTTCCTGTTAGAAGTGCTCACCAGGATGGACTAGGTGCCCGATTCATCAAACTAGTGTCCCTGCTCTACACCAATCCACAGGCTAACATCATTGTGGGAACAGCAAATTCAGCCCCTGTGGAATTACAACGCGGAACTAGACAGGGTTGTCCACTTTCGGCGCCGATTTTTGCCCTAATAATGGAGCCATTGGCGTCCACCCCTAGGGAATTGAGGCAACAAAGAGGACTTAACATAGGACCACACAAGCGCATCACATCCCTATACGCAGCTGACGTAGCGCTGTTTGTGCGCGACCCCGAAGAAAATCTGAATCCAGTAATGAGAGAACTCATTAAATTACGAGCAGCCTCAGGCTTAAAAATCAAATCAGTCAAAATCCATCATATTCCCATTGACCCCATCAACCAGGGCATTTGCAGACGACTTTCAGTTCACGTGGAAAAGATCCAAGGTCCGGTACTACCTAGGGATTCAGTTGGCACTGACTCATCAAGAGGTGTTCCAAGACAATTACGAAGAAGTCACCAAATCATTGCAAGAAAAAGTGGTACGATGGAAGTCCCTGCCATTGACTTTCTGGGGAAGAGCCTCCCTAGTCAAGATGGTGATAGTACCGAAACTACTGTACTTATTCACTAACATTCCCATACTACTGCCACAATCTTACCTGAAAAGATTGAAAAGGTTGGTTCTTGAATTAATATGGGCGGGCAAAACGGCCAGAGTGGCGCACTCAACGCTATGTCTTCCGGTGACGAGCGGGGGATTAGCCCTTACAGATCTGGAGAAATACTTCTGGGCGGCAGAAGCACAGTTCCTCAGTCATTGGTACGCCACACAACCAGTCAGACCCCACGTGCAAGTGGAGCGGGCCCTGGCGACACCCAACCTGTTGAGTGCCATTATACTCGGCCAGACCCCGGTCCCCAATAACACCATGAATGTGATGCTCTCGACGTACAAGATTTGGAAAACACTCGCCCAAAAATATGGAGTGCAAACGCGGTACTCTCCCCTTCTTCCTGCGAAATTCATAGCAGGGGTGCCGCTGACAACGGAGAAAGTTTACCACCAATGGGTTGAAAAGCTCCACATAAACTCCCTGGGAGATATCTTCATTGAGGACAGTTTCATAACCCCACAACAAGCCAGACAGAGGGGCGGCAATACCGCACTTGACATTTTCATCTATTTTAGAACTCGATACACTCTGCAAGCAATCCTACCTGGCTTTCCAAAGCAACCACAAACCTGGCAGTTACTCCATAACACAATACAGGCACAGGGAGAAGGCAGGCTGGTATCGCAGATCTACAAATCTATTATCACCGACACGACCACCAGCAACTCCCGTGCAAAACCCAGATGGGAAAAGTCCCTACGTACACACATCCCTAAAGAAGACTGGACCTTCATTCTGAGACAAACGCAGAAGATAGCTCTCAACTCTCGCTTTAAGCTAATCCATTTAAATTCCTTCACCAAACCTACTACACACTAGCGAAAGCAAACAAACATCACCCTGAGGCATCTGCAAAATGTGAAAGGTGGGGCTCACCCTCTGCGGACTCTGCGCACCTCACATGGGACTGCCCCAAACTGTCCCTATTCTGGAGCCAAGTCTTAGAGACAACAGCCACGATCGTGGGAGAAACCGTGCAGCCCGCACAGACAGCAGCCCTGCTAGGTATGACGAGGCTCCTGTCAGCACCAATAAGAAAATTGGCTGGCCTGCTGCTGACTCTTGCTCGGAGGCGGATTGCCATGGCCTGGGGTTGAGGTCCCCCCCCCACAGTCGCTGCCTGGCGCAGGGACATTCTCTATTGCCAAGATGTTGAAACAGACTTCATTAAACTGTTGCCCCTTCATGCCCGTCCGCCGGACATCTGGGGCCCCCTGGTAACCTTTCGGATGAACGAAGCAGAGGATGCCCCGTCCTCCCCAGAAATCGACAGTTAGAAGAGAATGCCATGTTCGGCAGTTCATCTGGCTTAGTACCTCCACCTCACTGAGACATTGAACTAGGGCGATGCAATACGCAGCACAATGTGCACTGAACTTCGGAGTGGGACTTGGCGCAAGTTAAGTTCACCCTAATGTGGGTGTGTAGTTGTACTATGTTAAAAATAAAGGTTTTTTTTTAAAAAAAAGACTGTTTCATGGAGCGGTTTACATATTCTGAGCGCAGATGTATAAAAAAAAAGACATACAATGTTGGCATATGTTGTGAAGTCAGGCATGAAAATGTTGATAAACCTTACTGTGTACCGTTGGTGACAAAGTGAAGAACTAACCCATTATTCTAAACCTGCTGTAAAATGCACAATTTCAAAAGGTTGAAAAAGAATAGTCTTGGGGAAAAACACACAATTTCCCCAGGCATTACCTAGTTCTCTTGATATGCTTGCAAATGTGTGTAAGTCGTTAATTCCCCTGCTGCCACTGACCTTGAATCATTTACAGTGCCACATGCCCTCTTGGAAGCCGCCCAACCCCTTGCACCAAAAGCTACCCTGCTACTGCCACATGCTCATTTATGTTGCTGGTGGCATACAGTGGTGGCTGTAAACATTTGGGGGCCAGGAACCAACCGCAACGCCCCCCCACTCGCCAAGATTAGATTCAAAACCAAGTGCAGTCCACAGAACAATTGGGTTACATAAACACCAAGCGAGAGAAACCCATAAAGGAACACAAATGAAGGCAGTATTGAGGGAGACAAGGAATTGCACGCGTTGACTGACAGAAACGCGTTGCCCTGGAAACTAATTTAGACCCAATCCTGCATTTGCAAATTAGTAAAACACATCCTATGCCGCAGTCGCTAAACACCGAGGATAGTTTTTTTTCTTCATTTTTTATAGTTCATTACAAACCTTTAAAATGTTTACAATTAATCACTTACTTTAAAATTCACTTTCAAGGGTAGCATTATAATTTTTATGTAATTATTAAATATATACATTCAGGTTAATTTCACTGTTCATGACTTTAGATAATTTCAGCTTATTCGATGTTCAGACATTTTAATTTCTATTTTTTCCAAAAGAAATGTTAAAGCAAAGACTAAATTTCTCATCAGATCCCTCTGAAAGCACAATCCACCAATCATCATCATCCGAGGACAGTATTTGTAAAACTTCGGGACCTAGATGGAGAGTCCTTTCATCTTGTAATTTATTGTTCTTATAGATCCTTAGGGTCCTTGCAGCTCACATTGATGGGTGTCAAGGCGCTGTTGTGCGGTGAAAAAAATGGAAAGTGGACTGTGGCTTCTTACCGCCCTGGTTAAACCAATTTTCCTATCGCCATACGAATACTAGACTCAGCAAGACGCACATTATTTATTTATATGTCCCATATGTTTGGGATGCAACATAACCTCCCCCTCCTAATCAATATAAACACACAATGCCGGTCCCATATCTGGAGTGCGAGATCTTTCTTGAGAACGCATCAGCCCAGCCCGAAATTGTGCTGCTCTTTGCGAAACAACCATCTGCCGAATTCGCTTTCCTTGGAGGAGCGGGGATTGTGGGCAAACTGCAGACCTCACTGTGTCTACTTGCCAGACCTGCTCTCGTTTGCCAATTGTGATATTCTAGGCAGCGAAGATGGTTGGCAGCGGTTTTAAAGCATACCATGCCTCGTTACCCAACAGGTTCCATGAAATAAATACTACACCGGGCAACACTGTACCTTTGTGCCCGACAGGTTTTTTGGCATGCCCTTGGCGTGGAGAATTGTATTTTTGTTTTAACTTTCCCGCACAATCTTCTAAACCATCACGAAAACCATAAATGCATACATGTATTGCACAAGCAGAACAGAGATAAACTCATGGCTGGGATTTATCATATGACACATAGCAGCGCTCAGAACGCGTATACTGTGCCAATTACGGCAGAAGGATTAAATAAAGCCGAACAGTGTAGAATCCCGGGAGTGACTCAATCCACTTGAGTTTCTACCGGAATTTTATGCGGCAGCCAATTGCCCACTCCCATCGCCATTTTGTGTTTTTTTTCCAACATGGCGGAACCGAGAGCCGCGGTGTGGAGGATTCGTATCGGAACCCCACGTCCATAGGGATGGATGACAGTCTCCGGGTGTAACGGGTTTGACTGCACCGGAAAGCGAAAACTGCAGAGCCCAAACAGAGACGCATAGTATAGGCATTTATAAAGATGAGCGATCATGTCAGCACTCACCTCCTCCTCCTTATTGGTGTGAATGGCTGCAACAACAATCCCAATCGGTGACAGCCCAGATCCACGCCGCTAGTGGCAAGGTTTAGCGCCTGGCTTTTTTTTTTCTTTCTTCCTAGATTCGCTTCCACAAATTAATCCATAACCGGAAATGACGTTGCCCCAACAGACAAACGGGCCACTTGGCGTCATGGGCTCTATGCCTATAGTAACACGATGCGTCACACAGTTCAATGGACAATACGGGAACCATGTTGGGTTTGGCAAACTAAATTAATGCGGATTGCCATCTTGCGGCTGGCGTTCGCTCATCCGCTGCAGAAGACTATCCAGTGGCTGGCAAATGAGAGACCATAGTATGTAACATTAAAATAACTTGATAAATATAGGCCGTCGACGTTCTTTCGTGTTTTCTACTATTTGCAGATGCAGTGTATTTTGTTGATTCATTATCGTTTTTTATGGCTAAACAAAGTTAACCTTTAACAAACAGACCAAGTAAAAAACACAGAATATAAAATACAATAAATTAAAATACATGATAAGTGTTAGGTTTTGGATGCTTACAATCTTTATTAGTGCGCATATAATATATATGTAGATATATTTAATGCACACACTGTTTAAATATGTTTTGTTCTCTCACATTGCTGTTCATGTTTACTCACTTGTACTAAGAAACTTTGGCTTGCATTCAGAAGTCAGTGGTGTTCCGTTCGTAGAATGTTTTCTTAGGAGTGGGAGTCCTGGAATGAAAAAGGGTTACAGTTGGCAGAGTGGCTGGGTAACAGCGCCTGCTGTTGTTAAGGCTTATACTTAATAAATCTTCTTAAAACTCCCTGTTGCCTTTGCCTTCATTTAACATTGGCGACGAGGACTTTGAACCGGCGTGACACACTGCGGCATCCACTTCTCTGATCCCGCTTCGCTCCTGACAACCCAGCTGTGGATCTTGCCCCATACACGCCAACACTCCCGATTTTTTAGTTAAAAATACTGCTATTTTTCACGTTCTCCCGCCTAAAATAATTATTTCCCCAATGCATTCCTATGGGGAAATTGTTGTCTCCCGATTTCTCTGTAGAAATCTCCCTCCCAGGCATGTCAGAATGTTGGCATGGTGTCCAGTCATAATGTCGAACCAATAATGTCGAATTACAAAAATGTCGAATCCAAAAAGTCGAAAACAAAAATGTCGAATTTTTATTTTTTTTATTTATATATTTTTTTTTGGGCTCCGGGGGTAAAAAAAAAGGGGTAAAACAAAAAAAAAATTAAAAAAGGGGGGTTGGGGGGGACCCCCCATTTCGAAAAAAAAGCAACCAAAAAAAAAATTCGACATTTTTGTTTTCGACTTTTTGTTTTCGACTTTTTGACTTTCGACATTATTGGATTCGACTTTTTGACTATAAACCTGTTGGCATGTATGTTGCGCTGCCAACAGGCCCGGGGAGCGGTTTACTTCTGACAATCCGGCTGTAGATCTTGCCCTGCCAGCAGGCCCAGGGGAGCGGTTTGGAAGAGACACGACAGCAGGCGCCAGCGACAAGGTTAGGAGGTGTGTTTAGGAACAGCGGGAGGAGAGCGCGCAAGCCCCGCTATAACTCCACAGAGTGGCGACACCCGTTGTGTGTAAACGGGAAGCCGGGAGGGGCCTGAGCCAGCCAAAGCCCGTTCCCTATCCTTGCTCGCGCACGGCAGCGCAGGGCAGCGCAAGGCCCAACCAGCTCGCGCGTTTGGCTTGTGGACTTGAAAAGGAGGAGGGACTTAGTCTCGCTCGCCCTAGGCAAAGCGAGCCTTGCCACGGCACACGCGCCTGTAATGGGGCACAGTTGATTGGCCATAGTTCTTGCACGGCAGCGCAAGTCAAGCCCCAATACACACACCTGGAGGGGGCGAGGTTAGAGATTCGGATTGTGCAACGATTCAAGCCCCAATACACATGCCTGGAGGGGGCGTGGTTAGAGATTCAGATTGTGCAACCCAGCTGCTTCTGACAAGCATTGTGACATTGGTTGCTAGGAAGCAATTGTTTACAAAGAAAATTCTTATTCACAGTCGCAGAGCCAATGACCTCATAAAAGGAAAACTCTCACAAGGAAAAGCTCCCTGTCCAACAAAGACTGCATAACGTTGGATTATTAAGTCTCATCAACTAATTGTTCAACAACTCTTCCTGCACAAATAGACTTTGGGGGTCATTCCGAGTTGAGCGGTAAGGGGTTACCGGCACCGGTAAGGATGCCAGTGCCAGTAACCCCTTACTGCCCTATTTCGAGGTCCCTTAGCGGGTCAGACCAGCCGTTCTTAGCGGGACCCGTTAAGGGACCTTGGAGCTAATAACGGGCCTGCGTTATTAGCTCCTTCCCCATTCCCATTGAGCCCTAGGGGGCTCGAATGGGAATGGGGAATGGTATTTGGCATGGGGACTTACCAGGTCGGATTGTCCCGGTAAGTCCCCATTCCGCCTACCCGGACCCGAGTTTGGAGGCAGCCATGGTGCTAATAGCACCATGGCTGCCTCCAAACTCGGAATGACCCCCTTTGTCATAGCCATACTGTCCTAAAGGGAACTGTATAAAACCTCAAAAGCCCAAGCACCAACACCCTGTCAGCCTGTGAGTCAGAAGTGATGGCCGCAGCCATTCCCCCACCCACACCTTTTTTAGCTGAACCAGGTCGCCCTGCCATCAGATGGGATAGATGGAAGGGCATATTTGAAAACTACCTGGTGGCCATAGGAGGGGACAGATTCAGTGGAGCAAGGAAAAAGGCACTGCTACTGCACAATTTGGGACCAGAAGGACGTTGTATTGTTGATGGCCTGTCAGGGACCCAAGGTGAGGAAGCAGGAGATACAGATGAGGTGGCCCTGAAGCTGATTGAGGAACATTTTGTGCCCAAGAAAAATGTAACTTTTCAACGTCATACATTTTTCCAGCGAACACAGGAATCATCAGAATCTGTTGAATCTTACATTGCAGCTCTCAGAGCACTAACTCACACTTGTGATTTTGAAACACTAACTGATTCTTTAATTCAATTCTTTAATTAGGGATCAACTTGTGAGGTGTACCAACAGCATGAGGATACAAGAGAAGCTGTTAGCAAAAGATGTCACACTGGAACAAGCTATTGAACTCACCAGAAGTATCGAGCAGACTAGGCAATATATTAAAGAAACAAAAGTTGACAAACAAGTCTCACATGCTGTGTGTGCTGTAGGCCCAAGAAGGAAGCCGAATTGTGGCACTAATAGAAGAGATGGTTGGAGCCAAAGATGTGCCAAATGTGGGAGTCCAAAACATGGTTCCAATTTCCTACATGTCCTGCTAGGTTCGCCGACTGTTTCAAATGTAAACGCAAGGGCCGCTTTGCAAATGTATGCAGAGACTAGTCAATCAACTTAGTGGAACAAAGGGAACAAAGTGCCTAAATGAGTCAGATGAGCATGAATACATCGTCACCAGCACCCGCTCGGGAAGTAACGCAGAGGCACATTTTTCTAATTTCAGCGGTTTCTTGAGAACAAAGTGGACCAATTGATGAGTTCATGATTTGAAGGATGCAGCTTAAAGATGAAAGTGGACACAGCGTCACCATGGACCATCATATCAGAGGACACCTTGAAGAATGTCTTAAGGATGGGTCCAAATAATCTCAAACCAGCGAATATCCAACCCTGTAGGTATGGTGAATCAGCTCTTGATATAGTGGGTCAATTCCAAGCACAAGTCTTCTATAAAGGCCGGAGGTGTTCCGCATGTATTTCGGTTGTCAAGAAGAGGGTGCCTCATTATTAGGTTGGGAAGAACAGAGGAAGCTAGTTGTGATAGTACAGGCTAGTGCTCCAGAACCGGTGACCCTAGCGGAAATGGAAGATAAATGGTCTAGAGAGTTTCCGGAAGTATTTACAGAGAAGTTAGGGAAACTTAAAAACTTTGAACACAACATTAAACTCAAAGTGAATACTCAACCCATGATTCACAAAGTAAGGCCAGTACCTCTAAACATGTGGGGACAACCACGTGAAGAGTTATCTGAGCTAATTAAAAAGGGAGTTATTGAACACATTGGGGGTATGGAATGGCTTTCCCCAGTTTTACTGGTGACCAAGAGCAACTGAAAATTGAGACTCTGCGTGGACCTTAGGGGATTAAACAAAAACATTCTTGTTGAGAGACATCCCTTGCCTATTATTGCTGAAATCTTGGCTACTTTGGGAGAACCTAAATGGTTTTCAGTGATTGACTTATCGGCGGCCTACCATCAAGTACCTCTTTCAAAACAATGTCAACATCTTACAGCATTTGTTACCCCAGAAGTAACTTATAAGTTTCTCTGCATGCCATTTGGATTGGCGTCAGCTACTTCTGTCTTTCAGAAAGTAATGGATGAGGTGTTAAGAGGCATTGAAAGAGTAAAAGTATTTCAAGATGACATCTTGGTGTACGCGGAAAGTGAGAGTGAGCATGAGATGTCACTGAGGTGTGTGTTGACTAGATTGAGAGAGGCAGATCTTACTGTTAAAGAAATAAATGCAAATTTGTGGTTAGGGAAGTAGAATATTTGGGACACAACATTTCCAGTGAAGGTATTTTACCAAAGAGCACATTGGTAGAAAGTATCTGCAAAGCTCCTGCACCAACTGACAAAGATCAGCTAAGATCATTTATGGGTCTTGCAGAATTTTATCATACGTTTGTGAATTGTTTTGCGTCTATTTCCGCACCATTAAGGAATCTACTCAAAAAAGGGCAGAATTTTAAATGGTCTGAGGATTGCCAGGTAGCATTCACAAATATAAAAGAGGGAATAGCCAAGGCCCCATCACTAGGTGGCTTTGTGTCAGGGAGAAAAACCACACTATCTGTAGATGCCAGCATGCTGGGTTTGGGTGCCACGTTAACTCAATATGACTCAGGCAAAACAGAGCATGTCATAGCGTTTGCCTCAAGGCCCTTGAGGGGGGCAGAGAGAAATTACTCCGTGATTGAGGGAGGCATTAGAAGTATCCTGGGCGATACTTCATTTCAAGTTTTTTTTATGGGGCCAAATATTCCAAGTGAAAACAGACCATAAACCGTTAGTCCAACTCATGAGCAGTTCGGATTGGGCCAAAGGTTCACCCAGAATAGCCAGGTGGATGGTAGGGTTGTTAGGTTACCGGTAGAGATTGAAGATGTTATTGAAACAACCAGAGAACAGGATTTGGTTATTGCTGATGTAGAGTATGATGCCATAAGCAAAGATAATTGGATGGAAGCAGCCAAAGAGGATACAGAATTGAACAAGGTAAAAAGTTGGACAATGGAAGGGTGGCCCCATAAGAATAATCTAGACTGGGGTTATGACAGGTATTATGAGGTGAGGGAAGAGCTAAGTCTGTCGGAAGATGGGTGTAGACTTAGAAGGGGAAACAAAATTGTTCCTCCTAATAGCATTAGACACCAATTAGTCAATCTAGCTCACCAAGGACATTTAGGAATGGGGGGCACCAAAAGACTATTGAGACAGTCTTTCTGGTGGCCTGGCATGGACAGTGAGGTTGAAAAGAAGGTTCGACATTGCAAGGAATGTGAGAAAAGTGACAAGGAAATTGTGTGAGGGAAGTACCTCTTTCTCCTGTAAAGGTACCCAGTGCGCCATGGGAAAAAGTGGCGATTGACTTGGTGGGACCTCTACAAGGACTAGGTGAGGGGTACAAATATTTGGTAGTAATGATAGATTACCATTCCAAATGGTTAGAGTGGAGAGCACTCAGAGAAGCTACCACCATGGAAATGTTATCTTTCCTTGAAGACATTTTTTTATAGAGAGGGATTCTCTACTGAAATAGTCACCAACAATGGAGTGCAGTTTTGTTCGGACAAAATGTTGAATTTCTTAAGTAAGTATAGTATCAAACATGTACGCACAGCATTATATCATCCGAGAGCCAATGGGTTAGTGGAGAGAGCAAACAGATTCATAAAAGGTGGAATTCAATTGATATTTTTGGCAGGTTTAGAGTGGTCAAAGGTTCTCAAAGAAATGGTTTGGAATTACTGTAATACCCCTCATTCGACCACAAAGATATTGCCATTTGTATCAATAAAAGGAAGACAACCTGGGACCAAGTTGTGTCCAGGTTGGCTGGAGATGGCAGGATGTGTGGAGATAGATCGCCAAGAAATCATGAGACTCGTCAGGGAGGCACAAGACATGTACAAACAGAGATTCGATGATGCCCATAAAGCTAAAGAAACACATTTTGAAATAGGTGATTATGTTCTGATAAAGAATCCACGTTTAAGGTCCAAGTGTGTGGAGAGCAAATTCTTAGGTCCTAGGAAGATTTCAGCAGTTCGTGGGAATGTGGTGATCCTAGAAGGTGGTGCATGTTGGTCCAAGTCAAAGTTAGTTAAGAGTTCATCCAATATGTGTGAGGATGGTATAGTGAGGAGTGAAAGTGACATGAATGATAAGATCTCAGGTGGTGAGGTGGAAATGGGACATAGTGAAAATGTAGCTGTTGCAAACGAAGAGGATGGTGTTACCACAGATGCAGGAAACTGTAAAGGTAGAGCTACAAAAAGACCAACACAGTTCAGAGATTATTGTCTTGAATAAATGCCAAATGGCTACTAATGCAAAGGGAGGAGATGTGTTAGGTTTTGGATAGTTACAATCTTCATTAGTGCGCGCATATATATATATATATATATATATATATATATATATATCATATATGTGTATATATATATGTAGATATATTTAATGCTCATACTGTTTAAATATGTTTTGTTCTCTCACATTGCTGTTCATGTTTACTCACTTGTACTGAGAACCTTTGGCTTGCATTATGAAGTCAGTGGTGTTCGGTTCGTAGAATGTTTTCTTATGAGTGGGAGTTCTGGAATGAAAAAGGGTTACAGTTGGCAGAGTGGCTGGGTAACAGTGCCTGCTGTCGTTAAGGCTTATACTTAATAAAACTTC
Organism: Ambystoma mexicanum; assembly: GCF_040938575.1. NCBI lineage: Eukaryota > Metazoa > Chordata > Amphibia > Caudata > Ambystomatidae > Ambystoma > Ambystoma mexicanum. The sequence continues at coordinate 323,406,668 of NC_090935.1, forward strand.
TTAAAACGTCCTGTTGCCTTCGCCTTCATTTAACAATACGTCCAATACAATTTAAAATACAATACTAAAAGGATTACCATAGGCACCAAGAAGAGTGTCGTGAAATCATCCTCGTCACGCTATTAGTTCCAATTCAATTTGTAGATTTATTTACAACAAAGAAGTCCCCCGGTGGATGGGACCTTCCCCGGCAGACTCGCTTCGTGTATGATTCTGGAACACATCATTCTAGAATCATAGGCAGAATGGGAGTGTGTACGTGGAACAGTATCCATCATAACATCTCCCCCTCTACCTTCTTCAGAAAGTGAAAGTAAAGATTAAAGTGAGAGGGGAGAAAATATGGGGAAAGGAAATAGCAGATTTGAGGGAAAAGTGAAAAGCAGAACGAAACATGACAATTTGCCAAATGACAACTAAAGGGTGTGAAGACAGACCCACACTAAACAGAGAGTTCAAAACATGAAATAACACATAGGATAAGACTATCCCAAATATTTAGCAAAGGATATGGTTAAATGTCAGAACACTTCTTAATCCACTTAATTCTCAGTGGTGTCTGACGCCATGGAAATCTCTAGTAGTAAATGAAATCATCCTTGAAATTTTGCACGATTCTTCTGTTCCTTGATGACAAAAGATTGCTTCCCAACATGCCCCCAGAAAACTCCTGGACCACCTCTACCTGCATGGGATCCCCTTTTTCTGCCAGTATGATGTCATCACAAGACCACTTCTTGCCATCCTCTAAAAGCACAGATTTGCCTGAACATTTCACCAGCCTTTGGAGAGGCAGATACTTGGATTCACCTTTCATCACCTTCCTTGGTTCTTTTACTCTAATCCAATCTCCTCTCTCAATTTTGTTCTCTGACACATACTTCTTGGCATGATAATATCTCTTATATTCGGCTTGCCTTTTTCTTACACTCTTCACAATCTCCTCCAAATTGATTTGTCTATTCTTCTTCGATACGAGCCAGGCAGGTCTAAGTCTTTGGTGGCTGTTCTTCCTCTCATTAGCATAAACGGTTCTTCCTCTTTCACTGAAGTGGAGTGACCCTATACGTATTCAATGCCTTCCTGAGTGTTTCTTTCCAAGGCAAACTGTTGGCAACCGCTTACTGGATGATACCTTTTATAAAATCATTCATCCTTTCGACCAACCCATTGGCCATGGGATGATATAACGCTGTCCTTTTATGAGTGATGATTCTCTCCTCCAAGAAGTTTTGCACTTCTGAAGACTTGAATTGAACTCCATTGTCTGATATCAATCCTTGTGGATCACCTCCTCTAAAACGTCACCACTTTCCATGCCGTAACAGTGACTTCCACCACTCTACCCATTTCGACGTGTAGTCTACTAACACAATGAAGTAGATTTTTTGAAGCTCTAGAATCTCATACAGGCCTGTTATGTCAATGGCTAATTTAGACCATCCAGAACCCGGTACCTCCACTGGTTGCAAAGGCATGTTTTGTGTTCTTTTCCCTTTATCACTTACTGCACAGGCAGTGCATTCCTTAACCAATGCCTCTAACTCATTTGACAAGTTGGACCACCAGTATGCTTCTCTCACTCTTCTCTTAGTGAGGCTTCTGCCCACATGGCCTTCGCGAGCAATTCCATTATCCTCTCCCTCAACATTGATGGTGGAATTATGCAATCACCTCTGTAAAAACACGTGTTGTCACTGGAAATCTCATCTTTTATTTTCTCCCATGACTTAATGCACATATTAACATCCCTCCAATTGTTCTCAGTGGCCTTTCTTAGGTATTTTCATTGTGTATCATCCTTTGCGACTGCAATCCACTCTTCTTTAGAAAAACCCGGATTTATGTGTGCAATAATACATTCCACACCTGGTTCTTCTGTTAGCTCATCATTATTTAGGTGATTATCATTATCAGAATCCCACATCAGTCTAGAAAAACAATCTGCAACTACATTAGTCTTCCCTGGTGTATGTTTCACCTTAATATTATATTGCATAATATCTAATGTCCACCTCCTTATTCGTGGTGACATCAAATGTAGGTTTTATTTAATTCAACACATGAATGAGTGGCTTATGGTCGGTTTTCAGATCAACAGGAATGCCCCAAATGAGTCCTCTGAAATGTTCCAAAATCCATTAGACTCCCAATGCTTCTCTCTCGTTGGTTGAATAATTTCTTTCGGCTCCTCTCAAGATTCTGGAAGCGAAGGCAATTGGGACCAATGTCCCTTCTTGTACCTGCTCAAGGACACCCCCTAAACCGATGTTGCTGGCATCCACTGAGATCATGATCTTGGCATTGCGGTCAAATATTTTAAGAGTTGGGGCTTTGTTTATAAGTTTCTTTATTTGGTCGAACTCCATTCTACATCCATCTGACCATGTAAATCCCATTCCCTTGCAAATCAAATCTCTCATTTGCCTTGTCTTGTCGGAGTAGTGATCAATGAACTTCAAGTAATATTCAGTTAAGCCCCAAAAACTCCGAAGTTGATCCTTGTTAGTGGGCTCTGGAATGTTCAAAATTGTATTCACTAAAGCTTCCTTGGGCTTTATCCCATCAGCATTTATGCAATGGTCCAGGTATGTTACTTCACTTCTTTTTATCTTACCTTGTCTATCTTGAGGCTAAGGCCTTTTTCTTGAATAACTTGCAAAACTTCCAACAGCTTCGCATTATGTTTGTCTTCAGACATCGCAGATATGAGTATGTCATCTTGGAAAAAATGTACTCCTTGGAGGCCACTTAACAGCTGGTGCATCAACCTTTGAAAGACCGCAGCTGCCAATGCCAGCTCAAATGGCATCCTCTTATACCTGAATGCACCCAACGGGGTGATGAAGGACGTTAGATGTCTTGATTCTTCATCTAGTACCACCTCGTGGTAAGCTGAAGATAAGTCTAGTGTCGTGAAAACCTTTGCTGGTTTCATCGTAGTGAGCATTTCTCCTATATTCGGCAATGGGTGTCGGTCTACCCATATGTTGCCATTAACGTCCCTCAGGTCCACACACATCCTAATTGATCCATCTGGCTTTTGAACAATGACAATCGGCGACAACCATTCTGAGCTTTTTATTGGTTCTATTATGTCTTGTTCGCATAATCTCGTCAACTCCCTCTGTAAAGCCTCTCTTGTGCCTATGGGTATATTTCTCACCTTGTGAACCACATGTTTGGCACCCCTCTTCAGTACAATCCTATGCTTAAAACCTTTTAAAGTGCTGATAGTATCATTGAATATTCTTGGAAAACCTTTTGCTAAATTTTCAGGAGTGATTCTCAGGATGGATATGTCTTCACCTGGATGTATCCTAATTTGCAAGGAGGCTTGTTCCCACCATCCTACAATGGAGAAACCATTTTCAGCTACATATAATTTGCAGTAAGTCTTTCTTCCTTTGAAATTCAAATGCACCCATGTATACCCAATGATATTAATGGGCGTCTTGCCGTAGCCGGTTGCTCTCACCCTTGTCATATGCAAATCTTCCATCTTTTCTTTCAGGTCCTTGAGGAATGTTTGTACATCCACCATAGTGTAGGGAGAGCCAGTGTCAACCGTCACTTATAGTGACACTCCATTTATTAACATGGGCACGCATGGGCCCACCTCCCCTTCAGTTGGCGTGAACGCTAGGATTTGTACTTCACCTTCCATTCCATCTGTGACTGACAGTAAGCTATTAAGACCACCGATTTCTTCCAGAGCCTTTATACTGGCCACGTTGCCTCTTCTAAAATGATAATTGTCTCTTTGCAATCCACCGTTGAAATGTGAGTTTGCTCTGCCCCTACCTCTGACATTCCAAGACACTTTGCCCAAATGACCAATATGTCCACATCTGTAGCACTCTGCCAAAAATGCTGGACAATCCTTCTCGGTGTTCAAATGTCTGTACCAACCACATTTGTAGCATCTACCCTGCATCCTGTTTGTGATTTCTCTTTCCTTTTTTGCGTTCATGCCAAAATCAGCTCTGGCCATTTTCTTTACCATGGCAATCAATGCTTCCTCGTTTTTCTCATGGTTTTCATCATGCACTTCCTGGATACATTTCACTTCATTGCCCTCCGACTTATTCTGTATTTCTCTTATGCATTTCCCCCAATTCCATTGATCTGGCTATTTCGATGGCCTGTTCCAGGGTGGGGTCTTTCGCTTGCCATAACCGTTGTTGGATGCGTGGATCTGCAACATGTAGGACCAACTGGTCCCTCAAATATTCATCAGCTATGCCAATGAATTTACACGTTGATATGAGGCCTCTTAGTGCAGCGATGTAGGTGTCAACACTCTCTTCTTTATTTTGCTGTCTGGAGAAAAATCTGTATCATTCCAGCACAATGTTGGTTTTATTTCCAAAGTGTCTAGATAATTTCGCCATTGCAGTCTCATACTTCCTACTACTGCTGGCTGTGGAGGTTGAATCTCCCGAACCTTCTTCAGCATTTGGTAATTCAGGCAATGATCTGAATATCCTCAAAGCTTCCGCACTCACACAATTTAGTAGTGTGGCTTCCTTAAGATCGTCGTTGTACTTCACTCCTCCTATAGCTCTTAGGTACACTTGGAAGCTGTCTTGTCATTGCTCCCATGTGCACACTGGGTTGCCTGGGCGTGCCAAAAAATTGCACAGGGGCTGCAATGCTTTGCATGATGCTCCTATGCAAGTTCCCTTGTGGGGGGAACACTGTCACTGCAAAATGGCTTTTTCACTTCCCCATGTCATCTGTTTACAGTGACTGTACTGAACGCTATTTTTTAAAAATTTTGTATTTTTTGTTGGTCGTTGATATTTGGATGCCTTGTTATGCCTAAACTGTGTGGCAACTGTATACAGTTGGTAATCCTAATGATTCGTGAAAGGCTTCACTATACTGGAACTAGTATAATTCACTTTTTGTTTCATTTCGCTCCGTAATGCATTTCCCGAGTTGGCATGGCAACTCACACTTATTTTCTAAGATGGCGGCACGTAATTTACATTTTTAGGGTCCTTTTTTCTAATGTTCGCTCCGTTCCCCGTTGGTGCGCAAGTGTTACGCTCACCTGGCTCCCACAGAACTGGACAGCTGCGGTCTCCACCAACGTGGCACGTAGGGCCGAGATGACGGACTGGACTGGCCCACCTTGCTTCGTTTGCTTGGCCCGTAGGAATATTCTTCTGCAAATGGAGAAAGGGAATTAACCACCCGTGGAGTTGAGCGTAAATCCCCCACCCCCGCTGTTCTCCCCACAGATCGCCTTTGATGTCCCCTCTTATAGTCTCACCTGATGGTTTGAAAAGATGAGCTCTCCATCCTGCATCGAGCGCAGGGGCACGTTGATAACCAGTTGCTTCACTGGCTCGAAGGAATTGGTGAGTTCCAGAACAATTTTGACTCCGAGATTCCCGGGAAGACGCCGTAAGTATAAAGTTCGTAAGAGTTCAAATGCCTGACTTTCACTCTTGTCCGATTCCTTGCAGGTTGCAGCTTGACCCTAATGAAGAGTTCCTCGTGGCAACCGGTAGTATTCTGGTAAGGATTTGTATTTCCCAACACAGTTCGATAAAATAATGTCAATATGTAACCTGTTGCTTTCTCCCTTATTCAGGCACTGAGAGAAAGTATGAAGTCTTGGGGAGTAATACCTCCGGCGGTAAAATCAGGTAAGTCTATTGTGGTGAGGAGGGATCCCCTTGTTAGTCCCTTTGTTTCACTTTGCTGTCCTTTTGTTTCCCCTTAGGGGCTGGGGTTCCGCGAAGATGCAGTGGGAGCTGCGCCAACCCGTGAAGAGGAATAGTACCAATGCTGGTAAAATCAGGTAAGTATATGGGGGGTAACTAATATTCCTCTGTGTATTCCCTTGGCTCACCTTGTTGTTTTTGTCTTCTCCTTAGGTGCCGGAGTGCGGCGGGAACATGCAGGAGGATGCGGTGGAATGTGAAGATGCGGCGAAGGCCGGTGAGTTCAGCGCGGCGCTGCAGCAGGCGAGACGACGCGCATAATATAACTTCTTTCTTCCAGCTCGAAGGCGCGATGGATCGGGAATTCAGGTAAAGATTAAAGGTATTGCTCTTGTTCTAACCTTTTCTCCTTCTTTTTCCCTTTTTCTAGGAGCTCCAAACTCGAGGCGGGCGTGGCAGAAGGCTGGATGCAGACTTGCAGGCACGGTGAGCGTTAAGCTGCTGGATGCAGAATAACGCAAAGCATGTGCTGCTCTTCGGGCGTGGTTTAAATAGCCTCCAAAGTAATCCCAGGTAAGTATTCCTCCCCAGCCCCGCCCGAGTAAAAAATAGTCCCTAAGTAAAATAGTCCCTTCCAAGCCTCTTTTGGCTTGGAGCTCTTGCAGCATGGTCTGCATCAGGTAAGTTTGCAGCATGGTCTGCATCAGGTAAGTTTTAATCTATGAGCCTGGCCCCTATGGCGCCAGGATTGACTCTCCAAATGAACCTGGCACCTATGGCGCCAGGACTGGACCCAAATAGCCCCTAGCAGGGGTTGTTGGGCTTGCTTGGGATAACTTGATGCCTGCTTCCGGGGTTGCTGGACGTGGTCTGGATCCCCAGGGGTAGGCATCATGACAGCAAGTTCATATGATGCAGCTTATTTTCAACGTCCGCACACATAGGTAAGCTCGATATCTTGAATAATTATACTAGTGTTCCTTTCACTAGTTGTCAGGCACTTACTGCGAGGTTCTGTCCTCATCTGTATCGCTCAGCTTGACTGGGAACCGTCCGTCAGGCTGTTTATTGGCAAAGGGTCCCTCCTTCTGTTTATATCTCGGCCGGGGACTTCTTGAATGACAAGTGATCCTCGTCGCCATTAAAGTCGTGAAATCATCGCTCGTCCCCAGGTGGATGGGACCTTCCCCGGCAGGCTCGCTTTGTGTATGATTCTGGAACACATCATTCCAGAATCATACGTAGAATGCTAGTGCATACATGGAACAGTATACATCATAACAAAGAGACAAATACAAAACAATCTTCAATTAAATCAAATAAAAGATAACCCAGACAACAACAAAGTGGGTACACCCACGGGAACTTCATCTAGTTAATTCCCCCCTTCATTTTCCTCCAACCTAAGGGCGTTTAGATAGGTAACCACAGCTATTACAGTGGAGGTTGTGTGACCTGATAAACAGGATGACCACATCCCCCCACTGTCTCCTACAGTCAATGAGAACAAAAACATTTGTACATATTTCCTTCTTTGAGGGCCCACTGCTGGACAAGCAACAAATACGTGTTTCAGGGTTTCAGACATAATTTCGTTTTTACAGATGCAAATGATCAACACTCGTATGTCCCCTTCTGTTGGGGGTCTCAGGATGCCCCCATGCGTGCCCGTGAGCCCCTCCACCCACAGACCTCACGCAGGACACGTCCGTGTGTTTCGGGCTCCCCGGTCGCTCTAACGCGGCCGGGCACGCCCCGTTTATTTAAGCCGCACGCGGCGACGTGCAACGTCACGCCGCCGCGTGCGCATACCCTCACGGGGCAACGCCACACTCCTCCTTTTTCCGGGAGGAACAACAATAACACACACTTCTAGATATTGCACTGCACACAAAACAATAATTGAAAACTCAGAGCCCATGCCCCTTTAATGTCAGCCACCCGAGTCCCCTCACTCCGGAACACACTCAATCGGTCCCAGCACATAGTCCCCAAGGTAGGCAGGTTTCCCTCGCCCAGCCCTCTGGGGGTACCTCCCGCCTACCTCCACCGCAGGACTTCCTTTGGTTCCAGTCCCTCGATCTGGCGACCCCGAGAGTTCCCCCCGGGGGGTGTCTTCATCCGGGAAGTCCGTCTCATCCGGGTCCGGTGGGAGTTCGGCTCGAGAGTCACCCAGCTTCTTAAAGAAACTCACATTCCGAGTGACGGCCGATTTCCCATCCGAGGCCGTCACCATTGACCCTTTTACTGCAACCACATCCAGTGGCTCCGGTTCATACGGGAGCGAGAGCTTGCCATGAGGATGCCGGTTCCGGATCAGCACTTCGTCACCCGGTTCCAGCCGCTGTGGACGGAGACCTCGCCGGATATTTTCTTGGAGTGTCCTTATCTGTCGCTCCGCATCCACCCGTTGATCGTCTATCACGCCGGGCTCCTTTTCCCGTACCTCCGGCAGGAGGCCTCGGGGGCATCGTCGGAATAAGACTTCCGCCGGGGCAACCCCCGTCGAGGCGTGTGGGGTGGTGCGGTATACCCTCAGGAATTGGTATAGTGCCCGCTGGAGGGGCTGGCCCTGCCCTTGGGCTATTCTGAATGTTTTATTCAGTGTTCTCATCAGCCGCTCTGCCTCCCCGTTCGCACGGGGCCACAGCGGGGAGACCTTCCTGTGTGTCACTCCGCAGCTCTCCAGGAACTCCGAGAACCGTGCACTCTGGAATGGGGACCCATTGTCCGAACATAGGGTTACTGGAAACCCATGGGTGGCAAAGATCTTCTCCACTGCTCCCACCACGTGCTCAAACGCCACTGACTCGACGAACTCTACCTCGGGGTATCGGGAGTATTCATCCACAATGGCCAGGAAGTGGGTGCCCACAGCTGTGGATCCAAAGTCCGCATGTACGATCTCCCACGGCCGGGTCCCTCGTGGCATTACCTCGATCTCAGGCTCCCGCTGGACCGGGGAGGCCGCCTGGCACCACACGCAGGCCGCCACGAAGTCGTCCACCTTCCTTTCTAGCTCTGGAAACCACACCTTCAGCCTCAGTCTCTCCTTCGTCTTGGCGGCTCCTTGGTGTCCCTGGTGTGCCAGATTGATGACCTCATTGACTTTGGAGCCCGGCACCACCAGGCGATCACCCCGCAGCAGAAGGCCTGACTCCGAGAAGGACAGCTCGTCCTTCACTTTCCAGAGTTGCTCGAGGGTCACTTTGGCCTCTTGAGTGCGCCCCGCCACCAGCTCCAGCACGGATTTCCAGGATCCCGATCGCATTGAGCTTCTCAATATGCGGAAGCACTCGTCGTTGGCCGCGGCAGCCTCCAGTTCGGGTAGCGGCATTGCGTTGGGAGTGGCACCCTCTACCACCATTCTGATGTGGTCGTCGGCTTCCTCGGCGCAGGAGTCTCGCACTGATCCTCCACCACCTTCCGGGTGTCGGGACAGGTAGTCAGCCGCATTGTTGGCACCCGGCCGGTAGATCAGGGTGACGCCATATTCCAAGAGGGCAAGCATCCACCTCTCGATTCTGGCCGGCGGCTTCGATGATGATCCAGCCATTATCGGGAGCAGTGGCTTATGGTCCGTCACCACCGTTACAGGTCTTCCCAGCACATACAGCCGAAAATGCTGACAGCCCCACAGGACGGCCAGAGCTTCGCGCTCTATCTGGGAGTATCTCTGTTCGGTTTCGGAGAGGGCTCTGCTGGCGTAGGCCACAGGTCTGATTCCTCCATCTCGGCCCACTTGAGTGAGCACAGCTCCCAGGCCGAACGGGCTCGTGTCCACCACAATTTCAGACTCAAGGGCCGGGTCAAAGAAGGCCACGGTATCATCTGCTGTCAGGGCGCCCTTGATGTCCTCGAACGCCGACTGCTCCAACGGGCCCCACTGCCAGGCTGTATCCTTCTTTGTCAGGGCCCTGAGTGGCTCCGACCTCGAGGCCAGGTTCTGGATGAAGCGCCCGCAGTATGTCACCATACCCAGGAAGCTTCGCACGTCCGATGCCGACTCAGGCGGTCGCGCTGTCTTGATGTCACAGACCTTCTTCGGGTCCGGCGATACACCGCCCTCCTTGAATATGAACCCAAATAACTCAATGGTCAGGCGGAAGAACTTGCACTTGTCTTTTTGGAGGGTGAGCCCCAGCGACTGCTGCCTCTCGAGGGTCTTTGCAAGACGTTTCAGATGGTCCAGCTCAGTCTTGGCGAAGACCAGAATATCGTCACTAATGTTGAGGACGCCCTCCAGATCTGCGAGGGCGCCTCGAATTATGTTTTGAAACACTTCGGCTGCTGATGATACTCCGAAGCTCAGCCGATTGTATCGATAGAGCCCCCTGTGAGTAGTGAAGGTCGTGATGTAGCGGGACTCTGGGTGGAGGACAACTTGATGGTATCCGGCTCGTAGGTCCGGCTTGGAGAAGAACCTGGCCCCCTGCACTTCTGCAATGATGTCATCGATGGTCGGGGTCAAGTGCCGTTCTCTCCTGATGGCCTTGTTGGGCAACCTCATGTCCACACAGATCCGGACAGAGTCCGGCTGTTTCGGTTTCCTCGCCACTACTATGGGGGACACCCAGGGTGTCGGGCCCTCCACCTTCTCGAATATGTCCAGGTTCACCAGGTTGTCTAGTTCCTTGTCAACCTGGTCCCTCAGATGAAAAGGGATCCTCCTATGTTTCAGAGCCACCGGCTGCACCGACGCATCAATGTGGAGCCTCACCGGGTCGCCATTCATTCTCCCAATCCCCTTAAAGATGGCAGCATACTTGTCCAGCAGGTCGTTTATGTCCTCTAGGTAGACTGAGTATGCGAAACTTACGATGCCAAGAGCCTCCGCTGCCGCACAACTCAACAGGGTGTTGCTGCTCACTGGAGTCACGTAGAAGCGGGCCTTGATCATGGACCCGTCATGCTCCACCTTTGCAATGAACGCACCGTCCAGTGGCAAGGGCTCCCGCCCCCCAAATGCAAAGATGCGGACTCTCGGCGTCGCCAGACTCGGTGGTGGTTTGAGCGCGGCATAATGTCCTCTCGCCATTACATTGACTGACGCCCCAGTGTCGACCAGCACCGGGACAGGCGAGCAGTTCACCTCCACGACGCATCTCGGCTGTCTCCTGCTCCTCCCTTTTAGGACTTCCACGCTGGAGATGAAGAAAATGTTTTCCTCGTCCTCCTCCTCAGCTTCCTCCACCGGCGCATCCTCTTCCGCCTGTGCCACCTGAGCTACATTGGGCGGGCGATTCTGGCGAGGAGTCCACAGTCGAGGTTGCCCTCTCGGAATCAGTACAGGTAGGGTCGCCCTGCACACCCTCGAGAAATGGTCGGGTATCCCGCAGCGTCCACAGATCTTCCCCATTGCCACACACTCAGATGAGTGGGGGAGGTCATAGCCACACTTTTGGCATGATTCCACGGGTTTTCCTGCTCTGTCTCTGGGAGCACCACCGGGCCTTCGCACCCCTCTGCCGCCCCGCCAGACGGTGCACACCTCTTCCGGCCGCGCGGCGCGGGATCCTGCTTCCATTTTGTTGGCACGGGCCTCGGCCACCTCATGACACCGCCCCAGCTCCAGGATGCGGGGTAAGGTGAGGCCGGGCTCTCTCAGGACCTGCCGCCTCAGTTTTCCCGATGAACAAGCCTGGATTAGCATGGTCCGTATCATGTCCTCCGCATCCCCCCACGCACACCCTTGGGAGAGGCGGCGCAGGCGACCATAGAAGGTGTCGAGAGTCTCATCCTCCTTTTGCCTGGCCGACAGCATGACAAATCTCTCGTAATCCACGTTGGCAAGGGGAATGAAGTGTGCGAGGAGAGCGGCTTTGGCTTGGTCGTAGGAGTTGTCCACCGGAGTCAGTGATTCAAATATCTCTTGGACGGCGACTCCGGCTGAATATAACATAGTAGCCACCATACTATCATTGTCCGTCACCTGGGCGGCCCGGAAATACATGTCCAGACGTCCGATCCATCTTCTCCACCGGGGGCCCAGGCTGGATGGGGGACCTGCAGTGTCAAATTCTGGAATGGGCTGCAGGGCCGCTTGCGCCCTGGCCTGGGCCATGGCCAGAGGGGGTTGTTGAGCGGCACCTACCGCGGGGGGATTCTGCCGAAATAGATCTGCCAAGCCTTCGTCCTGTGAATCCTCCGAGGTCGTGGCAGCCGCACCCTCCAGGGCGCCGATATCACTCATAGGCCCAAGCGCACAGGCACCCTCGTTCCAGTCCTGAGGGCCGCAACTTGGACCTCTCCCCACACTGCCACCACCCTTGTGATGATGAAGGGGTTAAAGAAGCTTTCTCGAGCCGGAGGTTCCAAAAATTGAGCTTGAAAGTTGGAGTGGGCTGAGAAGGCCCAGCCACCTCAGTCCGTCTCCCAGCTACTACACGACGTCAGAGACCCAAAATTGGCCAAAACATCAAAACCCAGGCATGGGCCTGCAGGTTAGGCTGCCCGCAGTCAGCATATCCAAAAATTTGGCTCAGATCACCTGCCGACTCCAAACCGGAGCTCCTGGAAGTTCCGCAACCACGTGTGCAAAATGGCCGCCAGCCGCGTGTATGGTCCGTGGCCACGGCGTAAGACGAAACATCTGCGGATGTTCCGACGTATGGAAAAAAAAATTCTCCCGGATAACTCTCACCGCCGGGCCCGGGCGTCCAGAACACTCGTCGCCACTGTTGGGGGTCTCAGGATGCCCCCATGCGTGCCCGTGAGCCCCTCCACCCACAGACTTCACGCAGGACACGTCCGTGTGTTTCGGGCTCCCCGGTCGCTCTAACGCGGCCGGGCACGCCCCGTTTATTTAAGCCGCACGCGGCGACGTGCAACGTCACGCCGCCGCGTGCGCATACCCTCACGGGGCAAGGCCACACCTTCTGAACAGAATTTCCTTAGTTGGACACAGGTTCCATCTAAAACCTAATAATGAATGACGGACCCACGTTGCAGGATATACTGCCAAAAATGGGGCCCAAATTCCCAGTTTCTTGTGATCATGCTTTAGCCCCAGTCGATGGGGGGGGAAGCCACATTGCTGGTCAAGGTTGGAAGAGACAAATTTGGCAGAACCTCGACAGCCCAAGAGCCAGAATGAAATCCTGATGGAGGCTCTTCTCATGGCCTTGTGGAACTCAAGAGGCTTTGTGGCAGGTGAGCCGACATATGAATTTCCTGGGGGGTGCCCATATATAGAGAAGTTACATCCCCGGCAGATATGGCCGCATTTGCACGTAGTCACAAACTTGGTGCAAGGGGGGTGGCGCAGAACAGTGGAAACATTGGCTAGCATGTACTGCATATACTAAAGTCAAGTAAGAAGGAGTTGCAGGCCTTCCAGTTGCATTCCAGTAAGCCATCACTGCCCCACTCCACCCCTCTTTAACCATAGGGGTTGTAGTAGCCCTCAAAAGGCAGAGCAACACAATTAGGATGGGAGAACGACATGCTCGCTAAACAGAATGTACAGCTGCTAAGTGGAGTACCAAAACCAATACCAAAAAAGTTCCTAATTCAAAGGAAAACAAGAAGTAATTAAGTTTCCTTATTAGAAAGGAAAACAGTGCTTTGTGAAGGGGGGTGTGGCTTACTGGCATGCATTAAAGATGCACTCTTCACAACTTCTGCCTGATCCGTCTTTATCCGATCTGTTGTGTCAAGCACTTTAGGCACCAGATCCCAACAGAGGCTGCAGACAACGTGAGAACACCTGGGGCATCATATAAGGTGCCCCGCGAATGAAAACATAGCCAGATCAATTTACGGTCCTGCTTCAACCACAGCGGGCCATGGCGGGCAGCCAAGATGGCAGCAGTGGACGCTGCGAGAGCCCGAGATCCTGAGCGCACAGCGGGTCCACTCTGCGGGTGCTCTCGTGCAGCGGGCTGGCAGAGAGTCGCACAACAGCTCCTCCTGGTGTTGCGCAGAGGGAGACGATCACGGCTTGTGAGCGCACAGCCGCATGCAGCCCCTATCAAGCCTGTAAGGTAGAAAATACTCACCCTGCTCCTGCAACGTGTTACGTCACAACCGGGGGCTGGAAGTGTCCCTGTGGGCTCCCGCCTTAGAAAGGCATATTAACCAATGACCCCAGAGAGAATTCGTAATTGTGTGCACAACAGGTGGGCCAGCCCACGGACAACATCAAAGAGGGAGCGGTCCCCACACAACAAATCGACCTCTAACAGATTTTAAGACATGGCACACTCCAGCCAGAGACTTTTTACACTGACACTGAAGGTGGCGCACAATAAAACACGCCATTTTGAATGTTTATTATTTGAACTCTGGATTCTTTTTTGAAGAGGCACCCAGCCCATCTCACACCCACCTTAACAAACACCCTGTGTTGCGATGGACTATGAACCAGGTGTGGAACAAAGAAATATTTATTTATTTTTAGAATTCAAATGAAAATCAGAGCAAAACAAACTTTAGGGCAGCAATCACCAGTGTGGTAACAATATAATGCAAAGATTCCCACAATACAGTTACTTCACACTCCTAACATAAGATACATAAACCTTTAATGCAATCGGAAACAAAATTACTTTTCTTCAGAATTACAGATGGCATATAGGTTATGCACTCCCCCTGCAACACTCCCCCAAACACCTGCTAACTACATTCTGTGTGGATGGGAAGCAGTGGCAAGGAGTCAGCAAGAAGAGGGAAAATTGTTTTTTAAATTCGACCCACCACCCCAGAATGGGAGGCCAAAACGAAAATGAAAACCCTCAAAATTAGCGTAATGGCACACTGGGATTTCACTGGTTACTTAGAGGTCAGTTTACATTTGCGGTTGGATAGATAGGACACAAATTCGTGTGGCTGGACTAATGAGACAAGGAAGCTTACAGGCTACTGAGCAGGGTACTAAAGCAACGTGAACACAGGTAAGGAAATCGATTTTGGGAGGAAAACAATGCAACAAAAATCACACGCGGCAGAATTGCAATTTCTTATTTCACACAGGCTTTAAACTGGCAAACAGCTAAGGAAATGGGCTTAGCAATCAAAACCGGAAATCAGTTTTTGGGATGAGAAACAAAGACACAGAACATGGCTCCCTCCAGGGCTCCCTCCTTTATGAAGCCATGTTTTAAACTTTTTAATTGTGCATAGGTATTATTGAAGTGTCTTCCTAAGTGTCTTGGCTGTTGGGCTATCACCTTGACCTGCTTGGACTTTCTTTGCTTCAGCGCCTGTTTCATACTTGCTAGTCGGCAAGAGGAAGGCTGCTGTGCCCGCAACTTTGATCCTACTGCTACGTTATTCCCAACTCCTCCTGCAGTTCTTCCGGCAGACCCGCCCATTGCCTTCATCCCATCCATAAATATCCGGTGCACGCGGATCTCGCGTGCGCATCCGGAAGTGTCTTCCTAAGTGTCTCGACTGTTCGGCGGTGTGGCGGGCAGCCCGGGCTAACGTTTATTCCTAACTGGGGCAACTACTTTCTTTTTTGTAAGCACTTTCTGTGAATTACTTAAAGTGTCGTGTCTTGTCTTACGTTATTGGCTATTTATCGCTTAGTGTGATTTCAGTATACTATTATTCATAGTGCTGTTTTGATTTGTTTTCTTTCTTTTTTGTTAGAAGGCTTTCATTCACTTACAACAGTAGCTTATTGAGAGTGGTTTCCTTTTAAGACTGTTACACTTCAGGCTTCCTCGCGGACCTCCTTGCAGGGTAAGACGTCTTTACAAGCTCCTCTATGGACCAGATACAGGCTACCATGGCGTCTGTACAAACTTCGACGGACTCCGGGTCAGCTGACTCTTGTACGTGGAAGACGTACGGCAAGACACGCCCCTCTTACGACTATAAAACCACTGTCTTCCAAGGGGCTCGGTGCTGCTAATTAGCGTTACAAGCTACTCGCGGTTTCGTCCGTTTCCTCTTCGTGTCTTCCTACACGATTCCTCATCTGAACTCCTGGTTTTGACCTTTGCCTGACTACTGGATTGCCTCGTCTCCTCCTTTATTCCTGTCGTGCTCGTTTGGTTGTTTGACTCGGAACGTTACTGATCCGGCTCCCTTCTGCGGTACTTCATTCCTGGTTGCCGCCTCTGCACTCGGAACCAAATTGCTGTCTACTATCTGGATCTTATCCACAGCTACTCGGGATACATGTGTACTCAGGTACATACTTAATTGGCTATCCCCATCTCTGCAACTGTTTATCTCCACAACTTGTCTGGATATTTTTTCTTCTGTTGGATTCTGGGACATTGAGTGAATTTCATATGAGATTGCCCTTAAAGGGATGGTCTAGTAAAAATTTTTATTTAAAAAATAGATAGGCCACATAAAAAAAAAATACTAGCATTCTCCGTTTTAAAACTTCCTATGTAAAATTTTGAGCTATTCAAGCTCAAAATTCGAAAAAGCAAGCACAGGGGCGCAGCCATTTTGTGAAATGGAGGCCCTCCTGCGCTGGCTTTTGCTTTTGCGGCACTAATGAAGGAAAAGCCAGCCAGCTGTAGTAAACAAAGGCTACCGCTGGGTGGCTTTCCCTTCATTAGTGCTGTAGGCGGAGGACGGGGACTGGAGACCAGAGCAGGAAAGCTGCAGCTGAATCTCGGTAAGTGCTATTTATTTTTTTTACAAAAAATAAGCACTAGCTGCGGTTTTGTTTCTAAGTTTTCCGGGCTGGAGGAGCCCGGAAAACTTAGAAATAAAACTGCAGCTTTAAAAACGTATTTATGTTTGCGGTCGCTTTTGAAGCGACTGCAAACATAAATACAACGTTATTGTGTTGGAAAATGCTGCAGTTTTTCTTTCCAAGTTTCTCAGGCTCCTCCGGCTCGGAGGAGCCTGAGAAACTTGGAAAGAAAAACCGCAGCCTTTTTCAACACAACCGCGTGTGTTTCTGCCTGCTGTGGCTATCACTTTGGGACTCCGGTGCTGGAGCACCGGAGACCCAAAGTGAAAGCCACAGCAGGCAGAAACACACGCGATTATGTTTACATGCCGCGTAGTGTTTCTACCTGCAGCTGATTTCCCATTTGGGGCTCTCGGGCTCCCCATGGGGAGCCCGAGAGCCCCAAATGGGAAAGCAGATTCAGGTAGAAACAACACGGTTGTTTTCCGCAATGCTGCGTTGTTTCTGCCTGAATCTGCTTTTCCATTTGGGGCTCTCGGGCTCCACGGGAGCCCGAGAGCCCCAAATGGTAAAGCAGATTCAGGCAGACACAACGCGGTTGTGTTGGAAAACGCTGCGGTTTTTCTTTCCAAGTTTCTGAGGCTCCTCCGACGGAGAAGCCTGAGAAACTTGGAAAGAAAAACCACACCGTTTTCCAACACAATAACGTTGTATTTATGTTTGCGGTCTCTTCAAAAGCGACCGCAAACATAAATACAACGTTTTTAAAGCTGCGGTTTTATTTCTAAGTTTTCCGTGCTCCTCCAGCCCGGAAAACTTAGAAAAAAAAACGCAGCTAGTGCTTATTTTTGTAAAAAAAATAAATAGCACTTACCGAGATTCAGCTGCAGCTTTCCTGCTCTGGTCTCCGGTCCCCGTCCTCCGCCTACAGCACTAATGAAGGGAAAGCCACCCAGCGGTAGCCTTTGTTTACTACAGCTGGCTGGCTTTTCCTTCATTAGTGCCGCAAAAGCAAAAGCCAGCACAGGAGGGCCTCCATTTCACAAAATGGCTGCGCCCCTGTACTTGCTTTTTTGAATTTTGAGCTTGAATAGCTCAAAATTTTACATAGGAAGTTTTAAAACGGAGAATGCTAGTATTTTTTTTTATGTGGCCTATCTATTTTTTAAATAAACATTTTTACTAGACCATCCCTTTAAGTGCATATAAACGCTCTCCTGAAACTGCACCAACCCGGCACCCGACCCTCGTGCCGTCCGGGGCTACTTCCCTATACTAACATCCCTGTTTGTAATTTTCTCCTGTCGTCTTCTGTTTCCTGGATTCCTTTCCTCAATATATCCTTATTCAAGTTAGTTGTTGTCAATTCTAAATATAGTTAGGACCGATATTGAATTAGACCATTTCCACTCATTTTGTGCTCCAATATCTATCTAGGTAGTTGCCCATTTAATTCAACTGTTCTAATCACTTGCATTACCTCAACACTGTCTAATATCTTTGTATTCCTTTGCAGCATTGTTGGCGGTGTGTGTTCCCCCCTGCTCTTTTATTCAATTGACACCTCTGTCTGTCCCAACTGAAACAGCAGAGAGGTACATTGTGGAAAAGAGCCCCTTTTTGAGGAAGCCTGAGTCTTGTACTCAGGGGAGCTGGGATGGAAGGCTGAATATTGATTCTTGTACCACCATCATCTCCAAGGTCACTTCTCTGCATCTTCGGCCTATTTCGGAGTGGTGAGTAACAAAGACTAGTACTTATTTGATAATACCAACTCTTTGACAAATTGTCTGTCTTTGTGTGGTTAGAGTGGTTGGGAGTTTACGAAGTGGCAAATGTTTACATGAAAGGCGTTTGAACTCTAGTATCTCAATGACTGCTACAAGACAGTTTCATGCCATTCACAATGACAGAAATATGGACCTGGACATTGTACCTTACAGCCTTCAATCAATGGCTTTTGAACCAAGTACCAGCTTGATCCTGCATGCTGATGCACAACCTGTAATATCATCTGATAAAGATTCTTTTTTTTGGGTTGGGCAATCTGGGTTCAACACGCCGAGGGCGAGTACCACTGGTACAGTTTCCAGGGATTTTATACTAAATGAAAAACTTCCATCTCAAATGCACGGTCACTATGGGCATTGCATTTCTGATGTTTCCGTATTATCTCCTACTGTTCAGGCCGAATGGACTAAGGGTTGTCGGGAATCAGTAGGGCGCTCTTCTTTTACATCTGCTCCTCTCCCGGTGATCGATAACATCTTTCAGCACACGGTACCCCAGGCAATGCCTAACTTTCCACCTTCTCTTTTCCCCTCTATAAGTTTCCCACCCTCCCCGCCACTCACGTCTCCTTCAAAAGTTCTCACTGATAACAAAGCCCTTCACAATTCTGCATCGCCCTTTCTAAATCAAGAAACTACCAATCTTGAGGAGTCTGCCCTTCTAATTCTTGGACGCACTACGCACCCTGACGGTGAAGATGATCCAATTATTACTCAGATTTTAAATCTTCTAGATAAAGGGCACGAACGGACTCATGTAGAATTGGAGAACATGAAATACATTATAGGCGACTTGGCTGCGAAAACATTGCAGATTTAGGCAGACAACGCAGCTTTTAGCATTTCCCATTTGGGTCTCTCGGGCTCCCCACGGGGAGCCCGAGAGCCCCAAATGGGAAATCAGCTGCAGGTAGAAACACTACGCGGCATGTAAACATAATCGCGTGTGTTTCTGCCTGCTGTGGTTTTCACTTTGGGTCTCCGGTGCTCCCCTGGGAGCACCGGAGACCCAAAGTGATAGCCACAGCAGGCAGAAACACACGCGGTTGTGTTGGAAAAGGCTGCGGTTTTTCTTTCCAAGTTTCTCAGGCTCCTCCGACGGAGGAGCCTGAGAAACTTGGAAA
Organism: Ambystoma mexicanum; assembly: GCF_040938575.1. NCBI lineage: Eukaryota > Metazoa > Chordata > Amphibia > Caudata > Ambystomatidae > Ambystoma > Ambystoma mexicanum. The sequence goes on from NC_090935.1 coordinate 323,425,863, forward strand.
GAAAAACCACAGCGTTTTCCAACACAATAATGTTGTATTTATGTTTGCGGTCGCTTCAAAAGCGGCCGCAAACATAAATACAACGTTTTTGAAGCTGCGGTTTTATTTCTAAGTTTTCCGGGCTCCTCCAGCCCGGAAAACTTAGAAAAAAAACCGCAGCTAGTGCTTATTTTTTGTTAAAAAAATAAATAGCACTTACCGAGATTCAGCTGCAGCTTTCCTGCTCTGGTCTCCGGTCCCCGTCCTCCGCCTACAGCACTAATGAAGGGAAAGCCACCCAGCGGTAGCCTTTGTTTACTACAGCTGGCTGGCTTTTCCTTCATTAGTGCCACAAAAGCAAAAGCCAGCACACGAGGGCCTCCATTTCACAAAATGGCTGCGCCCCTGTGCTTGCTTTTTTGAATTTTGAGCTTGAATAGCTCAAAATTTTACATAGGAAGTTTTAAAACGGAGAATTCTAGTATTTTTTTTTTATGTGGCCTATCTATTTTTTAAATAAAAATTTTTACTAGACCATCCCTTTAAGTGCATATAAACGCTCTCCTGAAACTGCACCAACCCGGCACCCGACCCTCGTGCCGTCCGGGGCTGCTTCCCTATACTAACATCCCTGTTTGTAATTTTCTCCTGTCGTCTTCTGTTTCCTGGATTCCTTTCCTCAATATATCCTTATTCAAGTTAGTTGTTGTCAATTCTAAATATAGTTGGGACCGATATTGAATTAGACCATTTCCACTCATTTTGTGCTCCAATATCTATCTAGGTAGTTGCCCATTTAATTCAACTGTTCTAATCACTTGCATTACCTCAACACTGTCTAATATCTTTGTATTCCTTTGCAGCATTGTTGGCGGTGTGTGTTCTCCCCGCTCTTTTATTCAATTGACACCTCTGTCTGTCCCAACTGAAACAGCAGAGAGGTACATTGTGGAAAAGAGCCCCTTTTTGAGGAAGCCTGAGTCTTGTACTCAGGGGAGCTGGGATGGAAGGCTGAATATCGATTCTTGTACCACCATCATCTCCAAGGTCACTTCTCTGCATCTTCGGCCTATTTCGGAGTGGTGAGTAACAAAGACTAGTACTTATTTGATAATACCAACTCTTTGACAAATTGTCTGTCTTTGTGTGGTTAGAATGGTTGGGAGTTTACGAAGTGGCAAATGTTTACATGAAAGGCGTTTGAACTCTAGTATCTCAATGACTGCTACAATACAGTTTCATGCCATTCACAATGACAGAAATATGGACCTGGACATTGTACCTTACAGCCTTCAATCAATGGCTTTTGAACCAAGCACCAGCTTGATCCTGCATGCTGATGCACAACCTGTAATATCATCTGATAAAGATTCTTTTTTTTTGGGTTGGGCAATCTGGGTTCAACACGCCGAGGGCGAGTACCACTGGTACAGTTTCCAGGGATTTTATACTAAATGAAAAACTTCCATCTCAAATGCACGGTCACTATGGGCATTGCATTTCTGATGTTTCCGTATTATCTCCTACTGTTCAGGCCGAATGGACTAAGGGTTGTCGGGAATCAGTAGGGCGCTCTTCTTTTACATCTGCTCCTCTCCCGGTGATCGATAACATCTTTCAGCACACGGTACCCCAGGCAATGCCTAACTTTCCACCTTCTCTTTTCCCCTCTATAAGTTTCCCACCCTCCCCGCCACTCACGTCTCCTTCAAAAGTTCTCACTGATAACAAAGCCCTTCACAATTCTGCATCGCCCTTTCTAAATCAAGAAACTACCAATCTTGAGGAGTCTGCCCTTCTAATTCTTGGACGCACTAAGCACCCTGACGGTGAAGATGATCCAATTATTACTCAGATTTTAAATCTTCTAGATAAAGGGCACGAACGGACTCATGTAGAATTGGAGAACATGAAATACATTATAGGCGACTTGGCTGCGAAAACAATCAAACTGGCAGGGTCTATGCTTGCCAATGTGAATTTCCAAGTGGAAAAATGAGTGACTCTCAATACACTAATTGGTAAGGTTCAAACCGCTCCTCATATTTTCTCATCAACACAATCTACTCAAACTTTAGGCACTGATCATTATGAGAATTATATAGCCAGATCTTTTGCAGAAGTAGCAGCCGGGCGTCCCCTGATTTGGGTGCGACTACCAGCTGCCTTTGAACGTACTGCTTGAGGCAGTAAAGCTTAACACACTGAAGCTTGACGATGTATTTAGATTCCTAGTTACCGAAAGAAATCTTTATTATGATCATCGCAGGGCCATGGAAATAAAATCTAGTGACCAAATTAACACAGTGGAAGAATCTCCCGAAGATCTAAGTAGCCCTTCACGGCTCATTGAGGCTATTGCAGACCTTGACAAACAACAAACCTCTGCACTAATGACTGTGCTCCCTCAACTAACATTGTAGAACCTGAGTTCAGACTTTACTCATGTAAGCACAGGCGCTTGCACGCGCGAGCCTTGAAACGGTCCAAAGATTCGAAGGCTTCCAATAAAGTTGCTCCAAAGGAACAAATACAAAAATCTAAAAATATACCAGATCTAAAACATAGCGTTATACCTCCCTCCTCTGAACAATCAACTCTTTCTGCAGAGGATGACGCAATTATAGACATAGATCAACTCAATGATGAATCAAAATAGTTACTAAATATGGATAAAAAAGTGGAACAACCTAAAACAAAAAAACAAAAAATAAAGTCTTCTGATGCCCTATGCAAAAACACCAATAAGACAGTTCCTACTCCATCTGTTCTTCCTACAAGTGCGACAAACTTTAAAGATATGCATCCTCCGAAACTCGCAACTCTGTATCCTTTATTAGATGACGCACTCTCAAAGTTCACTTCCATACAAAGCCACCTGCTTCAGTTCTATCCGATTACTTCTACAAAAATAATTGGAGCTGGCAGTACATTTAACTCAAGTACAGTAAACACTTAGGCCCTCATTACGAATTTGGCGGTAGCCATGGATAGCTAATAGCTCCATGGCTGCCACCAAACCGGGCTCCTTTACTGGGTTCCTGCAATGGGGACTTAATGGGTCATTCCGACATAGGAGGACCCAGAAAGTCCTCCTTGCAGGAACCATTCCCCATTCCCATTTCAGCCCCCATAGGGATCAATGGGAATGGGGATGGAGGTAACAACAGGCACATTATTAGTGTCCCGTTGTTAGGTCCCTCTTCCCCTCGCGCGACTCGGAAAAGACGCCTAGTTTTACCAGGCATCTGATTCGAGTCCCGCAAAGGGAACCTCGTAATCGGCCCTGACGGATGGAAGGGGGCCGGTCCCGTACCGGCCCCCTTCATTCCGTGAGCGCCTGCCTCGTAATGAGGCGCCTTACTGTTTTACCACTCAAGAAGCACAAGCACATTGTTCTGATTTGAGTCAAACTGTAAATCAAGAACCACTTACACAACGTGCTCGTTTGGGTCAATCTGATGATGATTCCCACTTAGCTCCCCAAAATCTAAAAAATGTGTCCGTTACTACCAAAGGCAATCAACTTAGGCCTATTCCATCACCTAAGGGAAAATCCCTTAATGCAGGTACTATGGTTGTCCCGCAATCTGACTCGCAAGCATCACTTGCACCTTCTGTTCGGCTGGGATAGTGTAGAGGAGGTCCCAAATAAAACCTGCACTCCAGTCACACATTTTGACGTACCAGGAACGTTCACACCGAGATATGTGACGTATGCCGAGAAAATAAACCAGCAGAGAGCCGCAGTAGGACTCTGCCCAGTACCTTTTAGAAGAACAGCACCTATTGAAGTACCAATACCCAGAAACCCATGGACAATAAGGTATTCATTGAGAAAACCATATCAAAAAATGAAACGAAATGAAGATCGTCTGAGTACAGTCCCTGAAGAAACCAAAAAAGTCTTAATGGAAGACGAATGGTGACATCACGAGGGCCCGAACAGACTCACAGTTAGAAGAAATGACGACCCGAGAATGACACAAAGAGACGAAACGCCATGAATAAGGATATTGTGAGCTTAAAGTAAAAGAACAATGTCAAAATGGAAGAAGTTTAAAGCTGTAAGCAAGATGAAGATATTCAACCAGTTTACACCTGTAAATATGCTTGGAACCACAAGAAAGCTAAGAAAACAGTAGAAGAGTAGTGCGGCAAGCGCCATTATACATAATCTACCTCAAACGAAGTACATTATTATAAGTATATTTCTATTTTGCACAAGAAGCAGAATCAACTCAGGTTACTAAAGGCCATACGAGAGAAGCTTCATATTTAGCAAAACGAGAAGAGAAGGCTCAAACGAAACTCAGCAGAGGCAACTCGTGCCAGCAAAGCCAAGGTCATACCAATAGAAGAGGCGAACAGTAGCTACATTTAATTGAAACTAAGAACAGAATATCCTGCCTCTGAAAGGTTGAGATAGGAAGGCAAAGGCAGGTGGTGGGTGAAACGAAAATCAAATACACAAATTGAGAGAAAAGAGACAAATTCATGGTGTCAGAATCACGTGACCAGCCGAGCAAGAAGAAGCAAGGGCTCACACCTACGCTTGGCACCTAACCAGGCAGAGATATCAGAACTTTTTCCAGACAGAAGATGCAGTCTTGAGGCCAACCACAGTGAAATAATTGACACATGGCTACTAAAGTCATGATTGATTGTAACCATAATCGGAGGAAGGCCAGGTAACTAAGGGGCACCCCGCACCTGGCCGACCATTCTGCGTGCTGCTAAGCGAAGTGGAAAAGTATGCATGGGGTTGGTGCCAACCCAATCACAATGGACCAAATAATCTAGGGTCCTATAGTTAGTAGAACCAATGATACGTCATACTTTTAGTGACGTCTACATTAGTTATTTTTGAAGAAAGGGCTTAGATGCCCACCAGACAGTGTTTACCCAATCCCCTCACTCTGTTACCATATACAAATATAGTACCTATAGTAAAGTTACCTTTTCCTAAACAATTGAATTGCATGTTAACTTTTGAGTGTTACACGTCAATGATGACGATCTTTGAGTATAAATGTTACAACTTGTATGAAGTTCGTTGGAGTTGAAGCGAGAAGGAAGATTGCATCACTGCTGATATTCATAACTCCCTGTTTTTTGTACTTGTCATTAAACGGACTCCCTTTGCCAAACCATTGAGTTGTCCTTATTGATTGGTGTTGGAGTAATACATCTGCACCCCCATCCATCTCATGGGTGCAGCTATCTTGTCTGAAAGTACTTCTGAGCAAACCTCGGCTCTATGGGCCGGTCGGGGGTCTCGGAGTACACTCGGTAGCAGAGATTGATGGTTATCGATTATCGATTAGAATAAGACACCTATTGACCATCGACATAAAGTAACTCCAGGTCCTCGGCAATATCACAAGTCCTTTGCCATTCGGCTGAGTAGACCGTGAAGCTCCCCGTAGACAGTGGTAGATTAAAAACTGAATCTGCAGAACAAGGTCTGAAGGAACTCGTGTTACCCACCTAACCCCTTCCCACTCCTACGGGCAGCTGAGTGGGAGAAAAGCCAAAGAAGGCTGTGGCGAAGGTGGTGATCCCGAGGGTCCAGAGAGGAAACATGCAAACAGTGAGTGAAAAAGACTCGCATTTTGGCAAAAGTGCATACTTTAGAACAAGTAAAGGAAAAGGTAATGGAGGGAGGCGGAGAAAACAAAATATAGTTAGAAGTAGAGAAGCATGTATATATACAGGGGGATGGGAATAATAACTCAAGAATAAATTAAGTAGATAGAGGAAAGATACCGCGGAGGACACCCGAGAAAAGAGAGGATTCGCCTTATTCCTACGCTAATATAGCGGCTAGAAGAAACATGTATCCAGAGTCCCAAATAAAGGGGAACGAATAGACTACCACAGCGATTAAAGGTGTCGTGAAAGGGATACGTTTGAACTCCATGTCAGGGTAATTTTAGAAGCAGATATACATGTGACCAGCTGGTGTTCGTCTAGTCTGTTAAACGTCTGTCTTACATGTTGTTTGTTGTGATGTCATAAGTCGAAAAAGAACTGACTTAAATTTTACGCGATTGAATAACTGAGATATTATAGTATACGAATTGATGTTTCTTGAGTAAAATAGAAGATAAAATTTTGGGGGAAATAAATCGGGATTGGAGCTTGAAGTGATTGATGCTCGCTCATATTGTGGGAATCGTTTTAGTCACGTGAAGCTTTGACAAGTGTTATACAAGGAGAAAGGGAACAGATTTAATCATGGAGGACATCACTCAATTAGCACACCTGTGCAAACAGTTGCCGAAACGTGCCCCCTAAACTGAAAAAATACAGAACAGAGTGGGTTAAAGGAACCGCCCACAAAATGTTTATGCCGTGGCCACAGGGCGGGTCCTTATCTAAAGCTGTTTTGCAACACTTGATGACATATTTTCACTCCACATACACGGGCAAAAAGTTAGACAAACGCCTAGCTGTTCTAGAGCTGTGGAAGATGCATGAACAAGAGAAGGGAGAGGAGCCGCCAATAGATTGGATACTTAATGTATGCGCCACCCGACCCTGCCGAAATGAAGATTGAAGAAAATAAAGACGAGGGATTGTACCCGCTGAGAGAACATGAAGCAGCTACAGGGTACAGTAACCCGGCATATGAGTCTCCTACACAAAGTAGTGACGAGAATCAAGGTAAAGATAAGGATAAGGATATCACCTCCACAGTCCCGAGGGACAAGGAGAGACACGATGACAAAACAAGGGACCAGACACAGACAAGTGCATCTCTCGACAAGGAGAGAGAAGGTAAAAAATGGAAAGGAAGCGAGGATAGAACTGATGAGATAGCATTCGCAAAAAAACGAATGGATGGGAGGGCACATTTTACTGAAACTCGATGGCAAAGGCATTGATGATGCAAAACAAAAGGAGAGGCCAGACGATGTACAGTGGAAGGAGACAGAGAAAGAATTGAGAGACGAAAAGCTAGGCAAAGACGAGAACAGCTATATCGTGAAGAGCAAGAAAGACAGCTCGATCACAAACAGAGAGCAGCCAATGTTCAAGACAGACAGAAGCAGCAAAAGTTAGAGGAAGATCAAAGAATACGAGAAAAGAGAATACAGAGACGAAGGGATGAGGAAATCCGAAGGGGAGATGAACGTAGAAACAAAAAGAAAAAGGAAGAAGATAGGGTCAGAGAAGAGGTGAGGAAGCGCAGAGAATTCGATGTAGAACGTAAGCGAAGACAGAGAGCACGCAATCTTGAATATCTGGAGAGAGAAGTTAAAAAACCTGAGCCAGTAGTAGGTTGGGAACACATCGAAGAATTCTTTCCTGAGTACGATTCAGTACCAGGCACGTCTAGGGCGAATATTGAAGATGACTTCGACAACAGAAGCATTGGAGAAACGATAGATAGAATATATGACCAAATGGGGCTAGAACAATGGGGCTAGAACAAATACCCCAAGGGGAGGGGGAAGACGAGCGCCTAGAGAGCACTCAGCTTTACGACACTGAGGACGTCTCCCGAAATAGTGGGAATAGAGAACTATCTCTGGATAGACTAGAGATAAGTAGGAACAAAGAAGACGCAAGAAGTTGCACGAGTTGGGGACAGACAATGTCTGACACAGAAAGGGAGGAGCGTGAGGAAAAGGAGGAAGAGAGAATGTGCGAAAGACAATTCCCAAGGGGAAAAGGGATAAGATGGTCAGACATTAGTGAGTCTGCACTGAGGGCATCAGAGTTAGTCACACAATCAGACTGACATGAAGAAGTATCTCACGGTCAGAGGGGGGTATCTCCACCGCCCTATGTGAGCAGGCTTAGGACATTGCCAGGCAGACGGTGATGCAGGAATATTACCCCTGCAATAGACCGAAGAACAATGAGAGAAGAGAGAGAGAGCTATGCGTCCCAATTTCCGTTGCTCGAGAAAAGTGGAGCAAGACCACAATATATTCCATGGCCACACATGGATCGAGAACATTTGAAAAACAAGCTTCTAATGCTGACATTGGGAGCCGGAAAGTGAATACACAAGTTAGAAAAAATGACAGGACGGAACACGTTAGCTATAGGAGATATCAAGGGTCTCCTAATCGCCATACCTGGTGAGAGAGCAGACAATGTGTGGGCACGAGCAGGTTACCCTGGTGTGACCACAGTTAATACCGCGCATGACGGAGCTCCATTTAACAATTGCAGAGCCGCGGTGTGGAAAGCACTTCAAGTGCTTTACCCAGACACTTCTGATATGGGAACCTTAATGACACATAAAATGAAGGAGTCTGAGGATTCGTTGATTTACATACAGAATTTTCAAGACGCATGGGTACTCGAGACTCATGAATCTTGGGGGAAATCTATACCTGTGTTCTACCATATATTGTGCCAAAGGCTGCCAGAGCCGGTACAGAAACAGCTCAAGAAATTGGTGGGAATCGAGGCTAAACCTTGGTCAGAAATACAGCTGGTCATCACACACTATTGCAGGCTATTGCAAGAAAAGAATCGCAAAAAAGAAGCTGCATGAAAGGTTGAAGAGGCAAAACTGGTGCAGAAGAAATTGTCAAAATATGCTCTTGAGGGAGCCATGATAACTAGCACAGCTGAATAAAGCATGCAGCAGATCAATAATCCACAACAGAATAATCAGGGCAATACCGGGTTTTACCCCAGGGGAAGAGGATTTAGGGGAAGAGGATGGCAGAGTAATCGGGGAGGCTTCCAGAACAACCAAGGAGGTTTTCAAAATATGCAACATGGTAATCAAGATATGTCAAACGGGCAAATGATCAGACCACCTCCAATATGTTGGCTGTGTGGGATGACAGGGCACCTAGCTCGCACATGCAGAAATCAAGATGTGATGCAAAACGGCCAAGGATAGGAGCAGGCATGGCAAATCCACCCGCCTTCGCACAACAGGGAATTGCACAGAATCACACGGTGCAACAACAAGCGCCAGGAGCGCAACAAGGCTTGCAACCTCAGAATATGGTGAGTTTTCCACAAGGATAATCCCAACAGTCACCGATGCAACTGTCACAGACAGTGAGTAGAAGACAGGCTGTGAACCCTGGAATGGGAAATAACACTGCCAATGGGGGAAATCCAAGAGCACAAGGTGGGCCGAAACTATATATGGACTGGGACAGCTCACTGGGAACCCTGATTTGTTCTATCCTATCAATGACACCAGACCCTCACCGGGAACCAACGGTGGATGTCATTATAGGGGATAAAGAATATTCCTTCTTAGTTGACACGGATGCAACACGTTCGTGTATACGTGAAGGAAAGTTTTCCTTGTCCGGCAAGGCCATAAATACTCAGAGTTTCACAGGAGCTACAAGTCGTGTTCCCGTCACAAACGCATTTCCAGTCTCTATAGGAGAATGTGAGATGAATGTGCCTTTATTGTATTCACGACAGACCCCCAGTAAACATTTTGGGACGAGATTTAATGACAAAATTAAATATGACAATCTCGTTCACGGGCATAGTATGTTCAACTCCAGGAATGCACTATTCAAAGTATGCGAAGTGATTAGAGCATACACAGGGCACAGAGCTAAGAGGGCTACACCATTAGAGCCAGAAATATTTGCGTATGGAATACGTGTGCTATGGCAGGGCTGCCAGGTCTTGCAGACAAAATCATGAAGACCCCAGATGAGTTTCTGTTTAGGCCAAGAATACTGATGCGTGAGGAAAAGGGACAAGTATTTCCCTTGATGATACACACAGCTGCAGTACAAGGGAAAATGACGTTGATTGATGTTTATGACGATGAAGGCCGACAATGGTGCGCAGTAATCGCCATTTAAGAAGGATACAGATTGACTGACGTCACTGATGACGATCTGTTTGAAGAGCAAGCAGATATGGGAGAGACAATAGTGGAGGTGAGTCTCACCTTTTGGGTGAGAATGATCAAAAGAGAAGTGCCTCAGAGAATGATGTTGGCACGAAACCGTCCTGAATATTTTGATGACAACATGGTCCAGGTGCCTGTCTCAGTGTGGACCACAGGCCCCTATGACGTAGGCCTATTGAAAGGGGTTGGAGAAGTGAAAATTAAGCTGAAACCAGGAGCAATTTTACCCAAAGCACGACAATATCCCATGTCCAGAGAGGCAGATGAAGGGATTTTTAAGACAATTTCGGCTATGATGGAGCAAGGCATCTTAGTGACATCAGAGTAGACAATGAAATACTGCGGTTTATCCGATCGAGAAATCAAAGGGAGAGTCTTGGAGGCTAATCCAGGATTTACGCCCAATAAATGATATTGTTGAGGCCGAGGTCCCTTTAGTCCCGAACCCGGCTACAATTTTATGTAATATACCTGTTTAGGCAAAATATTTCACGGTGATTGACTTGAAAAATGCATTTTTCTCAATCCCGTTGCACCGTGACTCACAAGATCTGACGTCATTCACATTCAGACAGATGTGTCTGAAAAGCACGAGGCTACTCCAGGGAGACTGTGAGTCTCCTTCTTTTTTTAACAGAGTCCTGCAGATGGACCCAAGCCATATTGCATTGGAAAGAGTTGTCCTGCAATATGTGGATGATATCTTGATTTACAGCACAACAGAGGAGCAATGCAGGCAAGATTCTGTTCAGCTATTGACTATACTGGCTGAGAAAGGATAGAAGGTTGACAAAGAAAAGCTACAATATTGTCAACAAGAAGTGCTGTACATAGGCCAGCTGATCTCGCATGAGGGAAAAAGAGTGACCCCAGAAAGGGCTGAAGCCGTACTGAACACGGCTAAGCCACACACGATGAAACAGATGCAGAGCTTCTTCGGCCTGTGCAACTATGTCAGGGCATGGGTCTTCGACTATAGCTCATACACCAAACCTTTGCTTCAGGCCTTAAAGCAGGCCCAAGTGACGAAAGGAAAAATTGAATGGTCTGAGATCATGGAGGAAGGATTTGCTGAACTCAAAAAAGCTATCTGCACAGCACCGGTTTTAGGTATTCACAATTATGCAGAGGAATTTTACCTGTTTTCACACACGAATGGCAGCATTATGACGGCAGTACTCACACAGAGAACCACATTGGGGTACAAGCCCCTGGTATACTATAGTGGGAATTTGGACCCTGTAATGAGAGGCCATTTCCCGTGCGAACAAAGTTTGGCTGCCGCAGTGTTCGCCATCGAGAAGGCTACTACCATTGTAATGAGATGCTCAATGACATTGTACGTCGAGCACTCGCTATTTGCTATTCTAGAGAAGCCTAAGGGCACATTGACATCTCAGAGAGCTTCTACTTATGAAGTGTTCACATCGAAACCACCGATGTAAGATAATGAACCCAGCTATGTTTATAGCAGAGCCAGTCACTAAAGGAGAACCAATACATGACTGTGCGAACTATGAAGAATTCTATGATGAAATTCCCAGGGTGAAAGAAAATGCTTTGGCAGAAGGAGAACATTTCTTTATTGACGGTTCTTCGAGAATCGATCAAAATGATGGGCAAAGATGTATAGGTGTTGCTGTAATAAAACACACTGCAAATGGAGAATTTCGATTACTTCTTAGTGCACGAATACCATCTCATTATTCTGCACAAACTGCAGAATTATTGACGTTGATACTCGCCATTGAGAATCACGTAGACCAGGAAGTAACGGTGTACAGTGACTCCGCCTATGTGACATCCACAGTGCACGCAGGCATAGCGTGCTGGAAAAGGAGGGGCTACCTCCGAGCAGATGGCACGCCAGTGCAGCACACAGCCCTATTGGATAGGCTGATCAAGGCACTACAGCTCCCAGTGGGCATAGCGGTCGTGAAATGCGCCACCCACACGAAAGGGACAGATTTGATCTCACACGGAAATCAAGCAGCAGACACTGAAGCCAGACATATGCCATCCAAAAGTGAGACGATCATGGAAGTGGAAGTCACCCATATGAATGAGAGTATGATGGTTACATGGACTACACCTGAAAGATATAACAATCTAGGGCAAACACAGTTGATGGAACTCCAAGGGGAAGAACCACAGGAAGAGAAAAATCTATGGAAACGGCAAGGGTGTTCTTTAAACCCCTCTGACAGTTTGTGGCGACAAGACAGCACTGGTAAACCAGTAAGGCCTATAGCCCTGTTAAAATTAGCGCTGGAGCAGCTACATTATCTGCCACACATGACAAAAGAGAATCTAGTGGCAACGCTCGCAGAAGACTGGGTCATACCGAACTTAACCGAGCACCTTACATTTTATATAGTGAACTGTATAATCTGCCAACAATTCACAGCTGGGCACACACTGAAAGTAGTGAGAGGAGTCATCCCGAGGCCAAATGGGCCTTTTCAGCACTTGCATGTCGATTACGTCGACATGATTCAAGTATGTAACAGGTATAGATACCTAATTGTTGTGGTGTGTCCATTCTCTAGATGGATAGAAGCAGGTCCATGTACACACCCAGACTCTACCTGTGCGGGCACATTTTTAGTGAGAGAAGTGTTCCCCAGGTGGGAGGTATTGTCACGTCTCCACATGCACACCCCGCTGGGCGTCCTACTTTCACGCTGTCTAACCCACACTCACCTGGCAGAGCAGCCATCCCCCACACACAGAGGCGGCAACATCCTACCAAACAATGGAAAGTACCGGCTGGCAGTCCGGGAGTGTTCCGACCTTCCATTTTATGGCAATTGCCCTGGAAACTCCCGCATGGCAGGCGCTGCCTTCGGTATCCAACAACATCCACGCGTCACGTAAGGAGGCTGTCACGACGGTCTTGGTCATCCATCATCATGTGACATTCCTCTCGCCTCACGCTTCCGTGATCCCAATCACGTGACTGCCTCGAGCAGTTAAATGCAACAAATGAAACGGAAGCGGTGCTTCACAGCTGACCTCGCGAGGACTGTTTGGCGTTTTGCGTTTTCCTTAGAATTATTGAATACTGCGACCACGGATTGTTTAACGGATTGATTCTGCTGATTCCCTTCATTTGCTTGTTTACCTTGGACCTTGCTCACGCTTATCATCGGCTCTTGACCCTGGAACTGTTTTGCTGGACTGCACATTGGATAATCCTTTGCTCAGGAACTTTGCTTTGGAACTTTGAATCTTGGAACTCTGAATCCACCGTTCTTGACCACATTTCATCTTCTGGACTACAGTACATTGCTGTTGGTGCTCTTCCGACTCAGGTGTTGTTTCATTCCCCAAGCCACACTGGACGTCTGCCTTGCTACGCTCCCTTTGTTCTCACCACACTAAGGCTAGTGTTACAGCATTTGGGTAAGCCTTACTCCTATTCCTTATTACATTGCACGTTGTCCTTATTACACCTTTGTCAATAACCACTCATTGCTTTACAGTGGTCAGGGGGTCCTTCCGGCGTTCCTGGTTCCTGATTGACGGCTCTCATATCCTGTGGCCTCAAAGATTGCACAGGCAGTTATTGGCTATCTGCCTGTGTGGTATTTGGGGACGGAGGTCATTATTAATCTGCACGACCATCAAGATCAGAACAGACTGTGAAGACTTCCTGGTCATTCAGATTATGAATCCCTCCACTGGGGACCCTGTGACTGCTCTAATGCAGACGGTAGCAGCCCTTAGGACCGACATGGCTGCAGCCACGACGGCAATACACCACCGACTCGATGCTTTGAAAAGTTCACGTCACCCTTTACCCTCCGATGCCGAGTTTGGTGATACCAGCCCCCAAGACCAACCACCACCAGCGCCCTCCATGGTCACTACCCCCTTGGTCCTTCCAACCTCGTTTCCCCTTGCTGCTCCAGAATGTTTCCAGGGCGATCCCTGAAAATATCGTACGTTCTTGAACCAATGTAAGCTTCACTTCCTATGTAGACCCCAGGCTTTTCCCGACTCCGTTACCAAGGCCGCTTTTCTTCTTTCCCATCTATCCGGTGTACAGCCATTTGGGCCATTTGACACCAGGTATAAAGCTCAATCTAGGGACATGGAACCACTAGACCTCACGCAAGGCAAACAATCACTTATTGAATACATAACCCGTTTCAACCAGCTGGCCGCAGAGACCTCTTGGCCTGAAGAAGAAAAGGCTATTGTGTTCTACCGAGGTCTTTGTAATGCCATGAAAGATGCCCTTTCCACGGTCCCTTCTCTTCCCTCTGTTTTTTCTGAGTTAGTGGATTTAGCCCTGCAGGTGGACACTCGCAGATCCGAGCGTAAGGCAGCAATGGGTTTTTCCAGTCAATCAACACCAGTTTTGTCATCCACCAGCCCGGAACCCATGCAAGTTGGGGGGATCCGAAGTCCCATTTCTCAGGCAGAACGGGAACGCAGGAGAGTGGATAATGCTTGTTTCTACTGTGGTACAAAAGGTCACTTTGTAAAGGAATGTCCACGTCACCCAAGAAATAAGACTGCGGGTTTTCGGAAGGCTCGTCTTTAAGATCGGGGGCACGGGCGGGCCCTTCTCTAACCCCCGCTGAACCTATATTCGGTCCTGTTAGACCTATTACAGTCCAGGCAGTGTTGAAACCCACCCGAGATATCACACACCCTGTACACATTGTGATCGATTCCGGGGCCACTGGCTGTTTCATTGACATTGCAATGGCACATGAACTCAATTTACCCTTGGTTAAGAAAGAACACCCAGAACCAGTGCAAGCAGTGGATGTCTCCTCCCTTGCTTCTGGTCCAATCAAGCACCAAACTGCCCCTCTGGAAGTGGTAATCCAGGATACCCATAAGAAAAACATGTTGTTTGATCTCATCACCACTCTGCAGTTTGGCATCATTCTGGGCATCCCCTGGTTCAGGCAACACAATCCATTAATCAATTGGGGAACCGGACAGGTTGTCTTTGAATCTGATATTTGTCAACATTTCTGTTTAACTGAACCCGATGCACTCTCCTCTCCCGCCACCATACTAGGGGCTATGGCGTCTTCCCGTATAGATGACGCAGTTCCATCTGTTACCCTATCAAACACCGTGGGGGCTGTTATGGCGGCGATCCCTACAGAATATCATTAATTCCTTTCAGTCTGCGACAAGGCCACGGCGGAAGGATTACCCCCGCATAGACACTTTGATTGCCCGATTGATCTAGTCCCCAACGCAGTGATACCAAAGGGCAGGATATATTCTCTGTCTCAAGCAGAGAAACGGGCCCTGAAGGAGTACATTCATCAATCCCTAAGGTTGGGTCACATACGACCCTCCTGTTCTCCCGCTGCTAGCCTGATCTTTTTTGTGCCCAAGAAGGAGGGGGACTTACGTCCTTGTGTCGAATACAGACGACTGAATGCTACTACCATAAAAGACCGGTATCCCATTCCCCTCATCTCCACGCTACTGGACAGATTGACCCGTGCTTCCATATTCACCAAGTTGGACCTTCGGGGGGCATACAATCTGGTCCGTATGCGTCATGGAGATGAGTGGAAAACAGCATTCTGTACCCGACAAGGCCTATTCGAATATACGGTAATGCCTTTTGGTCTCTGCAACGCGCCTGCCACCTTCCAGCGCTTTATCAATGATGTGTTCAATGATATCCTCGACGTATTTGTTGTTGTCTACTTGGACGCCATCCTTGGAGGGACACATACTCCATGTTAAAGAAGTCCTGTCTCGACTTAAGAAAAACGCCCTATTTGCTAAACCAGGGAAATGCTTGTTTCATACAAGGGAGGTGGACTTCTTAGGTTTTCATATAACGCCTGGAGATTTGTCCATGAACCAGACAAAAGTTAGTGCTATCACAGAATGGCCTGCACTGACCAATCTCAAACAGTTACAGTTGTTTCTCGGCTTTGCAAATTTCTATCGGCGGTTTATCGCGGGTTTCTCTTCCATTGTTTCTCCACTGACTGCTCTAAGTAGTCCTCTGGTGCAGTTCCGTTGGACCTCCGAATATCAAAACGCCTTTGAAAAGCTGAAATCCAGATTCATTACCGCCCAGGTGCTTCAACACCCTGACCCGGAACTACCATTCGTCCTGGAAGCAGATGCTTCCTCCTATGCATTAGGCGCGGTGCTCTCACAACCCTGTCAAACTACGGGCCATTTGCACCCTATAGCCTACCATTCTAGGAAATTTACATCTTCGGAGTCCCATTACACTGTTACCGAAAAGGAGCTATTAGCCATTAAGGATGCTCTACAGACATGGCGCCGTCACCTTATCGGAGCTAAGTATCAGACCGTGGTGTATACGGATCATAAAAATCTACAGGACTTAGCCTCCCTCAAGTGCATAAACAGCAGACAAGTGCGCTGGCATTTGTTTTTTGCAGCATACGATTTTGTGGTGAAGCACAGGCCGGGGGTATTTCACAGTAAGGCCGATGCTCTTTCCCGTTCACCTGGAGGAGGCTCCTTGCCCTTATATCCCAACACTCTACTAGGTACAGGTCATGTCATCTGCATGTGTACCCCATCACCTCCCATGTTATCCCTCATCCGACAGTGGGTTATACAACATCCACATTCATTAGCCGAATGGGATTTGGTACTTCAGGATGGGTTACCGTTTATTCAAGATAAACTGTTTCTCCCCACGAGCGATGTACGGAACCAAGCACTTGCTTGGTCCCACGACGCTGCCATGAACGGACACCCTGGACAGCGTTGCACCTTAGAATTGTTGAAACGATGGTGCTGGTGGCCTTTGATGGGGCGTGAGGTGGATCACTATGCCAACACCTGTTCCATATGTGCACAGTGCAAATCACGTAGGGGTCGTCCACTGGGCCTTCTGCAACCTTTACCTATTCCCCCCAGACCTTGACATACGGTTTCCATGGATCTTGTCACGGATCTACCCCGCAGACAGGGTTATGACACTATTTGGGTAGTGGTTGATTCTTACACTAAGATGGCCCGTTTCATACCCTGCACAGGTATACCTTCTGCTCCCACACTTGCTCGCTTGTTTTTCAAGTCTGTGTTCTGTCTTTTTGGTATCCCTCAAGTCATTGTATCAGACCGCGGCTCGCAGTTTACGTCCCATTTTTGGCAAGCCCTCACTAAGCTTCTTGGTATCGATGCCCGCTTCTCTTCAGCGTACCAACCTGAGAGCGATGGGCAGACGGAGAGAGTGATCCAGGCCCTGGAACAATACTTACGTTGTTTGACCCTCCAGTTTTTGGACACCTGGTTAAACTTACTTCATCTCGCCGAGTTTGCTTATAACAATTCCTGGCATTCATCTATGGGTTTTTCTCCTTTCTATTCTCTATACGGACAACATCCCTGGGCTCTCCCTCTCCCGGACCTTGTTCCCACCGCTACTCCTGCTGCAGACGCCTGCGATCTGGTCTCAGTCCATGCTCAGATGCTTGTCCATTTGCGGGAAGCCCAGGCTACCATGAAGACTAAAGCAGACAAGAAACGGGTAGCGGCCCTTGACTATCATGTGGGTGATCGCGTTTGGTTGTCGACCCGTCATTTGCATATCCCTGGTTGCCGCAAGTTGCTACCTCGGTTTGTGGGTCCCTACAAGATAGTCAAGGTCCTGAACCCGGTGGCATTCCGACTCTCGATTCCCTCCAAATGGCACATTCACCCAGTTTTCCATGCCTCCCTACTCAGGCCCTTTCCTGTGCATACTCGTCTCGTCCAGTCTCCTGCCCCTGTCTCTATGTCTTCCCCTGATGTCTTTGAGGTCAGTGCCATTTTGGGTTCCTGTCTCTGAAGGGGTCGCCTCCAGTATCTTGTGGACTGGTTGGGTTACGGTCCTGAAGATCGTTCTTGGGTCCCTTTCCGCTACGTCCATGCCCCTCATCTGGTTGCCCGTTTTCATCGGGATAACCCTTCCTGCCCACGGGGACGTGGGCCTTTGGGGGGGCTCTGTCACATCTCCACATGCACACCCCGCTGGGCGTCCTACTTTCACGCTGTCTAACCCACACTCACCTGGCAGAGCAGCCATCGCCCACACAGAGAGGCGGCAACATCCTACCAAACAATGGAAAGTACCTGCTGGCAGTCCGGGAGTGTTCCGACCTTCCATTCGATGGCAATTGCCATGGAAACTCCCGTGTGGCAGGCGCTGCCTTCGGTATCCAAGGGCATCCACACGTCACATAAGGAGGCTGTCACGACGGCCTCGGTCATCCATCATCACGTGACATTCCTCTCGCCCCACGCTTCTGTGATCCGAATCACGTGACTGCCTTGAGCAGTTAAATGCAACAAATGATACGGATGTGGTGCTTTAGAGCTGACCTCGCGAGGACTGTTTGGCGTTTTGTGTTTTCCTTCGAATTATTGAATACTGTGACCACAGATTGTTTAACTGATTGATTCTGCTGATTCCCTTCATTTGCTTGTTTACCTTGGACCTTGCTCACGCTTATCATCGGCTCTTGACCCTGGAACTGTTTTGCTGGACTGCACATTGGATAATCCTTTGCTCAGGAACTTTGCATTGGAACGTTGAATCTTGGAACTCTGAATCCACCGTTCTTGACCACATTTCGTCTTCTGGACTACAGTACATTGCTGTTGGTGCTTCTCCGACCCAGGTGTTGTTTCATTCCCCAAGCCACACTGGACGTCTGCCTTGCTACCCTCCCTTTGTTCTCACCACACTAAGGCTAGTGTTACAGCATTCGGGTAAGCCTTACTCCTATTCCTTGTTACATTGCACGTTGTCCTTATTACACCTTTGTCAATAACCACTCATTGCTTTACAGTGGTCAGGGGGTCCTTCCGGCGTTACTGGTTCCTGATTGACGGCTCACAAATCCTGTGGCCTCAAAGATTTCACAGGCAGTTATTGGCTATCTGCCTGTGTGGTACTTGGGGACGGAGGTCATTATTAATCTGCACAACCATCAAGATCAGAACAGGTATGTGAAGTCATGAGATCAGATAATGGGGCTCACTTTGTAAATGAGATTTTCGAACAGATTAGCTTGCTGCATGATATAAAGCACAAGTTCACATCAGCGTATCATCCGCAAGGTAACGGGTTCTGTGAGAAGCACAACGACTTATTAAAGGAAAGGATAGCCAAGTTGAAGCTTACTCTAAGAAAGGGATGGTTGCACTGCCTTCCCTTGGCACTGTTTGCACTCAGGAATAAACCCGGTTCTGACCATCATCTTACGTCACACTAGCTAGCCACAGGAAGAAGAATGCACACTCCCCTGATCCCCCGAGATGGATCTAGATGTGATGCCCAGTCAACAGGAGAAATCCTAGGGTCTGAAATGCAAAACTACCTGAATTGCATGACATCTTGCCTTACTGTAATTTCGGACCAGCTTCAGCGATGACAAAAAGGGTGCAGGGCAGCACGGAACACAGAAGGGGATACTACTACAGGCACAGCTCAAGGACTTTGTGTACCATCCGTTTTCCCTATAGATACCGTCTTGGTAAAGAACCATACGAGAAAAAGGTGGGACGAGCCAAAGTTTAACAGTCCCTTTACAGTGGAGAACTGCACTCCCTCTGCAGTGAAACTACAAGGCAGGAGAGGTTGGATTTTTCTAGGCAATATCAAACCCTACATCGAAGAAGGCCCCCTACCTGCACCCCAGCGCGAGGAGACTACGAGAGACGGAGAAGAACCACAGCACGTGCAGACGAGATCCATGACAAAGAAAAAGGACGCATGAGCAACAGCAAAGTAAAGACAAAGGAACTTTTGTGAGATAGTTGTGGTTCCACTTTGGACATTCCTATGATCAAAAAAGGGGATAAGGACAGATAACCTGGACACTCTGTGCATCCTAGTTGCAGGGTGAAGAAGACAATTGCCTGTATAAACCACACCATAGGTTGCTGAATTTGAACTTTGGATTGAGGCATACTAAAACTGTGACGAGAAAATAACATGCCGAACTTTGATCGAGGACACATAAATTGGAAGAGAATACAGAAACCCCGATTCTTTCCACAGAGAGACTTTGTTCGGAATTACCTATGGTGTACAGCAGTAGCAGCATCACCAAAGACATGGTGACATACTTCGATCTAGTGCTAAGATCATACCCGTCACTGGTGGGGAGGCTCACAAGTGTCACTGACTTTCTTCAAGATCCTGAAAACGAAAAGATCATAAAGAGACTGCTTACTGTAATCACTGAGCAATTCCTCCTACTTCCTGAATACAGCGAGGAGAAGCAAATGTCCCAAGCAAAGAAGGAAGTAAATGAGCTTGCCAATACATTGTTCTTTCGTATAATGGAAGACTCTCCAAATCTTATCGGGAGAACGACAGATATACTCACGTTTCTTCGAGATCCAGCAAAAACAGAACATCTAAGAACGTCTAAGCAGACTCCTAAATAACCCTGTGATCTTAGTTTCACTCCACGCAAATGGTACGTGCAGACATTGTCTACACTGAAGTGAAAACATACAATCCTGAAGCTCAGCAAGAAAGGGCAAATGTCCCTGTCACCAGAAGACAGCAGGTTGGCCAGCAACATTTTCTTTCGTTTAATTACTGACTTTCCAGAGCTAGTGGGGAGACCTGTCAATGTTGACGTCCTCACCTTCATCAGAGATCTAGCTAATGCTACACAGATGGGCATGCTCTTGCATGGAATAGTGATGCAAGTGGAACTCTCCAACCATCAGCAGAACTATTTGAGAAGATTTTAAACTTTCCTCCACCGAGGGACAGATCGAGAGAACATTGCCAGAGATTTCCTTTCGTATTTTCCATTAACAAAGACAATGGGCCTCATTACACGGATGGCGGTGGACCAAGGTGCTGTTAGCACCTTGGTCCATGCTGGTAAAATACTGGCACCGCCGTGGTGGAAAGGAGACTTACCGCCCTATTCCAAGGTTGGTGGGGTGGTAATTCCCCCTTCCCCCATTGCCCTTCCCCATTCCCATGTTTGCCCCATAGGGCATACTGGGAATGGGGAAGGTGCTAATTACGGCACCACAAATTGCGGTACCGTAATTAGCTCCCTGGTCCCTTTGTGGGTTGGTTTTTAACCCCTGCAAAAAGCAGGCGTTAATTTCCCCAACCCGCAAAGGGACTTCGTAGTAAGGCGGTAAGGTTTTACCGGTACCGGTAAAATACCGGTACCGGTAAACCCTTACCGCCGTCCGTGTAATGAGGCCCAATGTCTTCAGGAATGAAGCAGATAAGAGACATAGACTGGGAGCTGACATACCAGAGCAGCAACCTCGTCCTCCCACTGGAGGAAAGACATCCATATTCCTCTGGAAGTAAATGCTGCTGTAACGCTCACCTGATTCCCGTAGAGGCGCCGGTCTTGACTGGGCGTATACCGTATCTTCAAAGGTGATGTGTAACACACGGCTGGCTCTTTGGGCTGGACCTCTGTGCACTGTATGTCTGACTCGAAGGGTAAGATGTCTGCAGATAGAAAATATGGGATTAATGAACTGGGTTATTGAATGTCTCTTTCTTCTTCCCTTTCTCTTCTCCTGTAGAACCCCAAAGGTTAACGCTCTCACCTTAGTTAAGTGAACGCCGTGCTCTCCATCTGCCTCGAGGCAGGGTGCTGTAACCAGTTTCTTCACTGGATAAGGGGAGCAGGCCTCTTGACTTCAGAGGACTGCTGTCCGTCGTTTACTGCACGAACTGTAAGTTTCGAGTAATTCTAATGTCTTTAAAGTCTTTAGTAATGATGTCTCTTGTTTTGCAGGGTTCCGGCGATGGCAGATGACGGGCTGAAGTGAGTTGAAGATGGAGCACGTGTGAAGAATAGAAGCGCCTGGAAGCACGTAAGTAAGCGTATGTTGCCTGCTTCACGATGCGCTCTAACTGTCTTTTTATTTTGCAGGTACAAGTTCGGAGCGGCTGCAGGGTGCCTGAATACCCACTGGGTTAGATGTGGAAAGGAGTAATGGCACGTGAGTATTAAAGTTCCCCAATGTCTTTAAACGCACCTTGTTTTGTCTTTCAGATGCGGGATGCAGCGCCGAAGGCCTCCGGAGCGTGCAAAGAGTTGGTAAGCTTTTGTCTTTCAGATGCCGGAATGCAGTGTGAAGACCTCCGGAGTGCACGAAGAGTAGGTAAGCCTTTGTCTTTCAGATGCCGGAATGCAGCGCGAGGCGTTGGTGACAGCCGATGGACCAGGTAAGTGAAGAGCTGTCACTGAAGACCGTAATGCTAACCTGTTCTTTCTTGTCTTTATAGGTGTTGCTGTAGACTGGATTCAGGATGGTAAGCCTTTTTCCTTAGGCCCAGGATCAGATGCAGAAGACACGATGAGCGTTCTGCTGCTGAGGATGCAGAATAACGCAAAGCAAGATTCATCCATCGGGTGTGGTTTAAATAGCCTCCTGTAGTGCTTAGGTGTCTCCTTCCACGGCCACGCCTAGGTAAGAAAAGAGTTCCTGCTTTCCAGAAGAGTTCCAGTGTTCTGAATCTAGGGAGTGGCTCCTGCCCCACCCAACAGGAAAAGTAGTTCCAAACAGAAGAGGATCAGAGGCTCAACTGGCAGGCAAGTAAGCAGCATGGTCTGCTGCAGGTAAGTCCACCCAAGCATTATGAGCCCGGCGCTTCCAGCGCTGGGACTGGGCATATTTATGAGCCTGGTGCCACTGGCGCAAGGACTGGGTCCAAAAGGTCCCAATTGGGACTGGTTGGCACTCGGAACCTGGGTTATGGATCTGCTTCCAAGGGAGTTGGGAAAACCCTGACCTTTTGGAAGCAGAGATCATGACAGTACCCCCCCTCAAGGCCCCTCCCAAACCGGGCTTCTCCGGGGGTTTTGGCTTGTCAGGAAATGTTCGGTGAAATCTTTTGATTAGGCGAGGAGCGTGGACATATTCAGCAGGTTCCCAGGATCTCTCTTGGGGGCCGTAGCCTTTCCAGTCAATTAGGTAAAATAGTTTAGATTTGGAGATCTTGGAGTCCAGAATGCTTTTGACTTCAAACTCGAGTTCTCCATCAACTAGGATAGGTTTTGGAGATTTGGTTAGTCTGGTTTGAGGTTGCACGGTTTTTAATAGAGAGACGTGGAAGACCGGATGTATCTTCATGTGCGTGGGCAAGTCCAACTTGACCGCTACTGGGTTTACTATGGTTGTGATGGAATAGGGACCAAGGTATCTTGGGTTGAATGTGCGTGGCCCTTTTAGAGGTAGATATTTGGTGGATAACCAGACTTGATCCCCTACTTGATATTGTGGGGCTTCCTTCCGATGTTGATCTGCTCCTTTCTTGTATTGTTCTTTAGCCCTTTGAAGGTGAGAAACAGCTTCCTTAAAGGCTTGGGTGATTGTAGAATGCAGGTAGTCTACTGCTGGTGTTTCAAGATCTTGGAGGGGATCCAACTCCGAGGTTCGAGGGTGACTGCCGTACAAAAGAAAAAATGGGGTTTTCCCAGTTCCCGAATGGACAGAGTTATTGTAGGCATATTCGGCTATCCAAAGGATGTCTTTCCAAGTTTTTTCAGTTTGTTGCAGCATGCAGCGTAAATACTGTTCCAGAGTTTGATTGGTCCTCTCGGTTTGTCCGTCGGTCTGAGGGTGGTGACTGGTCGATAGTCTCACATCAATTTGAGCCGACCGACAGCAACTTCGCCAAAAATGAGAAATAAATTGACTACCTCGATCCGAAATTAGAACCGAAGGAAAACCGTGCAGTCAGACGATGTTTTCGAGAAATTCTTGGGCCAGAGTTGCTGCTGTTGGCAAGCCTTTGAGCGGAATGAAATGCGCCATCTTGGAGAATAAGTCCACGATTACTAGAATCGTATTGTATCCGGAGCATGGAGGTAGATCGGTGATGAAGTCCATAGAAAGCGTATGCCAAGGGCGAGGTGGGATGTCAATAGGGCGTAAGAGGCCTGCTGGTCTTTCCTTTTGACTCTTGTTTTGGGCGCATACTCCACAGGACATTATAAAGTCTCTGATATCTTTTTTCCAAGACGGCCACCAGAAGTAGCGCTCGATCTTTTCTGAGGTCTTGGCCATACCGGGATGTCCTTCCATTAAAGAATCGTGATAACAAGAGATTACATTTTTCTGTAAATCTGTGCTGGGTAGGTATAATCGTTCTTGGAAATACAATAAGTTGTCCTTTACTACAAAGTCCTTTCCCTGCAGATGCCAATTCTGTATGTCTGCTGGAGTTATAAGTTGCCTGGCTTTATCCTTAACTTCCTCTATGGATTCTGTGGCGATTACACCCAGAATTCTTTGTTCGGGAATGATTGGTACAGGTTTAGGGTTGATCAAGTGTTCTTCCACTCCCATCCGAGAAAGGGCATCAGCTTTACCGTTTTTTGTACCAGGTCGATAGGTAATTATGAAGTCAAACTCGGCAAAGAATAATGCCCAACGGAGTTGTCTAGAGGATTGGGGTTTTGCGGTTTTCAAATATTGCAGGTTTCGGTGATCCGTAATCACAGTAACGGTGTGTCGGGCCCCCAGCAGATAATGCCGCCAAGCCTTAAAGTCAGACTTGATAGCCAGAAGTTCCTTGTCAGTAATCGTGTAATTGATTTCAGGAGGCGAGAATTTGCGGGACCAAAATGCCACGGGATGTAACTGATTGGTTACCGGGTCCTTTTGTGATAGAACTGCCCCCATGGCAAGGCTTGAAGCATCAGTTTCCACGATGTAGGGGAGTTCGGGGCGAGGGTGTTTTAAGATTGGTGCAGAGATAAATTTAGTCTTCAAATCCTGGAAAGCTTGTTCCGCCTCGGTAGACCATTCAAAACGTTTGTTTTTCTTTAACAAGGCAGTGATGGGCTGGACTATTCGAGATAATTCGGGGATAAACCTGCGGTAAAAGTTAGTGAAGCCTAACATGCTTTGCACACCTTTTACGGAGGATGGTGATGGCCATTTGAGAACTGCATCGACCTTCTTTGAATCCATACGCACTCCGCCAGGTGATAATATGAATCCCAAGAATTCAACTTCAGTCACGTTGAAAACACATTTTTCCAACTTAGCGAAAAGTTTGTGTTGACGCAATCTTTCGAGCACCATTTTCACGTGTTTCCGATGTTCAGATTCCGATGAAGAATAAACGAGGATGTCGTCAATGTAAACAACAACACACACATCTATGAGCTCTCTGAGGACATTGTTCATAAAATATTGAAAGGCGGCCGGGGCATTGCAAAGTCCGAAGGGCATGACCTGATATTCAAATAGCCCATACTTGGTGCGGAAGGCCGTCTTCCATTCATCGCCCTCTTTTACTCGTACCAAGTGGTAAGCTCCTCTAAGATCCAGCTTTGTATATATGCATGCTTTTCTGACTTGGTCCAGGAGTTCAGGGATCAAAGGTAACGGATATCTATTCTTAACGGTGATCTGGTTCAGGGAGCGATAATCTATACAAGTTCTAAGGTCTCCTTCCTTTTTTGGAACGAAGAACAAAGCTGAAGAAGCAGGGGACTTGGAAGGACGAATAAACCCATTTGCCAGGTATTGATCCAGGTATTGTCGAAGGTGAAGGTTCTCAGGCTCGGTGAGGGCATAAATTCTACTACAACGAGGAGTAGATCCAGGTATCAGGTCTATCTGGCAGTCATAAGACCTATGAGGAGGTAGAGAGTTAGCCTGATCCTTCCGGAAAACATCTTGGTATTCTAGGTATTCGGGAGGTAACTGGGGAGTCTCTGAAGAAATTGCTGCCAGTGCAACACCAGGTGGAGGGTGACAAGTAGAGACACATTCTGGAAACTGGACCGTTCTTGCTCGCCAATCGATCAGAGGATTGTGTTTCTCTAACCAAGGTATTCCTAGAATAATCTGAAACTGAGGGGCCTTGATCACATCGAACACGATCTTCTCATGGTGTCCATCTTGACTTACTAGCGTCACTTCTTGAGTGGTTT
Organism: Ambystoma mexicanum; assembly: GCF_040938575.1. NCBI lineage: Eukaryota > Metazoa > Chordata > Amphibia > Caudata > Ambystomatidae > Ambystoma > Ambystoma mexicanum. The sequence continues at coordinate 323,451,621 of NC_090935.1, forward strand.
GCGTTACTGGCCCGGAGGCTATCTCCGTACCATCCACCGTAGTAATGACGTCCTTTACAGCCTTGGGACAAAGAGTTAGATTCATCCTCAAAACCATTTCATGATCCACATAATTGCCGATGGCACCGCTGTCGACGTAAGCTTCAATTGCATGTAATCGATCCGGATTATCAGGGCTAATGAGGACCATAGGTATCACGAAATGCGAGGTCACGGAACTGGTTTTCACGCTCGGCAAGAGGACCTCTATTCTTGTCGGGCGAGGTTGTTTCCCTGCTCAGAGTTTGTAACTTTGGTAACTGCAGCTCCTACTGCCTTCTTGGCAGGTTTCACCGGACAGTCTCGAAGAAAGTGCCCTGAGTTTCCGCAATAGAGGCATAATTGCAACTGTTTTCTCCTTTCCCGCTCCTTTTGTGTTAGAGGACCTTTCAGACCCCCTATTTGCATGGGTTCCCCGGAGTCTACTCCTTTGGAAGGAGTTGGCGGTTTGGAAAATACTCGAGCATCAAACTTGGAACGATCGGCCTTCCTGTTCTGCAGTCTGTGACCTATTTGAACGACTAAGTCTATATAGTCCGAACAATCTTGTGGGGGATTCACTACTTGAGCTAACACATCTTTGAGCTCTCCACGTAGACCTCTATAAAACAGCGTAATCCTTTTGTCCTCAGGCCATTGAGTTTCCACTATCAGTCTGTTGAAAGACGCAATATAAGCCAAAAGGTCTTGATTACCTTGCCGCAACGAAAGAAGCTCATTGTCCAAGGCCTGCCCTTGTGAATGTCTTGCGAACAGTTTTTCCATACTGAGCTGAAAAGCTTGAAAATCATGGAGGACCGGATCATCTTGATTTACTAGAGGGATCGACCAGTCTGCCGCATTGCCACTAAGGTACGAAAGCACGAAAGCTACTTTAGCTTGATCAGTTGGAAAGGCTGCTGGCCGGCATAAGAAATGCAACCGGCACTGATTGATAAATACTGCAAACCTCTTTGGGTCACCAGAAAATCGTTCGGGCGGAGCCAGAGGTACATTCCCAGGTAGGTTGATCTGCACTGGATTCATAGAGGATGTAGAAGGAAGATTTCCCCCAGATGCGGGTAACGGGGTCTGTCCGGCTTGTGACTGTAGCAATTGTCTAGCGAGATCATCTGTTCGTTCCTTGGAAATAATCAGTTCCCTTCTTAGAGCGTTCGTTTCCTGACGGGCTGCATGCACTTCTGCCCTTAGTTCCCCAAGTAACTGGGCTAGCTGGTCGGTATCCGAGGTTTCCATAGCGCCTGGACGGGAGTTTTGTGGTAGGCTTTGCGTTCTGTAACGCTCACCTGATTCCCGTAGAGGCGCCGGTCTTGACTGGGCGTATACCGTATCTTCAAAGGTGATGTGTAACACACGGCTGGCTCTTTGGGCTGGACCTCTGTGCACTGTATGTCTGACTCGAAGGGTAAGATGTCTGCAGATAGAAAATATGGGATTAATGAACTGGGTTATTGAATGTCTCTTTCTTCTTCCCTTTCTCTTCTCCTGTAGAACCCCAAAGGTTTACGCTCTCACCTTAGGTAAGTGAACGCCGTGCTCTCCATCTGCCTCGAGGCAGGGTGCTGTAACCAGTTTCTTCACTGGATAAGGGGAGCAGGCCTCTTGACTTCAGAGGACTGCTGTCCGTCGTTTACTGCACGAACGGTAAGTTTCGAGTAATTCTAATGTCTTTAAAGTCTTTAGTAATGATGTCTCTTGTTTTGCAGGGTTCCGGCGATGGCAGATGATGGGCTGAAGTGAGTTGAAGATGGAGCCCGTGTGATGAATAGAAGCGCCTGGAAGCACGTAAGTAAGCGCTTGTTGCCTGCTTCACGATGCGCTCTAACTGTCTTTTTATTTTGCAGGTACAAGTTCGGAGCGGCTGCAGGGTGCCGGAATACCCACTGGGTTAGATGTGGAAAGGAGTAATGGCACGTGAGTATTAAAGTTCCCCAATGTCTTTAAACGCACCTTGTTTTGTCTTTCAGATGCGGGATGCAGCGCCGAAGGCCTCCGGAGCGTGCAAAGAGTTGGTAAGCTTTTGTCTTTCAGATGCCGGAATGCAGTGTGAAGACCTCCGGAGCGCACGAAGAGTAGGTAAGCCTTTGTCTTTCAGATGCCGGAATGCAGCGCGAGGCGTTGGTGACAGCCGATGGACCAGGTAAGTGAAGAGCTGTCACTGAAGACCGTAATGCTAACCTGTTCTTTCTTGTCTTTATAGGTGTTGCTGAAGACTGGATTCAGGATGGTAAGCCTTTTTCCTTAGGCCCAGGATCAGATGCAGAAGACACGATGAGCGTTCTGCTGCTGAGGATGCAGAATAACGCAAATCAAGATTCATCCATCGGGTGTGGTTTAAATAGCCTCCTGTAGTGCTTAGGTGTCTCCTTCCACAGCCACGCCTAGGTAAGAAAAGAGTTCCTGCTTTCCAGAAGAGTTCCAGTGTTCTGAATCTAGGGAGTGGCTCCTGCCCCACCCAACAGGAAAAGTAGTTCCAAACAGAAGAGGATCAGAGGCTCAACTGGCAGGCAAGTAAGCAGCATGGTCTGCTGCAGGTAAGTCCACCCAAGCATTATGAGCCCGGCGCTTCCAGCGCTGGGACTGGGCATATTTATGAGCCTGGTGCCACTGGCGCCAGGACTGGGTCCAAAAGGTCCCAATTGGGACTGGTTGGCACTCGGAACCTGGGTTATGGATCTGCTTCCAAGGGAGTTGGGAAAACCCTGACCTTTTGGAAGCAGAGATCATGACAGCTGCCGCCTGACCTACAGGGGCATAATGTATTTGTGTATTATATTCATCATTGTTTTATTGTCCTTAACGATCAGAACTGCATTTTTTATTGGTGCACAAAGCGTTCCTATTCCAGTGCACCCACCTAATGATGTACACATGAAAGCCACAAAGGTACCCAGACCTTACATAGTTATTCCAGTCCCTACAAGATCTGATGGTGGAATGAATGAACTTGAGATGGATGTGATTAGCAATGACACACACACACTTGTGGTAACAAACAAGAGGAAAAGCCGGAGACAAGATCGGCAAAGTGTGAACGAAAAAAGTTTACTGGCAACCACACACATGCAAACACGAAATGCACACGCAATAGGCCTAGTGTCAATGACTGCAGACCCACAATCCAAAACATTAGAGAAGAAGAGACTGCCTGCTATGAGAAACTCCACAACAGACGAAGTGAAAAGACAAATGGAAGAAGCTGAACCCCTGAAGAAACGAGAGGAGCTGAAGTATAAAACCCCAGAGACAGTATTGACAAACATATATGTTCCATTGAAAAGGAACAAGTACAAGTTCTACGATACAGCCATATACCAGACCAATGTTAGGGTGGATGAGATGTGCATTTCTACCCAGAAAGAAAAAGATATACGAGGACAGGGAAAAAGCTGCCAGACTCTTATCTACAGCAACAGTGCAGATGAGAAGACCTGCACCGTGGACCAGGATACGTGAGGATCCTCCAGTAAGAAAGAGCCATATAGATGCATTCAGGGATGTAGTTATAGCAAACTACATGAAAACTTTAAGAATCAAGAGAAGCATGCACGGAGACGACAGTGAACTAAACGATTACTTGGACAGCACTGCACATTTGGGAAACATTTGGTACCAGCACATGAAAGAAGTTGGAAGACGAAATTCAGAAGGGGAATGCTTTGTTTGTGCACTCCTACCATACAGCATGGGGAAGTCCAACATCTTTGTAGCTGTAGAAATTGATGTCAAGACAGCACACTGTCTTTCACACGTAGCCATGTGCAAGACCAGAGGCCAGTTCATGGGTAATGATGCCTCCCTAATATGGGCAACTGAAACAGCATATCCAGACGAAGATGATTATGTTCAAGACATTAAGACAAGAAATAGAGCTCAAACTAGAAATCACGTTATCAGGTACGAGAAGCCTGGAGTTAAAGGAGCAGAAATCAGAAGAGAAGCGAATCTTAAGCTAAATGTCCAAAGAACAACTCCAGAAGATGCTCCAAGTTGGAAGAACAGAGGCCACATGCAGATTTGGGGAACCATGCTTTCACCAGATGGATGGGAGAAAGGAGTAGTAATTTGTAGAGCCTGGATGGTCACTGGTCGCTACCAAGGCTCCATCGACATCATACAGAACGGATGCAAGCCATTGTGGCCAAAGCTTGCAAAACTACTGACATGGGTCAAAGACAGAGGAGGACCCTTGCAGATAGTACCACTGGAAAGCACAAAGTTCTGCTTCAGGAATAATGGCTCTAGAAAAATGGGAGAGAATCAAAATGTGGACGAATCTTTGACACCCCAGGAATGGTGCACGGAACTGCAGTAAGTATGGATCATTATTGGGCATGTGGATCCAAAGCATACATCAGACTGCCGAAAAACTGGGGAGGTATATGCACCATAGTGAATGTCCATGTTCCAGCATTGGTGATCCTGAAAAGTGACCTGCATATTGACAGTTTTCCGAAAGCAGATGCTCACCTGAGGAAAAAGGGATCTGTAGAACTGATGACTCGATTGAAAAGGGAAAATTACTTCTCTGCCAAATCAGAAGAAGCCTTTCATGCAATTCCATATGAACACAGGCTGTTTAGCCTCACCTCATCAGTGTTCGCGACAATTTTCATGCCAAGATTCCAAGTTGGTGCAAATTCTAAATGGTTACAGATAACCAGATGGGAGTTACTGCAGACCATTAACACGACAATAAAAGTATTTAATGCAATCAAGGAAGAGTTAAGAGCCATCCGGCTGATGACTCTCCAGAACAGATATGTGCTTGACATGATCACAGCCATGGATGGAGGAGTTTGTGCAAAAATCGGAGAATCATGTTGCACATTTATACCTTCTCACGATGAGGAAAATGGAACTCTAACAGAAGCCATAGGTATGCTGACAAAACTACAGAATCAGATGATTGACAAGACAGACGAAGTTGATGATGACAGTTGGTTTGGATCACTATTCTCATGGGTCCCACAATGGATGGCAGATGCATTCAAGTTCCTGGGAGCCCTGCTAGTGATGATATTGCTAGGAATTTGTGTTATCAAAATAATAAACTCTCAGTGGCAGAAAACTGCGAAAAAAGCCATAGGGATGAAGATCATGATTGATGTCAAGCCAGAATGGAAGCCCAAAGACCTGACTGATGAAAAAATAAGAGACTTTGTGAAGGCCAGCATTCACGCACCAGAAGGAACAACATTTCTCTATCCCAGGAAACATCAAAACTATGTGAGAAGATGGGTTTACTGCAGCCCAAATGGACAATGTCAATTGATGACATGGAACAAGGATGAACACATGAGCATAGCAGGAAGTTTAAAATATGGACTCCAAAGAGACATTTCTTCAGACCATCATGCATAGACCCAGAAGATGAAGAAGGAAGGAACCCAGGCAATGAAATTAAAGTAAATGCAGAAGAACAAACAAAGTCGATCCAAAGAAGGAGGTGGGAGTGTAGAGGAGGTCCCAAATAAAGCCTGCACTCCAGTCACCCATTTTGAAGTACCAGGACCGTTCACACCGAGATATGTGATGTATGATGAGCAAATAAACCAGCAGAGAGCAGCAGTAGGACTCTGCCCAGTACCTATTAGAAGAACTGAACCTATTGAAGTACCAATACACATAAAACCATGGACAGTAAGGTATCCATTGAGAAAACCATATCAACAAATGAAACGAAATGAAGATCGTCTGAGTACAGTCCCCGAAGAAACCAAAAAAGTCTTAATGGAAGACGAATGGTGACGGCACGAGGGCCCGAACAGACTCACTGTTATGCTCACCTGGTGACCACAGGGGCGCCAAACGAAGCTGGACTGCAGCGGTCTCCACCAGCGTGACTCGTAGCAAAGTGATGAATGGCTGCACTTGCCCACTCAGTCTCGTCTGTCTGACACGAAGGAAGATTTGCCTAAAAGGTTGAAATGATATGTTAACTAGCCGTAAGGAGGAGGACCAACTTTCACCTCCCGTGACCTCCTTGTGCACTCTTCCAATATGTCTCACCTTAATGTTATGAATGGCGGGCTCTCCATCCTGTGACTGTATGCAGGGGTGCGTAGATATTCAGGGATCCAGTTAAGTTCACTGATCCTGTAGGTTTATTGCAGAGTTCTGACAACGATGACTCTGAGGGTAAGTCTTTATGCCCATACTCGATAGTATGAATTGCTTTAGAGTTCAGGTTGCCAAAAGTTCACTCTTGGGGTGCACCAGATGAAAAGTGACTCCTCTTCGGAAAATGGTGAGTAGAATGCCAAGGTAAGTTTCTATACATGCACAATGCGATAATGTCTAAACACACGATATTGTTCTTCTGTGCAACTAATCTGCTGTACCTTTTCTATTCTGCAGTTGCGGTGCCTCCGGAGCGAAGATCGCATGAAGGTGATTCGTGGAACTGCAAGCGAATGCAGCTTCAGGTGAGTATTTATGCTGCGTGAGATTGGATGTCTTTAAAGAGGCTCAGCTCACCTGATGTTTTCTTTTATTCAGCTGGTGCGGCAGCTCCTGAGCGGCGGTCGCATGCGTGTGCTTCGTTGGATTGCAAGAACGAACAGCATTTAGGTGAGTATCAGGCTGCGCGATGCTCGATGTCTTTAGCATGATTAACCTGGTGTTCCTTTTCTGTTTTGGCAGATGCAGAGACTCCGGACGATCGAGATGAAGAATCAGGTAAGGTTTTTGTTCTATTCTCTACTCTCTCTTCCTTTGCAGGAACGGATCGCGATGACCAGGATGGGCATGGCTGAAGACAGGACTGGAGCTTGTAGACATGGTGAGCGTTACGCTGCAGGAGTGCAGAATAAAGCGAAGCGTGCTCTGTTCCAAGGGTGTGATTTAAATAGCCTAAAAAGTAGTCCCACCAACCACACCCTTTCAGAGTAGTTCCAGTTAAAGTAGTTCCTCCAGTATGCCTCAGATCCAGGTAAAGTATTCCCTCCAGTATGCCTCAGACTAGACTGCAGACTGTTTTGCTTGAGAGAGCAGTATGGGCCTGGCGCCAACGGTGCCAGGACTAAGTCCAGGAAGCCCTCGGGTAGTCCTTTGGGGCCTTAAAGGTCCCCATAGGTGCCAGTACCTGGGACAGATTGGTTTGCTCCCCTTGTCTGGGGCAAGTACTGTGACAGCACTCCCCCCAAGGCCCCTCCCAAGGTGGTTTGATTATCTGGTCCAGGCTTGGTCAGGTGGTTTCGATGGAACTGGTTTACTAAACGTGGCGCATGAACGTAGTCACTTGGTTCCCATGATCTTTCTTGTGGTCCGTAGCCTTTCCAATCAACTAGATTGAATAGTTTTGATTTGACAAACTTTGAGTTCAAGATTTCTTTAACTTCAAGTTCTGGTTCTCCATCTACCAGAATCGGTTTTGGTGGTTTAGTTATCTGAGTTCCAGGTTGTACTGGTTTCAGGAGAGAAACGTGAAATACGGGATGGACTTGCATGTTCGGAGGTAACTCCAATTTTACTGCCAATGGATTAATGATGGCCTTAATGGTGTAAGGTCCCAAATACCTGGGATTAAATGTGTGGGTTCCTTTAAGTGGTATGTGTCTTGAGGCTAGCCAAACCTTGTCTCCGATCTGGTATTTTGGGGCTTCACTCCTGTGTTGATCTGCGGTTTTCTTGTATCTTTCCTTTGCTTGCTTTAAATGTTCTATCGCCTTCGTGAAGGCTTGCGTAATGGTAGTGTGTAAACTGCTTACCACTGGCATCTCCAAGTGTTGAGGTGGGTCGAGTTCAGAGGTCCGTGGATATATTCCTTATATTGTGTAGAATGGACTTTGCCCAGTGCTGGAGTGCAAAGAGTTGTTGTAGGCATACTCGGTTATCCATAAAATGTCCTTCCAGTTTCCTTTAGTTTGGTGTAACATGCACCGTAGGTATTGCTCTAACATTTGGTTGGTTCTCTCGGTTTGACCATCGGTTTGAGGATGGTGGCTGGTCGAAAGAGGGGAATCCGTGTATTCGACAACCTGTTCTAGGAACTCTTTGGCCAGAATTGAAGCTGAGGGCAAACCTTTTAATGGAATGGAGTGGGCCATTTTGGAAAATAAGTCCACTACCACTAAAAGGGTGTTGAACCCATTACAGAGGAGAAGATCAGTGATAAAATCGAGGGATAATGTATGCCAGGGTATAGGTGGAATCTCCAGGGGTTGTAGTAGACCTGATGGTTTCTTTTTCAGGATGTTTTTTTGGGATGTTGAATATCCCTGTGTCTCCCTGTCTACCCTTTAAATAGCAAGAGTGGCATCATAGAATTTTACAATATGGGCAGAAGCACCCAAGAATTAATCCTATCCTAGGATAGGCCAGCCTATCGGTCCTCCCACCTCCCCTGAGCTGATTGGTTAAGGGAAGTAACATCCGTTTATGTGTATTTGTTTTATGACTTGCTTTGTCTCACCACAGTTACTTTTTACCAAAATAAGTTATGGAACAAAAATCTCATATTTACAATAGTCACCATCATAAAAATCAGATCCCATATTTTACAAGGAATATGCCGGTTCGAACGCCAATTCTATGCAATGTTGCCTTGTCCGTGGGCACAATTTTGCCGTTTTCAGGAGAAACATATTATCTAAAATTCTACAAATGGCTACACATAAGCATAATTTTATTTGTCATAGTTTCCCCAAGTTTAATATATATGCTATTTGTGCTTACCCCAGAAATGCATTTTTCCTACTATTTCAATTCTCCATGTGCCAGAGATCTGCACATAGTCTTATTGTGCTTATCCAAAAATTACATTAAAACTGTCATAATATCACATCGCTGCTTATTCAAATTACAATTTGGAATACAGAGAAGATCAGGCCCCAAGAGAATTTGTGCAGGAGCTAAAATGCGCCTTTGCACAAACTACTAGGAGTGTGTGCACGAATAGTAGAGAGTTTATAACTGCCTATTTTAAAGCGCTCCCAAAATACATAATGACCCAGCTGGTGAGGGATATTCATGACAAAAGGACCCTGGACTGGGTAATAGAGCAGGCTACCCAGATTTATGAGGTCCAAAAACCTGCAGAAAATAAAAACCAGACAAAAAACTCCAAACCAACCATCAGCCCTGCTGCTGCTAAGGTGGCGCAGGTAAAGGTTGCCCCCATTTTAGACCTAGAAATGGGGGGCCTAAAAACAAATCTTCCCAAAATCAGAGGCAAAGAAGGCCATCTGATCAATCAGCAACAGGTGGCAGTCAGGGAGTTAATCCCACCAATGGGACCCCTAACTCTCCTGATTACATCAGTACCAGATATAAGGGCATCCAACCTATCTTGGGGTATGTATGGACTCCCCCAGTCCCAGCGGGGGGATCCAACCAGGTGAGTACTGCCCCAGGAAACCTCCCTCCTAACTTCCCTCAGGTGGGCAGTAATCCCCCCAAATCCAGGGTTAAGTTTCTTTCCCCGGTATCTACCAAACTCCAACCTGCAGGACAACCCTCCTTTCTTTCTCGCTTTCAGGAGTCGATACACCCAATCTGGGAGAGGGGAGGCCAGGGGTGTAGGGTTACCAAAGGAATCCTCAATACCTAGGGAACGCCG